>NC_060123.1:459916829-460226472 GCF_021461395.2 Schistocerca americana
GTCGCTTTGATTGTATGCACATGTGGATGCTGAAGGACGACATGCGACTGACGCCCATTATTTTCAGCTGTATATAGGATACGATTAAGTAAAGGGCATACATTCATTTGAAGTTGTTTTGTTCAGAATCACCCATACTATCACTCCTCACAGCATGTACCTTTCCTTCTGACTCATCCCGTGCAGGTTAACGAAATATTATTGACAGTTGGTGGTCGGATGCCCTTCCTGCCCTCACCCCCGGACAGAATTCCCATATGTCTGCGTCTAGAAGGATATGTCTCGTGTTCAGATGTGAGAACAGCTTCTAAATGTTTGTGTAGCCTGTATCTGAGTGGGTAACAGCGCGGTAACCTAGTTGGACGTGGAAAACCGTCTAAAAAAGCTAGGCCCCCGAATCCCGAAAGCGATGCATTAACGCGCTTGGCTATCAGGTCGGGTAAATGTAACATACAATTGTGGTACGTAAATTACAAATTGTACAACCTTTCAAAAGTACTTAAAGCTGAACTAAATCTATATCTTACTGTTTACGGCAGCTATTGTACAATGGAGTTTCGATGCTTTAGTTTGTCACTGTTCAATTCGTGCTGGAACAACATCAAAATACATAATACGAGCGAATTTCACAAAGTTGTACATATCGTTCTTCGCTAACACCATTGCGCAACAAGAGTTGTGCACTGTCAGGAGAGGGTAGATGTTGCAGGTTTCCAGCAGACGCAGTTTAGCTCCGGTACGGTTGAACAGGCGCGTTACAGCGTGCGACTGAAATTGCGCAGAAACGGGAAACGTTGTCCACAGTGGAAGTACGTGGAACGGAACGATTTTTGAGAGCAAAACGTATAAATTGTACAAGGATTCACCGTGAAATTCTGGGGGCAAAGGGGCCAAATGCAATGTCGCGTCCTGTCGTAGTGAAATAGTGTCGACAATTTGACCAATGCCGCAGCTGCTCGGCAAGAAAAACCATCGACATCGACCACATATGACAACGTCCATGGAATCGAGGAACCAATTCGCAGATCTTCCGATGATAAGGACGTTCACACAGCGGTTCTCGATTGGTTTCGGGGCCAAAGAGCGGATTTCATCGCCGAGGAACTGAACGATTGGTACAACGTTCCAACTGTTGTTTACAGAGACGGTGACTATGAAGAAAAATTGTGTCGTGTGTCTGTTTCACTTTTTAGTATAATACAGCACTGGCCTTTCATAACAATGTGTAACTTTATTTTTGAAATACTCTCGTAAGCAAGTAAAGCCTGCTCCCGGTGGCCTTACAACATCGGACGTTTGAGCAAAGCAGCCGTTGACAAATGGCAGATCGTACGTTTGGTTAGATGAGGCTTCAACTTACACTATGTGATCAAAAGTATCCGGATACCCCCAAAAACATACGTTTTTCATATTAGGTGCATTGTGCTGCCACCTACTCCATAGCGTCCTATTTACGTGTAGAGCTGTCCTGCATCTCTAATGACCTCACTGTCGACGCGATGTTACAGTCTAATCTTCTTAGTTCCCGTTGACGCACAGATTAATTCCCACAGAGTGCTAGCTAAAATCGGGCAGAACAACAAACAACATAGGCCATGGCTTGTTTAAGAATCACGGGATTTTGGGTTAGGCCATGGCTTGTTTAAGAATCACGGGGTTTTCGGTTACGTTGGAAAATCTAAATCATGCTGGACGGAAGAGGATTTGCATTACGGTCCTTCCAAATAGTAATTTTAGTTTATCCACCGCCACCTCATCACCACGCTATGAAGGAAAGAACGATATCAGCGGAAGTGTGTTTCAGAGCTATAACTATACCTTTACAAATCCTCTTCACATGGTGCCAACGAACGCTTAGTACGTCTAGCGTTTCCACCTTGTAGTTTCTCGGTAAACATTGCACTGACATACAAATAAGCAGATAACGTTCACGCCCACATCTATCACAACTTACGTCTGACAAATCAACAAAGAAAATCAAATCCTCGTGTCATCGAGTATTGCTCAACTTCCATGTATCGATGAGTAAAGCCTCTCGGAAGAGATAACAGTATCTCAAATAGCTTACGTCTCTACGTAAAGAGAAAAGTTCCAGACAAACCGCGCTGGCTGACTCAGTGCGGCTGAAAAGGAAGAAGAAATAACGTTATGGATCTGCAAGGAAGCAACAAAGCCAACGATTTTTTTCTACATTCTTTGTTAACGTTTCTGTTTGTTAATTTTTAGAAAATCACAGCTGTCTTCTACTTCGATATTGTACAATATGCGCTTATCAGTGGCACACGGTGTGCATCTATCGTTTGTGAAAATTACGCTTTTGCTTCCGATGCAAAAACTTCTTACTGCATACCTTATTAACAAGGTAGATCGTTAGAAATTCTTGCAGCATGATCCAAAAGAGCCACATCCAAAGATTTCTTTAGCTTAAACGCACAGGTAAAGAATCCACAAGTTGAGAGGATGATGAATATGACACCCTTCGAAACGTCGCGGTATTTCAGTGACGTCACCCGGCTGGAGACCGGAGTTTATCCTCAAATATCATACAATTTGCATTCCAGTGACATCTCAAATAATGGTGATAACTGTACTTACTAATTAACCGTAACAATAAAATAATTCCGACATAAAACAATATTGTACGATAGCAACACTGGCATTACATTTCGGTTGGTTTCGAAGTCAACAACCGAGTGCGCGCTTTCCCTAACTCAAGGAACTTGCTTCAGCACAAGCTTTATTTTATTGTGTTGGGGGTTAAAAAGTGAGCACACTGCTTCCTCTTGAGAAAAACGGGGAGTGAAAGCAGTAGATACAATTCACAGCCAAGTGAGGAAAGCTGTAGCCGAAACTTCCTGGCAGATTAGAACTGTGTGCCGGACCGAGACTCGAATTCGGGACCTTTGCCTTGCGTGGTAAGTGCTCTACCAACTGAGCTACCAAAGCACGACTCACGACCCGTCCTCACAATTTCGTTCTGGAAACATCCCCCAAGCTGTGACTAAGCCATGTCTCCGCAATACCCTTTCTTCCAGTGATGCTAGTCCTGCAAGTTTCGCAGGAAAACTTCTGTGAAGTTTAGAAGGTAGGAGACGAGGTACGGGCAGAATTGAAGCCGGAAGGACGGGTCTCGAGTCGTGCTTGGGTAACTCAGTTGGTAGAGCACTTGCCCTCGAAAGGCAAAGGTCCCGAGTTCGAGTCTCGGGCCGGCACACAGTTTTAATCCGCCACGAAGTTTCAAATCAGTGCACACTCAGCTGCAGAGTGAGGATTTCATTCTGAAAGCTGTAGCCTTCAGTTCCGTATATTACGGAGACGCAGGCAGGCGATCAGCTGCTGTCTATTTTTGTTCTTGTTGAGTTTTTAGTTATTTTAGTTATCACTCTCTGAGAATTAAGCTGTGCGTCAAAGGGAACGAAAAAAGATCAGACTGTAACATCCCGTCGACAGTGAGGTCATTAGATTCAGGACGAACTCGGATTAGGCAATAATGTGGAAGGAAACCACGGAAAACTAAAATCTCAATCTCTCTCTCTCTCTCTCTCTCTCTCTCTCTCTCTCTCTCTCTCTCTCTCTCTCTCTCTCTCTCTCTCTCTCTCTCCCCCCCCCCCCCCCCTCCACACTGATACCGTAACTTACTTCCTCTTTTCGTATTTTATAGAAATGGCAAACAAATCTTCAGCCTTTTAAAGGAAATGAAGCATTGTACTTCACTGCAGTAACTGCTAAATAACCGTATAGACCAGGTGGGGTCCAAGCCTTGCACACTGGACATACACCCGCGTACCTTAAGCCATGACACACAGCAACAGGGGCCTCGTTGTCTCAGCAAGTCTTATGCCATGTGTTTGTTGCTCGTTTCTGTCGGCATTGTTATTAAAATAGCACTGATCGCTATCCCCATCTTCTGTAATAACGCAATATATCAAATCAATGCTAATTTTACGAATAAAGACTACTCATTTCTAAAAAAAAAAAAGGTTTATTTAAAAACAAAAAATTTTTGTACTTCTGCAATGGCTAACTGATTTTTTTAAATACTGGTTATGAGTACAAAATAAACACACACCTTTTATAACTGAGACCAAACAAATACCGAAAAATACCGGTTATTAAGAACTAAAATACCGGTATTGGTTTTAGCCGGTAGGTTTTTCCCATCCCTATAACTTGGATTGTTCAGCCAGTTCAAAGATCGGAGAGTACAACCACCTCTAACAGGACCGTTTCTAATAAGAGCGCGTATCGTGTATTGAACCGGGGACCTAGTAACGACGGAGAGGCTTCGTCCCGCCGTAGCCCTAAGTCGTTCACAGCCCCACAACAGGCCACAGCAGTCCACCCACCTCACCGCCGCCCCACACTGAAACCAGGGTTATTGTGCGGTTCGCCCCCCCCCCCTCTCTCCTCCTCCTCCTCCTCCCGGAACGTCTCATACCAGACGAGTGCAACCCCAAATGTTTGCGTGGTAGAGTAATTATGGTGTACATGCACGTGGAGACGGTGTTTGCGCAGCAATCGTCGACATAGTGTAGCTGAGATGGAATAAGGGGAACCAGCCCGCATTCGCCGAGGCAGGTGGTAAACCGCCTAAAAACCATCCACAGGCTGGCCGGCACACCGGACCTCGACATTACTCCGCCGGGCGGATTCGTGCCGGGGACCGGCACGCCTTCCCGCTCGGGTAGCAGAGCGTCAGACAGTGCGGTTAGACGTACGGGCTCCTAGTAGAGTACTGCGATATTCAAACCAACTTTCTAGCTGAGGACAGCTTTACTGTTTCTACTAAGTTATTTTAGAACTTAGACCATGTTTGATATATTAAAAAAAACATGAATATGCCAGATATGGCGAAGTAACATTAATACGGAAGCCGTTAATGGTCTGTAAAGGCTCTTATCGAACGTCAAACTTGAAAATCTATCTCCGTGCAGCAAGGGTCTGGTGACGCACTGAGTAGCAACACGCTTCCAGAGAGCATGCAGCTTATGTTCCATGGGTGCGTTCGATTCGGGAGAACGAGCCCTAGGCTGCATTGTTTGCTGCTGAAAATATCCTCCCAAAAGCGATAAAGCGCTGTCGTCTTGTAGGGCAAAATCAACAAGTACTAAAGGCTTACAGAACTATGTTCGTCATCTCTCTAATACTTACAGTTAACACCAACACGAGGATGAGATATGGGGGTCTGTGCACAACCTTAAGATACACCTTTCCATTATCAGAGTGCGCCGTCCTTTCACTGGTGTTCGATGAATGGTAACGGGTTTCTGCTGTTCACGAAATCAAAATACGTTTCAGGGTAAACAAGCGTTTATCTGCGAATATGATGAACTTTTACTGAGCTGCAGCCCACTGTACATATCGACGTTTCCAATGCAGACGATCCTTCCTTGTCGACCATTGCGCGTTACACACGTCGATGCTCGTTTTGCCTGCGTATTACTTTCATGAATCTACATGTACACAGAACTCCGAGGTGTCACCCTTCCAGGGCTAAAGAAAGAGCCTCTTCCTTCGAAAGCAAATGGCACAGCCCTTGGCTGACCTCCTGCATACCGTACTGTGGTTGGAAATTGTTGCCACACTCTCGGGAAGGGAAAAAACTCTCTCCGTCCCATACCAAAGAGCAAGCGATTCCTCGACGGCTTTCAACCAAGTTGTTCTGCTGTGCACAGATGACGCAAGGGGATAGCACGGGCACAGGTTTTTACGCAGTATTTTTTTGCAGTACTATTGTAGTAACAACATGTTGATATTCAACATTAGTGTCAACTGTTCATTCTCCATCATATCACTGCTGTTTTGGTACTTTCTGTAATTTACGTATAAAGTGTGTCTCTAAATACGAAATTAAATACTGTATAAAACAGGTGCTTAATTCCACGGAATTTCTAGATATTTCTACTCATTCCGTGCTAAAGCAAATTATGTGTATGGGTTACTACGTAAGTGGTGCAGTGTGGCGTCAGCAGCGTCTACCGTCACACAGTCAGCTTGTTTCCAAGGTTGAACGTTTTTGTCATTGCCAGTAAATACACTACAAAATAGTGTGTTTTGAAACGAGATTATTACAAGAGGTTATAAGCTGAACACACACATTCTAATAGTTTTGGCCCATCGTCGTCGCTTCCCTTGGCTGAGTAGCTACGCGCAGCTACAAATGGCCTCACTGGAAACAGAAGAGGCAGCACTTCATCTTATAAGACGAGACCGAGTTCGGTGTACTGTTTCCTAGAGGTGGTAATCTGGACAGAATCGTTACATTTTTTATTTCTTGCTGCCGGTCGAGGTAACCTGTGGTCTTCGGTAGCATCTTTTATTAGTAATCAAAACGTCCCCGGTCCCGAGTTCGAACCTAGCTATTACTTAAGTTTTGAACAAAACTCGACGGTCTGAGACTTTCGGAATATGAAGTCTCTCTCATTCTGCCAACGGCCTTGAAGAGGGCGGAGGAGCGGACAGAGGTTCAGGACACTCCCTTACCACTGGGGTGGGAAACTGCCCCTAAAAGTAGGAATAATCAGCAACGATCAACAGCATGAGGTCGCAGAGATACTGCGAACAGTTCAGCGATGGGGCAGTTCTCTTCAGAATCGACAACAGTTCAGGTATACAGGCCGACGCCGTTAGCAGAAGATAAGAGACAAAGTATGTGAAGATATTGATCGGGTAATTTAGTGCATAAAGTGAGATGAAAATCTAACAGTCATGGGGGATTGGTATGTGGTTATAGGGGAAGGAGCAGAAGAATGGGCTGCGGGAGAGTATGGAATTGGTAGTACGAACGACAGAAGAGAAAGACTAATTGAGTTCTGCAATTAATTTCACGTGGCAATAGCGAATACTCTGTTCATTAACCACAAGAGGTGGTGGTATACTTGGGAAAGGCCGGGAGATATTTCAGTTACATTACATCATGGTCAGGCAGATATTACGGAATCACATATTGGATTGTAAGCCGTACCCAGGGCAGATAGAGACTCGTATCATACTTTAGTAGTGAAGAAGAGAAGCCTGAAGTTTAATAGACTACTCAGGAAGAATCAAGGCGCAAAAAAGTGGGACACGGAAGTACGAAGAAATGAAGAGATACACTTGAAGTTCTGTGAGGCTGTACACTGATCAGCCAGAACATTATTAACACCGACCTACAATAAGTATAAACCCGTCCACGAAATAACAGCGTTACCTGACTAGGAATGACAGCTAGTCAGACGTGCTGTCCATGTGTAGAACAGGGAAGGCGTGTGATCTGAGTTTGACCTAGGGGAGATTGTGATGGCCCAGAGGCTCGGCACGAGCATTTCGTCTACTGCAATACTTGTCGGGTGTTCGAGGAGTACTGTTGTGAGTGTCTTTCAACAGATAGCAAGACCAAGTTGACACCACGTGCAGACGTGGAGGGGTTGGGCGGCCAACCTCATTACAGATGTCGGGCGTGGTACTGGGCAGACTGGTAAAACAGGACAGGCGGCGAACTGTGACGGAGCTAACATCAGATTCTAATGCCGGGCAGAGTACAAGTGTGTGCGAACTCACAGTGTACCGAATACTTCTAACGATAGACCTCAGCAGCCGACGACCTACGTATGTGCCAATTTTCACACCAAGCCATCGCCAAATACGATATAAATGGACACGTGATCAACGGCACTGGACGTTGTCACAGTGGCACAGTGTTGTAAGATCTGATGAATCCTGATACCTTCTTCATCATGCCGTTGGGAGAGAGTGAATCCGTTCTCTTCCAGGGGAAGAGTTCCTTTACACCTGTAGGCAGAACGGAGACAAGCTGGCGGCGGCTCCCTGATGTTCTGGGCAACATTCATATGGGCATCCATGGGTCCAATGGAACTCTTCAAGGCATCATGACGCCCGAGAAGTATCGTACACTGGTTGCAGACAACGCACACCCCTTCATGACGATCATGTTTCCCGGCGGTAGTGCACTTTTCGACAAGATAATGTGCTTAGTCGCAAGATCAGGAGTGTGATGGAATGGTTCGAAGAACACAGTGGCGAGTTCCAATTGATGTTCTGTCCCCCCTCCCAAGTCGCCAGACCTGAACCCGATCGTACACATAGCGCATGTGATTGAGTGTGGCGCCAGAGCTAATTGCCACGCCCCCTTCCCGGAATTAGGTGACTTGTATGCGCATATGTGGTGCTAACTCCCTTCAGCGACCTACCAAGGCCTAACTGCTTCAATACTACGACGCGTCGCCGCTGTTATCAGTGCCAAAGGTGGACATAACGGCTATTAGTTAGCTGGTCATAAAGTTCTGACTGATCAGTGTAAATACTGCGATAAGGAATAGCTCAGCAGGCAGTTCAGTTGAAGACGAATGGAGATCTCTAGAAAGGGCAGTCACAGAAGTCGGAGAGGAAAAACGTAGATAGAAGGAAGGTAACTGCGAAGAAACTATGGATAACAGAAAACATATTTCAGCTAATCGACGAAAGAAGGACGTACAAATATGTTCAGAATATCAGGAATACGGGAAGACAAGTCACTTAGGGGTGAAATAAACTGGATGTGCATGGAAACTAAGGAGATATCGCCACATGAAAAATGCGAAGAAATTGAAAAAGAAATGATTGTAGGAAGGACTGACTCCGCATATATAAAAGAAAAATCAGCCTTCAGTGAAATTAAAAACAAGGGTGGTAAGATTAAGAGCGTAATGGGAATTCAACTGCTGAATGCAAAAGAGAGAGCGGGTAGGTGGAAAGACTATACTGAGGACCTCTATAAGGGCACAGTTTTAATTTGCCAGGTAGTTTCATATCAGCGCACACTCCACTGCAGAGTGAAAACCTCATTCTAGAAACATCCCCTTGGAAGTGGCTGAGCCATGTCTTCGCAATATCCTTTCTTCCAGGAGTTCTAGTTATGCAAGGTATACAGGAGAGCTTCTGCGAAGTTAGGAAGATAGGAGACGAGGTACTGGCAGAATTAAAGCTGTGAGGAGAGGGCGTGAGTTGTGCTTGGGTAGCTCAGTTGGTAGAGCACTTGCCCGCGGAAGGCAAAGGTCCGGAGTTCGAGTCTCGGTCCGGTACACAGTTTTAATCTGCCAGGAAGTTTCAAGGATGTAGTCTTTTGCCCCTTTTGTTCAATCTATACACGAAGAAGCAATGTCGGGATAAAAACAAAAGTTCAAGAATGGGATTAAAATTCAAGGTGAAAGGATCTCAATGTTAAGATTCGCCGATGACATTGCTACCCTCAGTGAAATTGAATAAGAATTACAGAATGTGTTGAATGGAATGAACAGTCTGTCTAATGAGTACAGAATATGGATTGAGAATAAATCTAAGAAAGACGAAAGTAATGACAAGTAGCAGAAGTGACAGCAGTGAGAAACTTAAAATCAGAATTGGGGATCATAAAGCACTCGAAGTTAAGGAATTCTGCTGCCTAGGCAGCAAAGTAATACTTGACGAACGGAGCGAGGACGACATAAAAAGTAGACTAGTACTGGCAAAAAGGGCATACGTGCCCAAGAGAAGTGTACTAGTATGAAACATAGGTCTTAATTTGACAAAGAAATTCCTGAGAATGTACTTTTGGAGGGCAGCATTGCATGGTAGTGAATCATGGACGGTGGGAAAACCGGAGCAGAAAATAATCGAAACATTTGAGATGTGGCGCTACGGGTGAGTGTAGAAAATTAAGTGGCATGTTGAGGTAACGAATGACGAGGTTGCGGGCAGAATCAGAGGAAAGGAATGTGTGGAAAACACTGACAAGAAAAAGGGACAGGATGATAGGATAGCTGTTAAGACATCAGGGAATGACTTCTATGGTACTAGAGGGAGCTATAGAGAGCAAAAAACTATAAAGGAAGACAGATATTGGAATACACCCAGCAAGTAACTGAGGACGTAGGTTGCAAGTGCTACTCTGAGAGCTGTCCGTGGTGTTCATACGTACTTCGATACTGACGATGTTACGGTGTTATCGAGACTGGAATATGCTGCAGACCTCACCAACTGGAAGTATCTGGTTACGGATTGCCGAGAGACTGGCATGCTACCATCAACTACACATTATTACTGATGAACTTATCCACAGAGTTGAAGCAGCATGAAATGACATCTGTCATCCAGGTTCAGTTCGAGCATGCCCAGCCAAATTTCGCCCCTGTATACAGGGTGATTCAAAAAGAATACCACAACTTTTGGAATTTAAAACTCTGCAACGACAAAAGGCAGAGCTAAGCACTATCTGTCGGCGAATTAAGGGAACTATAAAGTTTCATTTAGTTGTACATTTGTTCGCTTGAGGCGCTGTTGACTAGGCGTCAGCGTCAGTTGATGCTAAGATGGCGACCGCTCAACAGAAAGCTTTTTGTGTTATTGAGTACGGCAGAAGTGAATCGACGACAGTTGTTCAGCGTGCATTTCGAACGAAGTATGGTGTTAAAACTCCTGATAGGTGATGTAGTAAACGTTGGTATAAACAGTTTACAGAGAATGGGTGTTTGTGCAAAGGGAAAAGTTCTGGACGGCCGAGAACGAGTGATGAAAATGTAGCACGCATCCAGCAAGCATTTGTTCGCATCCCAGGAAAATCGACTCGCAGAGCTAGCAGAGAGCTGCAAATTCCACAATCAACTGTATGGAGAGTCCTACGAAAAAGGTTAGTTATGAAACCTTATCGTCTGAAATTGGTTCAAGCACTGTCTGCAGCTGATAAGATTAAAAGAATCGATTTCTGTGATTTTATCCTTGCTCAAATGGAAACAGATGAATCTTTCGTTTCAAAGATTGTGTTTAGTGATGAAGCAACTTTCCACACTAACGGGAAAGTCAACCGTCACAATGTCTGTATATGGGGCACTGAGAATCCCAGGGAAACAACTCAGTATGAACGTGACTCGCCTAAGGTGAACGTTTTCTGTGCCATTTCAGCCAATAAAGTTTTTGGTCCCTTTTTCTTCGAAGGTGCTACTGTAACTGGACTACAGTATCTGGAGATGTTAGAGAATTGGTGTTCCCTCAGCTCGAACAAGAAGCACAACAATTCATATTTCAGCAGGATGGAGCGCCACCACATTGGCACTTATCTGTCCGTAACTACCTGAACGTCAACTACCCGAAGCGATGGCTCGGCCGCCAGACAGCCCCTGACAGAGCACTTCATCACTGGCCTCCAAGAAGCCCTGATCTTACCCCCTGCGATTTTTTCTTATGGGGGTATGTTAAGGATATGGTGTTTCGGCCACCTCTCCCAGCCACCATTGATGATTTGAAACGAGAAATAACAGCAGCTATCCAAACTGTTACGCCTGATATGCTACAGAGAGTGTGGAACGAGTTGGAGTATCGGGTTGATATTGCTCGAGTGTCTGGAGGGGGCCATATTGAACATCTCTGAACTTGTTTGTGAGTGAAAAAAAACCTTTTTAAATACTCTTTGTAATGATGTATAACAGAAGGTTATATTATGTTTCTTTCATTAAATACACATTTTTAAAGTTGTGGTATTCTTTTTGAATCACCCTGTATATCTCACATGATCGACCTTCTTTCTATTACACCGTATATGCACAGTATGTAAAGTTTCGTTCTGTCCTATCCCTCTGGACGTTGTAATTTTTAATCCTATATATAAAATGGTATCATTAGTAGATATATTGATTAATAAACAGAAGTTTCCGATACTTTTGGGTTTTATTTTCTACGAAATTGTGTTTCGTTTCCTCCACCACTCCCGCTTTTAAAAAATTAATGAGTCCTCCACCTCCTCCCCTAAGCTTTGATATTGGGTATAAGCTCTTGCCGCCGACAGTAGAAGCGTCACTCGCCGACATATAGACACATCAAAAAAAGTTTTGCACACCCTGGTTCCCAGAACTCCTGAAGATAGACGTTGACTGTGGATATTTTATCACAGACACAGTCCCTTTGACTGTTCGGCGATGTCACTAAAAACGCCCAAAGATGTAAACAACGATGCACGAGCAGCGCCTATTAGACGGAGCGAGTCCGACAGCCGATCAGGTCCAGTCATTCCACCAGGAAGGAGGTACACGGCTCCTGTTGTTTGTAGTTCAACCACGCCTGGACGGTCACTACCGCGGTTCGATCGCGTCCGCATTGTTACTCTGTGCAAGGAAGGGCTTTCAACAAGGGAAGTGTCCAGGCGTCTCGGAGTGGACCAAAGCGGTGTTGTTCGGATATGGAGGAAACACATAGAGACAGGAACTGTCGATGACATGCCTCGCTCAGGCCGCTCAAGGGCTACTACTTCTGTAGATGACCACTACCTACAGATTATGGCTCGGAGGAATCCTGACAGCAACGCCACCATGTTGAATAATACTTCTCGTGCAACCACAGGACGTCGTATTAAGACTCAAACTGTGCGCAATAGGCTGCATGATGTGCAACTTCACTCCCGACGGCCACGGCTAGGTCCAGCTTTGCAAACACGGTACCATGCAGCGCGGTACAGATGGGCCCAACAACATGCCGAATGGACCGCTCAGGATTGACATCACGTTCTCTTCACCGATGAGTGTCGAATATGCCTTCAACCAGACAATCGTCGGAGATGTGTTTGGAGGAAACCCGGTCAAGGTGAACGCCTTAGACACACGGTCCAGCGAGTGCAGCAAGGTGGGGGCATTATGTGGGGCCGACATCCGCCAATGTTGGTCATGGAAGGCGCCGTAACGGCTGTGTGATACGTGAATACCATCCTCCGACCGACAGTGCAACGCCATCGGCAGCATATTGGAGAGGCATTCGTCTTCATGGACGACAATTCGCGCCCCCATCGTGGACATCCTGTGAATGACTTCCTTCAGAATAACGACATCGCTCGACTAGAGTGGCCAGACACGAACCCTATCGAACATGCCTGGGATGGATTGAAAAGGGCTATTTATGGACGATGTGACCACCAGCCACTCTGAGGGAGTGGGACAATCCGGACCAACAGTGCCTTGATGAACTTGTGGATAGTATGCCACGACGGATACAGGCATGCATCAATGCAAGAGGACGTGCTATGGGTATTAGAGGTACCGGTGTGTAAAGCAATCTGCATCACTACCTCTGAAGGTCTCACTGTATGGCGGTACAACATGTAATGTGTGGTTTACATGAGCAATGGAAAGGGTGGAAATTATGTTTATGTTGATCTCAATTCCAATTTTCTGTAGAGGTTCCGGAACTCTCGGAAACGAGGTGCTGCAAAACTTTTTTTTGTGTGTGTGTGTGTGTGTGTGTGTGTGTGTGTGTGTGTGTGTGTGTGTGTGTGTGGTATTTGAACTGATAAAAAGTTTCAGGATACCTACTAGAGGATATGAGATATGTTCACCCTTGAACTCTGCTGGGGACACTTTCAATGGTGTATGTGAACGAAGATAAAATGTAGCTGTGTTCAACCAACCGTGAACACCATAAGATCCTGAAAATTACAGCAAAGGGATCTAAACGTCGATCGTTTACAAGAAACTGAAGTGTAACTGACGTGGCCTAACATGCTAGAAGATTTTACGTTCAATGATAACGGCTACTAATGCCTGTAGTCTTACACAGATGTCATTGTCTGCGGACCAATGGCAATCCATTCTTCTTCAAGAGCCGGAAAAAAAAGCGATGTCGGGCTCTGGGGCCTGCAGCGAAGTCAACGTTATATTTCATCCCAGGCGTGTTATACTGGATTCGGGTCAGTCCATTTCAGAAACGTTACTGTCGACAAATCACTGCCTCACAGATGCTGCTTTATGACAGGGTGCACTGTCATTCTAATACAATCAGTCATCGTCTCCGAATTCTTCCTCTACTGTACGCATATACACTACTGACCATTAAAATTGCCACACCACGAAGATGACGTGCTACAGACGCGAAATTTAACCGACAGGAAGAAGATGCTGTGATATGCAAATGATCAGCTTTTCAGAGCATTCACACAGTGTTGGCGCCGGTGGAGGTACCTACAACGTGCAGACATGAGGAACGTTTCCAACCGATTTCTCATACACAAACAGCAGTTGACCGGCCTTGCCTGGTGAAACGTTGTTGTAATGCTTCGTGTAAGGAGGTGAAATGCGTACCATCACGTTTCCGACTTTGATAAAGGTCGAATTGTAGCCTATCGCGATTGCGGTTTATCGTATGGCGACATTCCTGCTCGCGTTGGTCGAGATCCAATGACTGTTAGCAGAATATGGAATCGGTGGATTCAGGAGGGTAATACGGAACGCCGTGCTGGATCTCAACGGCCTCGTATCACTAGCAGTCGAGATGATAGGCATCTTATCCGCGTGGCTGTAACGGATCGCATCTCTATCCCTGAGTCAACAGATGCGGACGTTTGCAAGACAACAACCATCTGCACGAACAGCTCGACGACGTTTGCAGCAGCATGGACTATCAGCTCGTAGACCATGGCTGCGGTTACCCTTGACGCTGCATCACAGACAGGAGTGCCTGCGATGGTGTACTCAACGACGAACCTGGGTGCACTAATGGCAAAACGTCATTTTTTCGGATGAGTCCAGGTTCTGTTTACAGGATCATGATGGTCGCATCCGTGTTTGGCGACATCGCGGTGAACGCACATTGGAAGCGTGTATTCGTCATCGCCATACTGGCGTATCACCCGGCGTGATGGTATGGGGTGCCATTGGTTACACGTCTCAGTCACCTCTTGTTCGCACTGAGGGCACTTTAAGAGCAGTGGACGTTACATTTCAGATGTGTTACGACCCGTGGCTCTGCCCTTCATTCGATCCCTGCGAAACCCTACATTTCAGCAGGATAATGCACGACCGCATGGTGCACGCTGTACGGTCCTTTCTGAATACAGAAAATGTTCGACTGCTGCCCTGGCCAGCACATTCTCCAGATCTCTCACCAATTGAAAACGTCTGGTCAATGGTGGTCGAGCAACTGGCTCGTCACAATACGCCAGCCACTACTCTTGATGAACTGTGGTATCGTGTTGAAGCTGCATGGACAGCTGTACCTGTACACGCCATCCGAGCTCTGTTTGACTCAATGCTCAAATGTATCAAGGCCCTTATTACGGCCAGAGGTGGTTGTTCTGGGTACTGATTTCTCTGGATCTATGCACCCAAATTGCGTGAAAACGAAATCACATGTCAGTTCTAGTATGATGTATTTGTCCAATGAATTCCCGTTTACCATCTGCATTTCTTCTTGGTGTAGCAATTTTAAAGGCCAGTAGTGTACTTCCACATTTCCTTAAGCGCAGTAAGGGGATCACAGCTTAACCATGAAAAACATGCTTATACCGACACACCACCTTCTCCGCTCTTCACTGTTGGCACTGTGCATGATTATAACGTTCTCAGACATTCACTAAACCCACACCCTTACATCGGACTGTCACAGGGTATAGCGTGATTCACTACTGCTAATCACTCGTTTCCAATCATCCATGTCCAGTAGCATCTCTCTTTACACCACCTGAAGCGTCGTCACTTACTACTAATTACAAAACTCTGTGGCTTATAAGGAGCTGCTCGACCATTGTACCCCATTCTTTTTAACCCCGACGCACGGTCACTGTGCTACCTGGACGGCAGGTAACACTCAGGATTTCAAGATTAATTCCTTCCGCTGATTTCATGCGATTTTTAACAGCCACCGTCTGCAGTGCTCGACAGGCTGTGTCCATCAATATATAGGATCTACCTAGTCTCGGTTTAAGTTGCGGTTGTTCTTTCGCGTTTCTACTAAAACACATACCGACAGTTAACTTTGGCAGCTTTAGATGGGTTGAAATATCCCTCATGGAAGACTAGTCGACGTTCGAAGCCGCTGACCTCTCCTACCCCGTTATTGCTTCTCTACTAAGAACAATACTTCGCCCCGGCTACTTTTATACTGGCGGGTCAGCCTCTAGTGACATCCCGCGGTTAATTACACATTAGATAAGAGTGTCCGAATACTTTTGATCAGATAGTGTAAGTATACGGCCACTGACGCGAGGAGAGACTCCACCATTAGTATGTCCGCAGTACTGGGACGGTGCGCCGGCGAGACGGCGGCGCCGAGCGTCGCGGCCAGTGACCCGCCTCCCACGGGATGCGCCCTGCCGCCTCCGCATGCAACCGCTCCGCCGTCCACGCCCTTTCCTGTCTGTCGTCCGTGCCCTACATTTCGGCGAAGGGACAATAACGGAACTTACACGATAACCCCATCTTCACACTTCATTTCTGTTCAGTAAGAATGAGGTCAGATAAGCTTTCTTGGAAGGCTCCTGTGCAAGATCTTGTGCAATAAACCATGGAGCCACTCTACGGTGTACATTACAAAGAAGCCATCCTGGAGAAATTTGCGGGAAGTGATTTGGAGAACGGGTGCAGAACCCAACAAATTATGATCGGATGACAATCTGAAACCCTATCACCAGAATGGGAGGCCATTCACCTAACTGAATGTGAGTTCATTCGATTATTTGTGGCCCGCCGACACATATCACTTTACTGGGACATTGCACTATCTTTCTTGTTTTGAAGTGAACAGACCTAGCCAGACGCCGTTCCATTATGGTCCTCACTTAACGACATTGAAGATCTCTACGGCTGCACTTGACTAGCGCCCGAGAGGATAGACACTGTTTACTCGGTCGTCCACGATCGCCGTCACGCCACCAATTTCTTCCCACAATGATTGCCTAAGTTCATCAAACTGCTAAAGCGGCAAGAAATTACGTATCCATATCTGTCATTGAAGCTAAGTTTGACTATGCTTAGCTGAGTCAGAGCGATAAACACATTTTGTGTCTAGGTCTCATGCTGTAACGTTTAGGTACACATCTTTGCAGAAGCATACTAAATGCCTTCAATCAATAGATGTATCGATACACGACGCCAGCTTTCAGATTCATTATAAACCACTCACGCTATGATAGAGAACAGTTTATCCTTTGATTCTAATGATTACTGTCCACGTTTCCTTATGTGTGGAGTGTATCCTGCATAGAGGCACAGCTTGCATTTCTTGAAGTAATGACCAAGGGCAGAAACTGCGATGTGGGCAGTCCCGGTTTAACAACATTATCAGCGCTTCACTGCCTGCGCTGCCCAGTAGTTTCTGCTATATACTCTAGCATTTGTTCACTTCAAAGCTTTTCATTCAAGCACAATACGCAAATTACACAGTTAAGAAGATTAAGTTAAGATATTACTGTGCTACGTGACACCTCTTAAGCCTTTGGTAGTCCAAGGAGCACTGTTTTTATCGATGGCGAGTGCTGTCCTGGTGCCATTTCAATTCTGCTTTCAGACGTATAAGAATTACCTTAAAATCACTAAATCAGAGGAGATATATTGGATAATACATACACGAAACACTCAACGGAAAAAAACTGAGAGCATAAAGAACCATAAAATTGCGTCCGATAATATTGGTCTATTACTGACAACCAACCACGGTCAGATTAAAATTCCCCACGACGAGGCAGAATATGTAAAATAATCGGTACACTATTGACGTCACGTAGTATTGCTAATCATGTTCAGGCACTATACAAAAACAACTGAGACTGATGGATCGAGTTTGTGCACTTACTTGATACGATAAAATTATGGTGGCAACTTCAAATAGGTCTGCATTTGTTACTTCCAATGTTCAGAACACAACATTTTACTTTTCATGAGGTTGTGCTGGAGTTTCGGATGTTCTTTCCTTCTTACTGAGTGTGAAATCATATTTCTAGTACACTGCCACTGAGATAGATTTTGATTAAACTTTTCACAAGACAAGATCGAAAAATACCAGGGGCGTTCAATAAGTAAGGCAACACTTTTTTTGTCGAACAGTTTCAGTTGAAGAAATGAGGAATTTGTTGTGGGATATTGTGGAATTCTCCCGTTTCAACCCCTATAGTTTCACGAAGTCGCGATAGTGGCGGCGCTATACGTAGCCTTCAAAATGCCGTCAGTAACTAAGGTGCGTTCCAAGCAGAGAGATGTCATAGAGTTTCTTTTGACAGAAAACCAGAGGATCACAGATATACACAGGTGTTTGCAGAATATCTTCAGAGACCTTACAGTGAACAAAAGCACGGTGAGCCTAGGGGTGCCTCTAGCAAATCTGTCCCATCTCCCGCGTGCCGGCCGGTCACTCACAGCTGCGACTTCTGTATTGTTGGAACGTGCAGGCACACTCATTCGAAGTGGTCGACGGATCACAATCAAGCACCGGGCTGCTCAACCGGACGTCCCCGTTGGTAGTGCTGACACATTTGTCCACCATTTGGGATACTCGGAGGTGTGCGCCCGCTGTGTTCCTCGCCACCTAACAGAAGACCACATAAAGGGCAACGATGGAAAATGTGCGCGTAATTGCTTGCGCGTTTGCAGGCCGATCGTGACGATTTTTTTGTCAAACATCGTCACAGGCGATGAAACATGGATTCATCGCTTCGAACAGGAAAAAACGGCAATCCATGAAGTGGCGCCATGGAGAGTCCGAAGAAAAAGTTCAAAGCCGTAGACTCAGTCGTCACGGCGACAGTCTAGATTCTTTTTTTTTATGTCCTCCCTCATAGAGCAACCAGCCGGTTAAGTCACGGCGACAGTCTGGAGTCTTTCTGTTTCATATCCTCCCTCATAGAGCAAATATCAACTCGGAAGTGTATTTTGCTACTCTCAGGAAACTGGAGAAAGGACCTCAGTGTGTTCGTCGCCACAAAAATGTAAACGAACTTTCCTTCTCTATGACAACGCAAAGGCTCACAGAAGTCGGCGCATTCGAGACGAGCTCACAAAACTTCACTGTACTGCTCTTCCTTATCCACCCTGCAGCCCAGATACCGCACTTTCCAACTTCCATCTGTTTGGTCCAATAAAGGATGCACTCCGTGAGAGGCAGTATGTGGTACCCAAGGCAGTTGTGCTTCCTCTACATCACTGGAGGTAGACAACTATCTCAAATCATTTAGGGACGAACCCATTTGCACCTCAGGAGCTTCCAGGGAAGCATCCTACACAAAAATCAGAAACGGATAAACATACTGCACGGTCCCCTGCCTTTCCACGGTACCGTAATGCTCCACTTCAACGAGCCTAATTTGATACTGAAAGTATTTGTATGGAGTGTAGCCATGTATGGAAGTGAAACATGGAAGATAAATAGTTTGGACAAGAAGAGAATAGAAGCTTTTGAAATGTGGTGCTACAGAAGAATGCTGAAGATCTGATGGGTAGATCACATAACAAATGAGGTGTTGAATAGAGTTGGGGAGAAGAGAAATTTGTGGCACAACTTGATAAGAAGAAGGGGTCGGTTGGTAGGACATGTTCTGAGGCATCACGGCATCACGAATTTAGTATGGGAGGACAGCATGGAGGGTAAAAATCGTAGAGGGAGACCAAGATATGAATACACTAAGCAGATTCAGAAGGTTGCAATAAGTACTGGGAGATGAAGAAGCTTGCACAGGATAGAGTAGCATGGAGAGCTGCATCAAACGTCTCTGGACTGAAAACAACAACAACAATTATAAAGATTCCGTATGTTACAAATGTGCCGACACTTATTTAATAAGACTAAAAAATCGACTTGCTCAGAATCCAACTCTCATTTTTTTCCCTCAAGGTCTGATCGGTCGCGAAATTAAAACTACAGTGAAAATCCAACGCAACATTGGGCAGATGTGTTGTGCGGTGCCTCTAGTACTCCCGTCGATCGCGTCAAGTCGCACTTTTCAGTTCCGCCCGCACAGTGAGCACGTGAAGATATCTACAACAACAGAGTTCCCGCCAAGTGAGAAGTGCGTTCTGTCATTTGATTTCTTCGGGCTGCGGGGTTCCACCTCGTTTCATGCAGTCCACATAACGTAATTGTCAAGCGCGACGGCAAAATGCGGCAACAGTGCAGGCATACAGACGTTCATGATACAGGCGGTCAGGGGAGGAAGCCAATATCAGCCGATGATCATGCTCAGGAATGGATCAGGCGATTCGAGTAAATCGTCTATGAAAGGAAAATCAGAACATGCGGATTAACTAAATGTTGCAAATGAAAGTCTTGATTTTCACTGTGGTTTACATTTCGCGCCCGATCGAACCTTGTAAACAAAGCACCTTATTGCACCGCCGGAATGGATATTTACACGAGGAAACAATGCGTTATACTTCGGTCACATTACCCACACGTGGAATGCAAGCTAAGCAGCAGTTCAGCTGAACGTCCAATAACTCGGTAAGCCAGAAAATAATTACCGAGCGTATTTATTTTGCGTTAAGTCACCCGCAGATCGATAGCTTACACTTGAGCAATATACGAAACGTAACGTTACGGATCTCAAGAAAAACTTGAGAACTTTGCCTGTGCGGCATGTCACCAAGAAAAATAAATAGAAAACGGAAGAAATAAGAAATCGAGGGTGTTTTACAAAAGAAAATTTAATACGCCCACCACGTTAGCGTTGGAGATCAAGTTTTAGGCAGTGTTTCAACTGTATCACCTCGTTAGAGTGAAAACTAATGTAACAGAATATGCTTAAAATTTGAGCATCTTTGTTATGGAACAGTGTAAGACACAAAGAGACCTGGAAGTAGATAATTCGTACGCTCGGGTACGAAGGTTTTGTATGTGGTGTTTGAACTGTCCTTATCTGAGCTGCTGGTCACATCGGTATGTGTCGCTTTATCAACGACCAACTAAGCGTCTGAATCGTCTAGTTTACCTAGACTGTTGAATCTCTATGCGAGTTGTTCAAGTTATGAACGGAATATTCCGTAAACATTTTTCACAATAACGAGGTGCCAGTGGGTAAAACAAGATATCTGCTGTTAAAAAAATCTCGTCTATAAAATGCGTCATGAGAAAAGGTCAATAATGGCCACGTATGTTGAAATCTTCCGATACAAAATACACATCATCATTGACATTTTTACGGCAGCGGCGTCTTTTTTGTCTTCCCCCCAGACACACCAATCCTTCTTGCTCCGAACTTCACAATTCGCTGTTCAGTGGTCTTATGCGAGTTTACTGGAAAAAAAAAGTTACTGTTCATTTGCTGACACGGTGTTTGCTTATGCCTTCTAAGTAAGAGCCCTTGCTGCTTTTGATGAACATCGTTGCCGCTTTCAAGATCGATACCTCTATAACTACGCTTTGTACGAAAGCAACAGGCTCTCCGGCGCATATTCCATCTAAATAAGTCCAAGGAAATGTCGCAAAGGAGCAACATATTACTGACGTTCAGTGTAGTCCTGTAGCTAGCACACATCGATTTTTTGCGCTTTGTGATGTTTCACAAACACGTGTACAGCTTTCCTTATACAGTACCCATTTCATATAAGCCTACCCAATGAACACAGTGCCGCACAACATGAATTCTAACTTCGGTTAAACACAAATTGTGACGTACTTTAGTGAATACCATTTCCGATGAAGCCACATCATTTACATGGAAGTAAATCTCTAACACATCTAATAACTATCGATAACCGCAGAACACTCCCCGCTGGCCAGTGAGAAGATGTCTTTTTTCTTTATTAATGTGTGATGTGGCACGATGGATCAGGTGTTTCGGAAAACTGAATGACAAGGTAGTTTCTCACATTTTATAGAAAAAAAATATAGGCGAGAAACAACATCTGAGCTGTACTTTTCATAATCGGTGATTTGCTTGGTGGTAGTACTATTACTCACAGCAAATTTTCTAGATCTACCGCCGGCCGTTGTAGCCGAGCGGTTCTAGGCGCTTCAGTCCGGAACCGCGCTGCTGCTACGGTCGCAGGTTCGAATCCTACCTCACGCAAGGATGTGTGTGATGTCCTTAGGTTAGTTAGGTTTAAGTAGTTCTAAGTCTAGGGGACTGATGACCTCAGATGTTAAGTCCCATAGCGCTTAGAGCCATTTGAACCATTTTGAACCAGATCTACCTTCGTTCAATTTTGGTTCACGGAGGCGTAGCCTCTCGCATCCATATCTCTGCAGTGGTATCATTGCCGTCGTGGAAGAACATCTCGTTGAAAGTGTTCAACTTGTACGAGGGAACACAGGTTCAAATACTCCTTAAACTGGTACGTGCCGAGCAAAGCTTTGACGGATGGGAAAGACTCGTCGTGGTTCGACAGCCGTGTTAGAAAGCTGGTACGAAAGCACAGAGAGCTTCACTGCAGCTCGCAGACAAACAAAAACGAACGAAACAAGACTGGCGAAACGAAAGCTATGCGCGAAGTGTTCGGTGAATCCGAAAATGAAATTCTATCCACCAACTTGACCGAAAATACTAAGAACTTCTGGTCTTCTGTTAAATAGTAAACGGATCGAAGTGATGCAGCCAGACACTATGTGATCACAATGACATCGAAAAGGAAGATGACAGAAAGAGAAAGCCGAAGTACTGAATGCCTTTTCACAAAAACGCTCCACTGAGAATTCCTGTGAGACTACTGAGAGTTCGCACTTAAATCATGGCACTAACGTCAACACAAATAAGTGACCACGGTCAGAAAAGCAATGGAATCGATAAACAGAGGAAGACCCACTGGAATCGATGGGATATCTGTACGATTCTAGAGTATGTGAAAGAACTTGCTCCTTTTCTAGCAGTGTAGCTGGAAGAGTGAAACGCTTCTAGTGATGGGGAAAAAAACACAATCTCTGGTATCCTTCCGTTGCAGAATTTTGGAATCTGTTTTATGCTCGACTAGCCAACGGCCTTCCGTGGTGGTAACACCGGTTCCCGCTAGATCACCGAAGTTAAGCGCTGTCGGGTGTGGCTAGCGATGGGTGACCGTCTGCATCTGCCAAGCGCTGTTGGCAAGCAGGATGCACACGGTCTTCGTAACGCCAATTAGGGAACTACTTGACTGCGAAGTAGCGGCTCCAGTCATGTAAAACTGACAACGGCCGGGAGAACGGTGTGCTCACCACATGCCCGTAAACATCCGTATCCACTGACGCTTATCGGCTGACGATGAAATGGCGGTCGGTCGGTACCATTGGGCCTTCCGAGGTCTCTTCGGACGGAGTTTACAAAGCTTATATAAATGTTGTAACGGATGATGTCCAATATTCCAGGTTTTTTTTTTTTTTTTTTTTTTGCCGATAATGCTCTTGTACACAGGTAAGTCACACCGCTAGAAAACTGAAGCGACATGCAGGCAGACCTAAAAGAGAAGCGACACTTGGCCCAAGGATTGACAATTGACTCCCAACATAAACAAAATATAATGTACTGCACATCAATAGGCGGAAAGACCCATTAATGTACGATTATACGATTGCAGAAGAATCAGTGGAAGCAGTCACACCCATAGAATGTCTAGGAGCATACGTAAGGAGCGATTTAAAGCGGGGCGAGCACGTTGGGTTGCAGAGAGGGTGTTGCCGAACTGAGAGGTCTTAGAGGGATACTTTGCCGTGTTATTCGCGCAAATGTTAATGTCGCTCTCTCGCAAGATCACGCCACAGCACGGCGGAAAACAGGAGGGGTGAAAAAAGCTTTTTATGCTTCGGATGTCGTTCACATTTCATCGAACGGTTTTGAACGATCGCTAGTGGTTCCAACCCGTACAAGAGAGCAAATATTGAGTAGTGCTGCACTTCAAAGCGTTTAGCCCCACACTGTCCTTAGAGAAGGGTTGAAACTTCTGAGGGCGTCAGCAATGTTAAAGGATGTCAAGGACATCTTTCTGTTGCTCACTGCACTGCGAAATGTTTTCCTCGGCCACCCGTAAGAAAATCGCGCGATTTCAACGCTAGGTGTCGCATTTCTGACCTCCATCGTAGAGACGTCAAAGGAAGGGTTGAAATGTGGGTAAGAGGGGCTGTGACAACCTACTCATCGTGTGAGACATTCACGGTGGCGTGGGGCAAAATTTTTGTGAAATTTGGTGCCAACGTGACACCATTAAATCACTTTACAGCTCACATGAACTTTTGAGCTGTGGCGTTTTTTTTCGCATGTGTCGACACCTTGCTATAGGAAGTGTCGCCGAGCCTGAGAATTTTGCACCCTTACAGAGGAAGGTTGTAGGCACCTTTGAGGCAAATTTGAAACTTATGCGGCCCAACGGGATGCAATTACGGGGTTTCGAGAAAGTGAAAATTTAGTTCTGTTGCGCAGTATAGCTGTGATTAATGACCGGAGGGCCAAATCGTTGCTCTTAGGGTACCATCAGAGTATTTATTGCTTCAACGGATCCAGAAATATTTAATGTGCATATATTGTGGTTGCCCAGTAATGCTCTGCAGCCTAACGCCAACTTCGTCCACACCTACTTATTGGCCTGTCTGAAAAATCAAGATACATAGTTGACACTGCCACCGCGTAGCAATGTTATGCTGCCTTGCCAATATAGATGTGGCAACCGCTGCGATCACATGATGTTAGCTGTGATTGCTGCCTACATGCCTGACATCTCAAAAACCCCACACACACTCCATATCGACATATGTAGGACCAATCTAGAGACATGCATTCCCTAAGTGGATAATGGATTTTGCACCAGCCCATACTGATTTATCAACTAGCCTTTTCCTGCGGTTTTGCCGCGTACATGTATGTCACACACAATGCACACACCACTTCCTCCCCCTCTCTTGATCTTCATCACACAGCCTCCCTGCTCATCTCCTTCACTCTCCTTTGTCCATGTCACCTATCCCATCTTTCTGTCCCCTCCCATCCTTCTGTCCACCCCCCCCCCCCATCTCCCCATCCCCGTGTGTCCCCCTCTCTCCTTATCTGTTCCCTCCTCTATCCATCTCAATCTTCCTCCAGCCATGCCCATCTGCATATGCAGCCGTTGCAAAAAGAGGTCCATAAAGCAGGCCAATACTACTCCCACAACACACCTGTTGTGCAGCACAGAGTACATGCTGCAGGTTGAAATAATGTTTTTGCGCATGACATATAGGCTGCCCTGAGTATTGGCTCGATAAGGCAGGCCACTACAACTTCCACCTGTCATGCATGGCAGCGCCTAAATGTCAGGGGGATGGAAAACAGTTTCTTGTCCCTGACTTGTAGGCAGCCACAAGTTGATAGGCAAGTGGTACACTATTACCACAAAACACGACTGTAGTGCAGGGCAGCCTATATGGCAGAGAATGGGCTATAAAGCACAAATATTTTTGGAAATTTTTTTGTAACTCTGAATAGGTATGACGTTCATTCAAATGAAACCTGGTCAGTGCGTCTAACTTTGCCTTACAAGTAAGGTGGCACCATGGAGCCAAGAGAGAGAGTGACGCGTACGCACCGTTTGCTGCTGCATAGCGCCAGTGTGGTTTCACGCCGAAGAGAAGGTGGTCACACAAGTTACCGTCCACTACCGAACATGCAGGCGAGTAAGCAGGAACAACGATGAGTTATTCGATTTTTGCGGCGGGGGGAGTAGGAGCCCGTGAAATGTATCGACGGATGAAGGCTGTGTACGGTGAGTACAGTCTGAGTCGTTCAACTGTTGTGGAATGTCGCAAAAGATTCCTTGAGGGGCGCGAGTCACTGGAAGACGATGCTCGTCCTGGACATTGCAGCAGTTTCGGTGGAAAACGCTGGAACATCCACCGTATAGTCCCCACCTTTCACCGTGTGACTTTCATGTGCTTGGACCTCTCAAACAAGCTATTCGCGGATATCGATTCGCAACGGACGACGTAGTGTGCTACTGGGTACAGGCTTGGATCATACAGCAGCCGCCTAGCTTCTTCACGGATGGAATCGACCGGCTAGTGTTGCAATGGGATAAATGTGCCAACAGTTTTGGCGACTATTTTTGAGTATGTGTACTGCGTATAACTACATTTCTGAGTTAGTAAAATCGTTACCGTTACTTTACAACTAGTGACCAGATTTCATTTGAACGCCCCTTATAGTACCGATTATGTGATTCCAGACTTCTAATGGATTTTGTTGACAATGGTAGGACTGTGTCCGTAGCAGTTCGAAACTTACTCTTTTCTTGTGCTACACATTTGATATCTCGTTTCCCAGTAGTGAATAAATGTGTTGCCTACACTACTTGCCATCACGAAACATAAACAGAATGAACAATGAAAGGCATTAATAACAACAGCTTATGACCCTCTCTCAATTTGTTTGAAAACATCTGTCTCCGTCCTCGTCAAAGACGACGTTTACATGTCGATTACGTGATGCACTCGCGTTGTTATGAGGAATGTTCAGAAAAATATTTGTTTAAATGAAGAATACATTACCGGCAGTGGGAACAATTCCGACTTTTTTTTAGGGGGGGGGCAGGAGGGGGAGGGGTCAGCATCGGAGGCCGATGTTTTCCCTTAGTATTGATATTTCAAGGTTTCAAAGATTATAGTATCGATACTAATATATCGATCTTCTGTAAATACCGACGATCATCGAACATTCCTCGTTCCACACGGCTACTGTGAAGCTTCAGCCAGCCACAAGTGAACAGGCAGTGGTTGCAGCAGGGCCGCCAGTCGCAGCCGCAGCCGCTAGGAGAGCAAGGCCAGCTACGCGGGACAACGACCGGACCGCCGCTCTGCAATTAATGCCGGGGGCACTCGGGATCACCCGGCGACTGCCACCACCTACTTGTTTCCTCTCACTCCTCCTACTGCCACAACTTACCGGCCTCCTTCACACCTACAACGACCTGGATGTGCCATAACTGTCAGATTTGGATCGTCGTGACTGACGTATGGCAGGGATAGCAGAGTGATGTGCGATTCAGAGTAGTCGTCAGTCCCCACTATTACAAAGAGCCTGCCTTTACGTCCAACAGCTGAACCTATTTCAGAGAAGCTATGGAGGCCTGCCACTGATGCTCAATAACGAAAACAAGTTTTTTTTTAATACTAGACACTTTCTTTCTAGGTGTATCTGTTCCACAAACATCCATATGATACAATTATATAACCGGATAACCAACTTCTGCACTAGGCAGTAAAATGAACTTTGCGTCCAGAACAATGGCGGTAATGACCACTTCACATGTGTGCCCGATTTGGCACCGCGAAAGTATCGCACTATTCCGGAATAACAGAGCAATTATACCGCTGGATAGCAAACTTCTTACTGAACTGAAATCAGGGAGTTTGCCTCAATAGTAAGAGAAGTAAAAGCAATGTCTAACTTAACAGTAAGGCAATTTCCTATAACCGCTGCAATTGATTATCAGCAAGCAATGTAAGAAGTTATTGTGGCTGCAGAAAACAGGTTTATTTTTTATTTTTCAAGTGAAAAACGCACTTATTTTTAGATGTAATACTTTTACGCCAAAAAGTTTTATAAAACGTTCTTCGGATTAGGAAAGTCTCTCTCTCTCAAGAACGACTTTGGAAGGTCTGCAAAATACCAGTCAACGGCAGTCATTCTATCTCCATTAAACTGCACACATCTTCAATCCAGAAATTTTTGGATGAAGTGGTAGTCACAGGACACCAAATCTGAGGGATACATTGACGTTCCAACAATACGAACTCAAATTTATCAGTTTTCGAATTGCTAAGGTGCATTTGTAGACAGAGTATTTTCCTGAAAAGAGATGACTTCCTTTTGCAGGCTAATGGTTCACCAAAGGATTTTTTAACCAGTTGCTGCAGAATACAATTCTCTACTTTAAGCTTTAAATGGCAATCAAAAAGAATATTCACTTCCAATCCGAAAACACTGTCTTTACCATTTCCGTAATGTTAAATTAACTTAAGAATATCTGGCAAAACACCACCGGTTCCCAACCACTGTTTTGACGACAAATTCGTTTCTGTTAGGAAGAGTTGGACCTGCATCTCATTCATCGTAACAAACTGGCGCACATAACTAGTTCGATTCGTTTCAAAACGGCCCTGATACTGTTTCGATTTTTGTTTTTGTGTCTACTTTAGGACTACATTCGACAGATGTGGCACACATTTGGCACAAACTTTTCGTAGTAATTATGATTTCATGCAAAATGAATGCCTATGTTATTAGCTACTTCGTATATCTTTAGTAGTCGATGTTATCCGTTATGCCACTTTTAAGACATCCTTCGAATAGGCCACCTTCAAACGAAGCAGAATTCAATTGTCCATTTCTTAATTGTTGAAAATGAATGACATACCTCGTTATTAATCACCATCAGTTCTAGATGACCTCCACGACCCCCGATTCCTCAAAAGAATAGAACTCCGTTTTAAGAAAGGCTAGTTCTTCAAGCATCTCAATGTTTATAATCTCGTATCTCCTGAACTGTGTGTCGTACAATGATATAACTATGCTGGTAAATTCTGTGGTATCGGTGGATACTGTTTGCAAAACGTGTTATAACTAGAGTTAGTAGCAAAGAAGTAATAAATTAAAATGACATCCCTCGAAAATGTAGCAAGCGACAATTTTTTTCCTTTCTTTGTTTTGTGGGGACTTTCAGCGAGAAGAATTTTAGAAATGGACTGAAATTTTGTGTAAAGGTTGTTGTAAGTCGCTAACTGCTCACATCCTCAATACTGGATGAATTTAGTCTGGCTATCTTGCGTGCCATAAGTTACATTGCCTCAAGACACAAACAATTCGTAACTATAATACTTGACTTACTGTGTTAAAACTTTAACGTAAGATTATTCCTCTTAATGAAAGCGGTCGACACTAATGTGCACAAGGAGGCTGCCTCATCAAAATGGTTCAAATGGCTCTGAGCACTATGGGACTTAACTTCTGAGGTCATCAGTCCCCTAGGACTTAGAACTACTTAAACTTAACTAACCTAGGGACATCACACACATCCATACCCGAGGCAGGATTCGAACCTGCGACCGCAGCGGTCGCACGGTTCCAGACTGTAGCGCCTAGACCCGCTCGGCCACTCCATCCGGCGCTGCCTCATCAGAAAACTCTTGTGCAGTGAAGCGATACCTACACATGGTTGTGTTTCGTGTTAACAAGGGGAGGTTCTGACATTTGGGTCGCCGATTTTTATCAAATTTTGCAACGGCCCTCTATATTGAAAATAAAGAGACATGGGTTTTGGCTATTTGCTAGAAACTCTAATTATTGATAAAAATAGAGGTCAAAGAGGATAACAGAAATTGTTTTTTCAACGCTACACATCGAAAGTTCGTCTGAAAACAAACATTTTTATTAAAATAATGGGGGGTCCAAAGTTAAAAATGTCCTAGCTATTAACGTTTATGTGGTTTCATGCTGTATCTTGGATACCCGATCATTCTATGTAACTACCGACTGAGCTGCCCGTCCGTCCTCACAGCTTTACTTCCGCCAGTACCTCATCCCCTACCTTCCAAACTTGTCCGTGTTCGATTATTGATTGTGTTTTTTTTTTCATTCGACTTTTTTCGGTGTATCTGATAATATTCTGATAATGGGAATACCATTCCATAATGGGAATACCTTTCTTTCACTGAGAGATGTGATTAATAATCAAATACATATACGTAGACTACTGACAGTTATTTTCTACATGTGTATGTACACTATCACTCAGCAATTCAGAATCAAGCGCCCGGCAGAAGTTTCATCGAACCATTTTTAAGCTACTTCTCTGCCGTTCTACTCTCGAACAGTGCGCGAGAAAACGAACACTTAAACCTTTCCGTGCGAGGTCTGATTTTTCTTATTTTATTATGAGGATCATTTCTCCCAATGAAGGTCGTCGTCAACTAAATACTTTCACACTCTGAGGCGAAATTTTGGTGACTGAAATTTCATGAAAAGGTCCTGCTGCAGCAAAAAACGCCTTTGTTTTAATGACTGTGCCGCGCGGGATTAGTCGTGCGGTCTCAGGCGCTGCAGTCATGGACTGTGCGGCTGGTCCCGGCGGAGGTTCGAGTCCTCCCTCGGGCATGGGTGTGTGTGTTTGTCCTTAGGATAATTTAGGTTAAGTAGTGAGTAAGCTTAACAGTTAAGTCCCATAAGATTTCACACACATCTGAACATTTTTTTTAATGACTGCCAGTCCACTTCGTGTATCATATCCGTGGCACTCTCTCCCTCATTTCGTGATAATACGAAACGAGCTGCCCTTGTCTGAACATTTTCGATGTCCTCTGTCAATCCTATCTGATACGGATTTTACACCGCACAGCAATAGTCCAGAAGAGGGCGGACAACCGTAGTGCAAGTAGTCTCTTGGTACACCTGTTACATTTTCTAAGTGTTCTGCGAAAGAATCGCAGACTTTGGTTTTCTTTCCCCACAACATTATCTACGTGATCGTTCCAATTAAAGTTATTGTAATCCCTAAGTATTTAGATAAGTGTGATTTATCGTGTAACTGAAATTAAGCGGATTCTTTATAGTGTTCATGTGAATGAATTCATACTTTTCATGATTTAGAGTCAATCTGCCACTTTTTCCACCCCACAGATATCTTGCCTAAACCATTTTGCAGTTCGTCTTGATCATCTGATGACTTTACATGACGGTAAATGACAGCATCATCTGCAAACAATCCGTAAAAAAAATTTTCTTCGTGGTTCATGACACGCTAGATAGGACTTTCACTGATGATGCTCAACCGACCTGCAACGTGGAAGTGATACTACCGATGTGTACTTTTCCTTGTCAACTGTGTGATATTTACTTTTTCCGACAGGTAAAAAATTTCATCGCACGACTTCAAAACCATGTGACATCATGGCAGAGCAGTGAATTGAAAGATAGGGCGGATGCTACCAAAATTCATGCATAGGCCCATAACCAGTACTTCACGCCTGTCTTTCAAGATATGCTTTTATCAGCTTGGTACCCACAGAAACTGATATCTGATACATATGTTTTGAACAGCTTGAACCAGATATTTTTCCCTCAACAATGTACCGGAAAACATGTCAATCCAGTCAATTTCGTTCGTGTGTTCGCATGGTGCGAGAAATATTTATGTTTTGCCTGTTTCTATCATATTTGTCATCCCATTCGTTGCGAAAACGCTCACGAGTAGACGATCAGTTAGGATTACGCAATAATATACTTTAGGTGCATTTTGAACTATGTATCATGATGAAAAGGATACATTATAATATATACTTATTTGATTATTAATCATACCCACCGACGTTCTACTTCAAAAAATGGCAAAGAAATGTAATCCGATTATCAGAATATTATCAGGTATATCGAAAAAAAATATCGAATGAAAAAAAAAAAAAAAAAAAAAAAAACCACGAGCAAGAATCGAACACGGAGCGGCGGGTTGGTAGTCTAATCATCGACCTTCAATCTCGCTCTGATAGACACTTGGAATTTCGAAGGAGGATATTTTGTTCCAGGAAGGTCACGTACCAACGTAGAATACGACCTAAAAATTAATGTGACATAGGACGGTAGTTCTAACGATCAGTTCTACTTCCTTTTCTGCAGATGGATGACCTGTGCTCCTTTCCAATCACTGGGATCATCTCTTTGCTCAAGGAGTCTACTGTACATTATGGTGAAGAGCGTTGTATACGTACACCATCGGACAATGGAGTCTCTCCCAACATCGCCACCGAGCGACGTGGCGCCGTAGTTAGCAGGCTGGACTCTCATTCAGGAGCCAAACCAGCGTCCGGCCACCCAGATTTAGGTTTTCCGTGATTCCCCTAAATCGTTTCAGACAAACACCGCGATAGTTCCTTTGAAATGGCACGACCGATTTCCTTCACAATCTTTCGCACAATCCGAGCTTGTGTTACGTCTCTAAAGATCTCGATGTCGACGAGCCGTTAAACCCCATCTTCTTTCTTCCCTTCGAGTATTGGCGGGTTACGCTGCTTTTCAACACTAACTTCTCCTGGTTTACTGCCCTGTCTGCCTCAGTCTTAAGTTCATAAGTGGGAACCCTAAAAATACACCACTTTTACCAGTTCAAGTACACGTACGGTCATCCAGATTTAGGTTTTTATAGTTTCCCTAAAATAGTTTATGCCAAATGCCGGAATTGTTTCTTGGAAAATGTACAGATTTAGTCAATCCTTAGGTTGGTCAGACCATCACCGTGCCTTTACTGGGAATGGTCCAGTCGGGGAAAGAGGTGTGTTCAAAAAGTAACTCCAATTTTTTAATTTCGCCAGCTTTATACATTCGATTTTCAATTTTTTTTATCTTGTTGGTACATACGAGGGTTGGAACTTATATAGTGGCAACTATTTATTCACAACCGATGCAGAAGGGTTGCATGTTTGCACCTGTTACCGAATGCCAGGAAGTGGCTCCTTCATATTCGGAATCAAATCAGTCATAAGGACATAAATCCGGGGAGTACGGTGGATGGTACAGTACTTCCCAGTCCCATCGACCGAACAGAGCAGCCACAGCTTGCGGTGTATGTGCCCGCGCATCGTCGTCAAAATGATGGGTGGGTTGCGAAGGAAGTGTCGCAGCCTCTTTCGCAAAGCTGGCGGCAGGTGATGCTCCAAAAACAAACAGTAATACTGTGTATTGACGGTCTGCCGTGGAGGAACGTAATGCTCAAAATACCTCTAAGCACTATGGGACTTAACATTTGAGGTCATCAGTTCCCGAACTTAATGTGTTAGGATAACACCATAACAGTCGTACACGAGAATCACCATAACTTTAGGCCGTTCCATTCGCACCATCAACAGGACAGGCTCTGCTAACGGTATACTACGCCTTCCACATCGCTGGCAATGGGTTCTACACAACGTTGGTGACTACTTTGAAGGACAGTAACAGGTGGAAACGTGTAACGCTTTTGTATCAGTTGTGAATAAATAGTTGCCACTAAGTTTCAACCCTCGTATATTCTTGATGTATGTTTGCATTTTCAGCTGCTTTGAAAATTTAGTTTATCGATGATAGTCGAAATGTTGGACGTGTTTTCGAGTGCTCGACGAATTTTTACTCACGAAAAAGATGGATGAAAGAACTTGAATTAAATTTTGCTTGAAAAATGAAATAAAGAGCAGCGCCGCATTCGAAATGTTGACTGTGGCTCTTGGCGAATCTACTACGAGTACGACAAGAGTTTACTACTGGTATAAACGTTTCAAAGAGGGTAGAGTGGACGTTGATGATGACGACCGCCCTGGCGCCCTAGAACATCAGTTGATGGCGACAATATGGAAGAAATAAACAAAATTGTTCTGGAAAATTGCCGAATCACCAACAGATATGTTCCTTATGATGTCGGCATATACTTTGACTCATGCCAAGCAATTTTTTCGAATTTTTGCGCATGAAAACCATAGCAGCAAAGTTTGTTCCGAAATGGTTGAATTTCGACCAAAAACGATATCGCTCGGATATCGCTCAGCAACGGCTGAATGAAATCGACAATAATTCACAACTTCTAAGCAGGTTATAATAAACAGGTGACGTAAAACGGCAAAAACATTAGGCCTCAGCCACCGTATTCGTCGAACTTTGCTCTCTGCCACTCTTACTATTCCCGAGGCTGACGAGAAACGCGAAAGGCCGTCGTTTTGCCACCAATGAGGAGATAAAAACAGTCACTGAAGGAGCCGAACACAATAACGAAAAGTGAGTTCCAGATGAGCTTCCAAGATTGGAAAAAGCGCTCGCACAGCTGTACAGTATCTAAGCGGATATCTTTGAAGAGGAAATAAGTGTACTTAGAAAAACAAAAATTCCTGTTACTTCTCGATCACACCTCGTATGCTCTTGCCTTCCTCCTACCTTAGAACAGGCTTACGGACGAAGTTACACAGGCCCTCTTACATATAAGGATGCAGCAAATATATTGTATCTCAAAGTCATTATGAATAGCACGTTAAAAATTCAGTATCCAATATTTCGAAATCACTATGACACATGTAATACAACACTATATTAGTTCATGAAAAATAGAACAATAACGACAAATAACAGGCAGACAGATCTGAATTACACTGAAGTGACAAAAGTCATGGGACAGCGATACGCGCATATAGAAATGCTGGTATTATCGCGTACACAAGGTATAAGGGCAGTGCATTGTGGAGCTGTCATTTGTAGTCAGGTGACTCATATGAAAATGTTTACGACTTGATCGTGACTGCACGACGGGAATTAACGGACTTGGAACGTGGAATGGAACATTTATTTCGGAAACCATTGGGGAATTCAATATTCCGAGGTCCACAGAGTCAAGAGTGTGCCGAGAACACCAAATATTAGGCACTACCTCTCACCACGGACAATGTAGTGGCCGTCGGCCTTCTGTTACCGACCGAGAGCAGCGGCGTTAGCTTGGAGTTGTCAATGCTAACAGAGAAGCGATATCGCGTGCAATAACCGCAGAAATCAAAGCGGAAGTGCGACGAAAGTATCCGTAAGGACAATGCGCGAAATTTGGCATTATTGGACTATGGGAGCAGACGATCGACATGAATGCCTTTACTAACAGTATGGCATTTCTGCAGCATCTCTCCTGGGCTCGTGATCCTATCGGTTGAGCCATAGACGATTGGAAAGCCGTGACCTGGTCAGATGAGTTGGTAAGAATTGTTGATAGGGTTCGAGTGTGGCGCAGACCCCACTAAGCAATGAACCCCGGTTGTCAACAAGGCAGTGTGGAAGGTGATGGTGGCCCCATAATGGTCTGGGCTGTGTTTATACTACATGAAACCTATCATTCAGTGGAAATCATTTATTTCATTAATAATACAGAATAACCGACTGTCTTGAAATGTAAGATGGGTCGAATGCTTCTGAATCCAACAGCAAAAACTTCTCAGTATTACAATGTTATTGGTATGCAGTTGTTAAAGCTTTTTTAAATAATATAAGGAACATAATATAAAAATTTCTTCAGGTTGCCCTCCATGGGGTGGGTGCACGCAACGACTGTGGTTATATTGAGTTAGATAGAGCAGCAATCAGTCGTAGAATTAAGTTGCTTTAATGTGACATTTATAGTCACAACGCAAATCAGATTTCTACCTGTGTCAGGTCATTATCAATGCAGTGCGGAATTGTAGCAGTTGTTGTTGCTCAAGTGAATGCTTACACAGTTCAATCATCAGAATAACCGACCGCCTTAAAATGTAATATGGGTCGAATGTAAGCATTCACTTGAGCAACAACAACTGCTACAGTTCCGCACTGCATTGATAAAGACCTGACACAGGTCGAAATATGATATAAATGTCATATTAAAGCAACTTAATTCTACGACTGATTGCTGCTCTATCTAACCCAATAAAAATTTCTGATGAGAATACGATTTATACACGCAAATGCCAAAGAAAAATTTAACACAACGAGTGTGGTGGAAACAATTTGTAGTATGTACTGTATCTGGGTGTGTAATATAGCCTACGTAGCGTGTTGGTTGGTGATGGCCTATTTCTACCTATTTCAGGTGAGAAAGTCTCGGTGGAACCTCGTGCTATTCTCATCTAAAATGGTTTGTGCCTATGTATATAAACTGTGTGTGTGTGTGTATTGGTATATTATTGGGAGTGCTGCAAGTCAGGGCAGCTGTTTGTTTGTCCTATTCTCGGTAGTTGCGGTATATTCTATGTGATACCTTAGATTGACTGAGCATTTGATACAGGGAGTACATGAATTTTAGCTTTACATGAGAAATAGAGAAAGCTTTTGACAATGTTGACTGGAATACTCTCTTTCAAATTCTGAAGGTGGCAGGGGTAAAATACAGGGAGCGAAAGGCTATTTACAATTTGTACAGAAACCAGATGGCAGTTATAAGAGTCGAGGGGCATGAAAGGGAAGCAGTGGTTGGGAAGGGAGTGAGACAGGGTTGTAGCCTCTCCCCGATGTTGTTCAATCTGTATATTGAGCAAGCAGTAAAGGAAAAAAAGAAAAATTAGGAGTAGGTATTAAAATTCACGGAGAAGAAATAAAAACTTTGAGGTTCGCCGATGACATTGTAATTCTGTCAGAGACAGCAAAGGACTTGGAAGAGCAGTTGAATGGAATGGACAGTGTCTTGAAAGGAGGATATAAGATGAACATCAACAAAAGCAAAACAAGGATAATGGAATGTAGTCGAATTAAGTCGGGTGATGCTGAGGGAATTAGATTAGGAAATGAGGCACTTAAAGTAGTAAAGGAGTTTTGCTATTTGGGGAGCAAAATAACTGATGATGATCGAAGTAGAGAGGATATAAAATGTAGGCTGGCAATGGCAAGGAAAGCGTTTCTGAAGAAGAGAACTTTGTTAACATCCAGTATTGATTTAAGTGTCAGGAAGTCATTTCTGAAAGTATTCGTATGGAGTGTAGCCATGTATGGAAGTGAAACATGGACGATAAATAGTTTGGACAAGAAGAGAATAGAAGCTTTCGAAATGTGGTGCTACAGAAGAATGCTGAAGATTAGATGGGTAGATCACATAACTAATGAGGAAGTATTGAATAGGATTGGGGAGAAGAGAAGTTTGTGGCACAACTTGACCAGAAGAAGGGATCGGTTGGTAGGACATGTTCTGAGGCATGAAGGGGTCACCAATTTAGTATTGGAGGGCAGCGTGGAGGGTAAAAATCGTAGAGGGAGACCAAGAGATGAATACACTAAGCAGATTCAGAAGGATGTAGGTTGCAGTAGGTACTGGGAGATGAAAAAGCTTGCACAGGATAGAGTAGCATGGAGAGCTGCATCAAACCAGTCTCAGGACTGAAGACCACAACAACAACAACAACAACATGAGAAATACACTTACGTTTGTAAATTTGTTAGTAGAAAAAGAATGTAGTTCATTGCTACTTGAGTGCATTATTCTTTACATAAGTTAATACATTATATTTTTAGTTTTATATGTACTTTATGTAGAAAATACATTTGATGTAGAAAATTAATTCATTGTACCTTTAAATAGAGAAGAGTATATACTATCTACACACAGGGCGAACAATACATTACTGCTTGTATGCAGTATACTTTAAACACTGCAGTATGTCGTTGGGGAGTACGAGCCTCGGAATAGAAGTTCTTCGAACATTCTCCTCCCAAGCGACGTTACGTTATTACTAGAGTCTCTGTATGTGGGGTCGGTTGTTTGTTTGTTTTATGACTGTTACTGCCTGGTGTATTGTTTGTATCTGTGTTGTGGCATACAGTGTCATGCGTTGTTGGTTTGCGTCCCCTACGTTTTGATCCCTTCTGAGGCATGTTCACTTAGTGTGTTGGTTCGCCGGGCGCTGTGGCCGAGCGGTTCTAGGCGCTTCTGTCTGGAACCGCGCGACCGCTACGGTCGCAGGTTCGAATCCTGCCTCGGGCATGGATGTGTGTGATGTCCTTAGGTTAGTTAGGTTTAAGTAGTTCTAAGTCTAGGGGACTGATGACCTCAGATGTTAAGTCCCATAGTGCTTAGAGCCATTTGAACCATATTTTGTGTTGGTTCCTTCCTCAGTTTCGGAACCTGTGGTTGTGCTTGTGTCTTCCCGCATGGTTTGTTGTGTTGTTTGTGCTTGTCTACGCTTCTTTTCATATGGATTTTGCTTCTTGTATTCTTCATGTAGTGTGTTCGATACAATATCGGCTACGCTATTTATTGTGTTCCAATCATCGGGATTACGTATTATTCTGGTGATCTCACTGTCGTTCTGTATAGGTCTCACTTAAGCAACCGTGTTGCATAGCAGTGTGACATGCTCTGGTATCCCAGTTTCTCCGAAAACGCATGTTTCATCGTTAGTCCCATCCGGTTCAAATGTACCGATTACGGCCCGTGGCCTGTCAGGAAATGGACCATCCCCCGGCTTGGATCGACATGTTTCAGTTGTAATCTTTTTAGTGTTTCGTTCATAATGTTGGTTCCTGTAATTTCGGTGACCTTATCAAGCCTGTCCGTCTCAAGCCAGAAAAGTGCAGCTTTATAACTTATTGTTCTGTCTATAGGACAGATCACCATCACAACGCAAAGTGCTTCTACTGATGTGGTGTTGAAAGCTCCGCTCATTTTCAGGAGTACACTACGTTGACCTCGTCTTGCAATTGTCTTGTATTGCCTGTATGTTCAGGCTGCGAGCCCACGCACTTGCGGCGAAGCATGCGATGGATTCAAATATCGCAATGTGGTAGGTCCTTATGTCTTAATAGGTAATCTGTACTGAGTTGCGTTGAGTCTTGCTAGTTTGTGCATAATTTTGGAGGCTTTGTCAATTGTGGAAATGATTATGTTCGGCTACTTGGAGACCATTTACAGCCATTCATGGAAGTGTTTTTCCCAAACAACGATGGAATTTTTATGGACGATGATGCTCCAAGTCCCCGGGCCACAATTGTTCGCGAATTGGTCTGAAAGACGTTCTGGACACCCATATTGCCCGACATGAATCCCATTGAACATTTATGGGACACCATCGAGAGGTCAGTTCACGTACAAAACCTTGCACTGGCAGCTCTGTCTAAATTATGGATGGCTATAGAGACAGCATAGCTTAATATTTCTGCAGGAGACTTCCAGCGAAATGTTGAGTCCATGACAGGTAGAGTTGCTATATACTACGCCGGGCAAAAGGAGGTCCGACACGATATTAGGAGGTATCCTATGAGTTTTGTCGCCTCCGTGTAAAGCACGCCATATTCGCTCATGAAAAATAGAACAATAAAGGCAAATTACATGCAGAAATCTCTGAACTATGTGCGCTAGCAGCACATGAGATTGGGAACGTACACTTTAACAAGGACTCCTACCACGGTGCAACTCGACATTTTTGCGCATTTACAACTCTTTGCCAGGGGGAAAAACGCAGAAGTGAAAAATAGAAATCCTTGCACGGATTTTTAGTCTGCCAGCCACTTAGCCGGACACGGCCTAAACCCTCCCACGTCGTTCTTCAGTCCAAGTCTCTGCCGCAGAGTAGGTACCGCCACTTCTGGTAACGAGATCGCAATAAATATCCGGGCAGTGCGTTCGCGACGGAATTCCGAGCGAGCCGTACACGGGAAGTTCCCCAGCAGCAGCTGCGCGCAGAACGGGATGAGGCCCTCGGCGGCAGTATTTAGGGCTCGGCTCGCCTTCAGCTGGGTGTGCTTGTTTTGTCACGAGCGGACAAAAACCGCAGTGGCATGCCGCTGGCGTTTTGCAAACCGACCCGTTGACACAGCGCCGTGCGATGGACGCGACCAAAGCACGACGAGGAGCTCAGCAAATATTTTCTTCTCCAGGGTCTTCACTCTTCATGCGCACCTTGAGTTACGTGTCCGTGTTAGGACACAAGGTCTACGACATTAGAAACCTTAGGAACACCATAATGAGGAAAAAAATATTTAATGTATGAAAATACTACCCACGACGCACCAAAATTCTGGACAACTATCAATGACCAAGCTTTTTAGAGAAATGAGCCTTGTTAAAATGGTTGTGCCAGACAGCAAGCAAAATATTATTAGTTCAGTGGATGGATTAACTATCGAGTGGTTATAATTAAAGTGCAGCTACTCACGGAGCTCGAGTGTGAGCTGTAATTACCGCATGGCAGCCAAACTTGATAGATATTCTAATGCGTTAATGAGGAACCGATCTACACTTGAAAAAAATTACTTCCAATTTTAGACACGAGGTGCAAAACTGGCGCTGTGCACTGTATGACTGTATTACATCCAGGCTGTCATTTGACAAGGCATAGCGTTAGTGAGCAGTATGGCTTTCGAGAAAAGTGCGCTGCCAGTGAAATTGTTTGATGTGAACGGCAGCAGTTACAGTGCTGCATTGAGAGAGTATCGGCGACTGAAAGGCCGGAGGAGTGGCCGGATGTCATTAAATGGTTTAAAGTAGATGATGAAATTCCGAAACACGGACGAGCGTTGTGTGGCACCTGGAAGAGGAAGGTGTCGCAACCCCGTGGAAGTTTCCGATTACTTTTCTGTTGCTGTGACCGACCATGGAGCACGTGAGTTTTGCTGTCTGTTTTAGGCTGGTACTGGTACAAGATACAGACGGTACAGCAACGGAAACTTCATGATTCGCAGTAACGTTCTGAATTTGCACCTTTGTTTCTAAGACGGATCGAAGCTGATGACGTGTGATCCGGCAATATTCTATGGAGTGACGAGGCACTATTTACACTGCGGGGCGCCGTGAATACACCCAACTGCCGTATTAGGGGTACTGTTAAACTGCTTGTTGTACACGACGGGCCCCTGCACTCGCCATATGTAACTGAGTGGTGTGGATTCCCAAGCACCTTTATTCTCAGTCCGTTCTTGTTTGAAGAGAATATAACCAGGGGACCTATCAGGTGTAAAAGAGATATCTGCACTTTATCGATTCCTCCTTGTGTAGCATGTAATTTCTTTGGGGAGCGCAACTGTGTGGAAACCATTGTTTTCATACATACAGCTCATGTCGCTCGACCGGTAAAAGATCTGCTTAACGCAACCTTCCACGAATGTGTTATATCCAGAGGTTTCTCAGATACAAGACCTGCAAGATCACCTGATCTGAATTCATGTGACTCTTGGTTCTGTAACTCTCGGGATATTAAAAAAAATTTAAAAACCCACCGTGTTACCAGGAACACGTTCGGCCTCTACCTGATGCTAAGATTCCACCGGAACTGCTGCGAGGAACTGCTGATTACGTCGTTTTACGGATGCAGCATATCATCGACGTCTTCGTTGCTCATATTGAACAAATTGTGAAAGCGGTGGTTAACATTAAAAGCAACATAATGACTTTCTCACTTGTTTGATCTTTTATGCCCACGTCCAGTACCTAGTCCGTTACGCATGGAAATATTTCTATACTACTTTACTGCATTCTCAGCGCCTGTTGCCCAAGAATGGAACAATTTTTATCCAGCGCAAACCGGTTCCGCATTAACGCATTAGCATATCTACCACGTTTCGCTGCCCATACTGGACCTCTGTGAGTAGCTGCTCTTTAGTTATTACCAACCGGTACGTCTTACTGTGTTAGCCACATTACTCGCATCCGCAGCGCAAATTGTCAGCCTTCAATATTATCTACGAAACTTTCGTGTAAATTTTTGTAAGATTCTGCCAGTTTATTTCACAACTGTTCACAATTCCTCCCAGAATAAAGATTTAGCCTGTTATTCACTAATTATTTTTCACGAATACATTCAGGAATATTGGTCAATTTTATTTGTAACTGAAAAACAAAAATAACCGATGGAACGAAGGCTTTGATATAATGGTTTTCCCGAGAATTATCGGGAACTCTGGGTCTACACGTAAATTCTTTTCAGAAGGTTACATTATTTACTTGGTCCAGTGGACAGTATTACTACCTGTGTAATTTCTTCTTTTTGTGAGGCGGTCATCTACATCCTCGGACTGGAGCTAGCGCAGTCACACGAGATTCTGCTCATAGCACAATATTCGTTTGCAACTGTTCGGTGAAACCCCCAGTTTTAAGGCGTTGCACAGTTAATGCCGAAGACTACATTTAATTCCCACAGTGAACGTTCACTCTCATATCTTGAACATAAAATATTCTGGAAGACCTAACCACAAATTATCAACTTTCACGACTCGAAAAGGCAAACTACACCATACAGTGAAAGGAGTTTTAAACATTCGTTTGTGATAATTATTTTTTACACACAATTATTTAACTCTAGAATATTTCATTTTCGAAAAATACAAAAAAAAAAACAGTAGATGAGAGAGTACAATGTAAAACAAGACTAGCGTTACTGAATGGTAAGCATTACTTTAGAAGTTAATTTTGAAGAGAGGGAGAAAAAAAATGAAACACCTGTGAAGGTAAATTACAAGGTTGCAACGTACATAAAGCTCAATACACACGGTGTCATGAAGTGACTGGACAAATGATTTGGTGATGACACATACTATATTTTTAAACTTCTGAAACCGGAGAAATTCGATAAGATTTTGCTACATGTCTCATAATCCCAGTAGCATTCTGAGCGCACGCTGAGTTTGTCACCCAGGTCGTTATTGAAACGAATAATACAAAATCCAACACGCAATAAAACTGAACCCCCCCTCCCCCACAAACACAATATATAATATCAATGGTCAAGCACGAGAGGCTTAAATACAGGAATTAATACGTCACTGATGTAACTTTCGGCCAGTATTGTTCCACATGTCTATTAAGAAAGGAGTCGACGAATATGAAGAGGATATGGAAAGAATTTTAATATAGCGTAAAAAAACGAGAAGTTTTCTTGCCGTGATGACAGAGCTGCCATTGAAGAGAACGAAAAGAAAAATGAAAACTATGTTCGCAAGAAGTATCTTGAAAAGAGAAGTAAGCAATAAAAATTAATAGAAAGTAATCCAAAATTACTTGCATGAGTGTTGTTCTGTCAACATATCGCGGTAGACAGAATAACACTCAGGCAAGTAAATACGAATACCATCAAATACCATCAACCACACCAGATGGCAAAAACTTATCCCACACAAAAAGTAGATGTGCACAGCCAAAGACGGATTACTGCAAGGAAAAGATACTGTCACATCAAAGACTTCAACAAAAAAGTGAAGGGCGCCTTCTGGAGCATGGTCTTGTTTGGGTCGTAAATTTGCAACTACAGATGCATGCGGTAAGAGGTGTCGAGAGAGACTTGGAATTTGGGGGAGATTCGAGGTGATGTAGAAACAGGTTCACACGAAGAAATGTGACAAACAAGGAAAAGAGAGGAATTGAGAAAAAGAATTGCTGCCAACTAATCTCCAGCCTGGGAATGAGGAAGTGACAAGACGGACACTTACGGACACATCCCAAACACTTCGTGAACATACACAGAAACACGGCATTTCTATACTACGCAGAGGGAAGGGTGATTTGCCGTGTGCTTACTACAGTTAATACTAGTTCAGAAATACTATTGGTGCCTCGTTAAGGCAGCGGCGAAGCATTCGGTGGCTCATTTGATTTCTTTTCGGTGACATCGCTCTGAGTATGAATAAGGCTTCAATATAACTTACGTTGTCACCATCTACGCAATGTTACAGCATTACCGGCGTCCTGCGACGTAGAAATTACGTTTCCACACCAATTACGAAGTTTACAAGAGGCGGTGAAACTTTCAAAACAGTTCGAATATTCTGAGCATATCTATAAGCTGCACAAAATTCCGAATGTCTTGATCTAAAAACTTGTAATAGTAGTTGAATGAAGCGCCTACAATTCGAAAGAGGGAGCGCTGAAGTTTCGTTTAATTGGCACGAGGCATCACTAGAGCGTTCGGAAAATTAGCCAGGAAATGGTGTACAAGATTGCGACTTAGCCGCAAATGAAGGCTGAATTCAGAAGCATTTCAAAACTGCTGTTTAGGGCGGATAATGTGCAATCACAGTTCAGTTCCACGTCACAGAATTTGAGCGCTGCATTTAAGCTTTCTCACTTTCATACCCACTTTCCTGTCGTCTCACTGTTGAGCTGTAAAATAAAACATCACGCCTCTGCAAGAGCCGACATATAAAACAGCGAGGGGAAAGTTATTTTGATTAACTTGTGTCCCGTAAACGTCCCGTAACACAAAGGAAATTACAATTCACACTTTCGGCAACACGCTTTCATGTTCGAATCGCAGGAAGAAAGACGATTGGCAATTCGCAGGAACACTCGTTAACGTCATTTCGCAAAATATACTGTGTTTGAAAATTTTAAAAAATGGCTCTGAGTACTATGGGACTTAACACCTGAGGTCACCATCTCCTAGAACTTAGAACTACTTAAACCTAACTAACCTAAGGACATCACACACATCCATGCCCGAGGCAGGATTCGAAGCTGCGACCGTAGCGGTCGCGCGGTTCCAGACTGTAGCGCCTAGAACCGCTCGGCCACCCTGGCTGGCTTGAAAATTACAAACTCGGTATTTTAACAGTGTATTTCCTCGAGATGTACAAAGCCTCTCCTATAGATCTTGCATCTGGATTTTGACGGACATCATCGTGAAACTCTCACTCACTAAAGGAACCCATATCGATAAGCGTCGCTCTTCTTTGGATCTTCGCCAATTTCCTCTACAAATCCTGATGAGAAATACTCTTTAGGATTCTTCCACTGAATCTGTCAAGAGCCCCTTTTCCTATAACGAGTTTTTTTATGACGCTCGTAAATGCCTCATAATGTCAAGATCGTCTTCCTAGTTCGGAAACGAAAAAGTTACTGGAGTCAGGGGAGTTGAGCACGAAGCAGCTACATGCTAGCAGCAGTTGCAGCTGCCACGTACTTGGATCATAGGGCAATTCTTCAAGAAAGAACAGTGAGAGGTGGCGCAATTGTTACAGGCGTCAGCCAACACACGGGACAAATTAGTTAACGCTGACATGGCGTTCTACGAGTTTTGTGACGTCACTTACTGCTATTTTTCGTTTAGGAGCCATTTCGTCACGTGAAACTCAAAATAAATTCTTCGATGTTTCGGCAACGTGCCACGTAAAGCAGAAACAAAAAAAAAACAAGAACGCTCCCTGTTTCACAAGCAGAGATCAAGGCGCCATACTGTATTTAGCGTGTTTGAGTACTGGCGTGTTGAGAAGCCCATATTCGGTTGGTTTTACGTTATACGTTACACCCTCTGAATATATGCAGTTTCTAAGCACCAGGACATTGAATGTCTCAGGCACGAATCGTTACTGGTATGTAATAAAATAAAGGGAAGCGTCATACTAGTGGTTAAACTATGTTCAAATTTAGTTTAATTCACGTTGTAATGCGCGTGTTGTGAGACTAAGTTATTTTAAGGCACTGAAAATTCGCTAAATAGTGACGTTCTTGTTAGGATTTGTTGTAACTAAATGTCAATAACATTTCTGTGATTAAAGCCTTTAGAGGTTTCTAATATAAAATATAAGAACGATAAATGCTGATGTTCAGTACAGCGTAATTGGTTAAGGCGCCCCGATCCGGAAACAAGAATGGAACAGAAGAGGATTCAGGTCCAGCTGTGCCCAATTTTTTTCCCCCGTTCACGTCTGCTAAAAGGTTATAGGAGTTTCCTTTGAAATTAATGGAAACAATTTCTATAATAATTTATTTTATGTACATAAAAGTACGCTCTGTGAAGAGTGAGTTTGTTCGATTTGGTGAACTTTTACAAGCTGATGTCCTTCCTGAGTGGGCATGTTTCATTTTTGTTCACAGATATTGATATATTTATATATACCACATACAGAACAACGTGACTTTTTAACGGAGCTAACGAAGCAATTCTACACACATCCATTTTCGTGAACAAACTGTATGGTTCGCGAGCCAAATAGAGGCGACACCTTTAGCTGAAGAGCACGAAATCACGTTAACCACCTCGTGGCGTGTGCCGACAACTTAAGTCACTGGATTCAAGAGGAGAAGGGAGAAGGGGTCCAAACCTCTTCATGCCATCCATATTTAGGTTTTTCCGTGGTTCCTCTAAACGATGAAGGCAAAAGCTGAGATGGTTTCTCTGAAAAGATATGGCCGATTTTCTTTCTTGAGAACATTAATCACCTCGCTGTGGATAAAGCGTCATACTCTAGCCTTCCTTCCCGTTTTCAACAAATTACATTAACTCGTTTACTTCGTTATGTACACAATGTTCCCAATTTAAGGCATCATCGAAAAGCCATTGCATGTCCAAGAACTGGGCGTTCTCACATCCGGCGAAATTTCCACCTGGAAAACATTTCGAATTCAATAACGAGGTTTATCGTTGCAATAGACTGGTGTTTTGCAAACTTTCCAGAATCTAATTTCCCGGTTGAAACCACCTCGCGTCGACAAGCACTGTCCTAAAGGGAGAGTACGTCAAAATAGTATTTAAACCTCAGATACAGCGCCTTTCAGACGAAGCTGAGAACTTTCCATTTTCATTCGTGGTGGGTGTAATAAAATCTTCAGCCACATCTTGACGCAATTTTTATGAATAGAAATTGTTCTTCTTGTTTGTGGATCCGTTGAGCTAAACGTTACGATACGCAGCAAATATATTCATGCTACTCGGATCGTCTGCGTCTTACGTCCCTACACAACCTTCTAGTAAATGGCCCGCTTAATATACGCGGGTAAAATTGCCGACGTCCTAGCCAGTAAAGAAAGACGACGGCGCAGAAACGTGGCTAAGTCACGAAGGATCCACCTGTAGCGCCAGAATTTCTTAACAGGTCCCTACGACACTCACTCACAAGCTATCCCTCTCTCTTAACACTCATGCTTTTCTATTCGTAACTGCATAAAAGAAAAACTATTTTACAACGAAACACGAAGGAAAAAAGGTCTTTTACTTACATCTACTACTCGTTGGCGGCACAAAAACTTTCTCAGCCGCTTAGCTGTCTCTGTGACTCATTGACTAACGACCTGCCTGTTGACTGAGAAGCTCTTTGTTAAGGTCAGTACACCTCGTAGTCGATAAAGAACATAACTGTGTGCTTCCGTCACAGTTTGATTTGTGCACTGGTAGCGCCCAAGCAGTAAGAGCGTGACTAAATGCTTGATTATGTGAGTCACATACAATTTTACCAGTCCAAATTAAAAAAGGTGGTTACTTCTCCTGGTTAAAACATTGCATTTAAGAAATATTCCAACACAAAAATTTCTACGCGATTCAAATAAGACACACATGCCTGGTTATGATTTAAGTACCTTACTGTCAGAGTACTATATACATTCACTAAATGCGCCACACCCTGAGTACTGTCCACTCTGAACTTAAGGGGCGTGGTTTATCGCCATTTGCCTAACGCAATTATGAGGCGCGACCATGAAGAGTGTGAAATAAAAATTCCGCGACTAAAATATACGGAGAATAAGCAAAGCATGTATCAGAACAAAAACTATCAGTTTTAAGCGCGCTTTCACTACCGTTAGCAAACAAACGTCAGACGTTGTGCAAGTAAGCAACTGATTTGTGGCGAATAGTTCACTCAGCTCAGATGCGTATGGTGGCTGTTCCTCTGACATAATTCGCTGTTTTTCTTGAACATCCAAGAAAATTAAACATTTCCGAGGGACGACGAAATTTCCAAGTGAATGCGAGACTCATACCCTAGACGAGAGTTATGAAACTTTAAAAGAGACCAGCAAGAAAGCTGTAATTTTTGTTATGAGATATATCTCTCGTTCAGATAAGTCTACTTTTAATTGTGCTCACAGCCCCCTAAATCTCTCTGAACACACAGCATGTATGTTTCCTGGGCCGAGAACGGATATAATCACGTAACTTCTAAATTTGTAAATTAAGTTAATCACTCAGCCACCACTCCACAAGAAGCAAGTTTCATGGTTGACCGAAAGAATTCGGGCACGACTTAAAAATATGGATACAGATCATTCTTCACTGCAAAATTCCACGCCTAATGATGAACTTAGGAAAGTTATATTTTGGGAATATCTAGCACCACGATCGCTTCAGGCGGCTAACGATAGAGCTACTTCTGTAGTAGTCGCTAATGATCCAAAACTACTCAACTTCTAAACTTAAATGCTGATTGATACCAGTCATATATGGCCTCGACTGACCTGTGGTGCCGGCCACTGTGGCCGAGCGGTTCTAGGCGCTTCAGTCCGGAACCACACTGCTGCTACGGTCGCAGGTTCGAATCCTGCCTCGGGCATGGATGTGTGTGATGTCCTTAGGTTAGTTAGGTTTAAGTAGTTGTATGTCTAGCGGACTGATGACCTCAGATGTTAAGCCCCATAGTGACCTGTGGTGTATTTGCAGCCGTGGAATTTTTCTCGATATTCTTAAGAAAGTGCCCGACCATTTTCTGTACTTTGCTTTATTGCATATATAAGTTACAAGGGAACAACGGCCTTGCCGCAGTGGATATACCCGTTCCCGTCAGATCACCGAAGTTAAGCGCCGTCGGGCGTGGCCGACTCTTGGATGGGAGACCATCCTGGCCGCAGTGCGCTGTTGCCATGTTTCGGGGTGCACTCAGCCTCGTGATGCCAATTGAAGTGCTACTCGAGCGAATAGTAGCGGCCCCGGTCAAAGAAAAACCATCATAACGACCGGGAGAGCGGTGTGCTGACCACACGCCCCTCCTATCCGCATCGTCAGCCAAGGAAGACAAGGCGCTCGGATGGTCCCGATGGGCCACTTGTGGCCTGAAGACGGAGTGCTTCTGCTGAAGTTACAAGGGCACATAGTGTGGCTTGCAGGGGTACAGAGCGATTGTGGCTAGACATTTTAGCACTGTAATCATTGAGTGATTTGAAATGTTCAAAATAATTCCTTCCAGTAATATCTAGTCTGTTTTAATAACTTGGTTAGAGCATTATTAGGGCTGGGAACTTTTTTCATGAAGTGTTACAATAAAAAAAATAACAGTCAATCTAAGCATCGAATAAAAACAATATTGCACAGAAAACTTTGTAGTCAGGGGCAGCCATAATCTGATAATATCATTCGGAAGATAAAACCGCATCAGCTGTTAAGTACTTTATTTTTAAGCACGGCCGGTTTTGCAGCATTTTAGCTGCATCATCAGGTGCAATAAAATCAAGTCTTTTCTGACCACAAAAGAGAATGGGTTAACCTAGCGTTCATAGTCGTCAATTTTTCGCTAAGTAGAGGACGTCAATTATAAAATAGCATAAAACAACATACATGTTCTTGTGGTGCCATGAGTACCAGTACATGGTGAGCTAACGAGTCCTGTAACACCGAAAATGCGATCAAAACCGACCACATATGAGCATCTAATATTACAGAGTGTACATTAAGTCGGGAACACTTTCAATTATTTACTGCACAAGAACTAAATATTGTACCGATAACATACGTATGTCATTTTGAAGAGTAACTCTGAAAGTTTTTTTCATATACACTGCCACAGCGTAGTTTGGTAATTTGCCGGTAGTAGCGCCCAGTCGCAAAGACGGGGAGTTTAGTTGCGGAAAGAGCTTTCTGTGTGTTGAAGTTCGACAAAAACAAGTGTGCTACAGCTGTTCACCGGATGTTGAGAACAAAGTACGGTAAGAAGCCACCAACAAAGAAGGCCATTTACCACTGGCACAACAAATTCGTTACGACGGATTGCTTGTGGCCAGCAATGAGAAGCGGACGTCCCAGTGTGAGTGAAGTGCATGCATGTGGAGCGCCTGCGAGGGACATTCATAAGAAGTCCAAAGAAATCGGTGCGTCGTGCATCCCGTGAACTCTAAATGGCTCCTATGACAGTGTCCTGCTACAAAATGAGTCTATGAAACCATTCAAATTTGTGCTAGTGCAGAAGCTTAATGACGACGATGCCGTGCTGGGACTGGTATGGCAAGAATTCGATTACTGTATTGACGTCTGCCGGGTCACTCACGGTTAGCATAACGAATGTTTGTAAAAAAACCTTGCAGAGTTTCTCTTCAAAATGCAATATGTATGACATCCGTACAATGCTTAGTTCTTGTGTAATAAATAATTTAAAGTGTTCTCGGACTTTATGTACACCCTCTACGTACAGTTGAGCAGCACCAGTCCCTCATTTACATAAAAAGGATTGAAAAACATATTGGTAAAAGCCCCAATTATTCAATCTTAAATTGTGGTTCATTCCCCCAAAAAATCCCATATAAAACTATTTTTAGGCTTAGCATGAAACTGAATATCGTGTCGTACTTAAACAATTCAATCGGCAGAAAGCAACGCACTGCAAAGCCAGACGGCAAGAGACTGCACTTACCACCGCCGGCGCGAGCACTGGACGTTTAACAGGCGGCGTCTAAGGACGGAACTGCGGAAGCGCGATATGGAGGTTCATGTGGAGGGCGCATGACCTGATTTTACTGCACTTGATGGTGCAGCTAAAATCCTATGAAACCCATCGTGCTGATAAATAGAGCATTTAAACTTCAAAACGTTAAAGAAAAAAAGTAATAATATTTACATCTGCCGCTGTTCCTGTAAATCGTAGATAAGTCGTGACTAGATTATTGTTCACTGCGCTTTTACACTAGTTTCTTCTTCCTCATAAAAAAATTCACGTCCTCTCCAAACAAGAAATTGGTCAGATTTCGTTGTTTTCATTCCATACGGCTTGTTATACGGTATCAGAGCACACAAATATTCCGTTTCGTACTGTACACGGTGATTTTCATTTACTCCTTAATTGGCAACAAGCAGAGAGTTGGTGTTTTACAAATAAACCAGCACGCAAGGCCGACAGGTATGGAGCGACGCCGGCTACGCCGCTGTGGAATGAAAGGTGCGCCACGGCGAGTCTGCAAGATAAGCCCACAATGGAATTCCGTAACAGATAACGCCGCGCGCTGTGCCCAGCAGCTGCCGCGGAACCGTACATTCAATCTCATTACATTTTCCGCAGTGCCCAAAAACTAAAAAAGGGCAAATACAAAATACATATGTCCAGGAGAAGAGAACTTATTGTTTGAACTAACTGACATAGTCTTAATTTCATGTATTTCTCAGTGAGAATATCTAGTTAACCTTTAAATTAAACCACACTTAAAACGTCCCCCAAGAAAATGCGACGAAACATTCGGCCTTTCCCAGGAACACGCTACACTTTCATGGCTCTTTGTGTCACATTCGTTTCAGGAAGTGGTCAAACCACAAAGCATAAAAGACACTCGCCCCAGGCAACAGCTGCGCACCTGCAGTATCAGTACTACAATATTGCTGAAAACGTGGATCTACTCGCGAAAAAAAAAAATATTTTCTCCAGGGTGAGCAACAACAAGATATACTTCCTACGGTTACATTTTCAGTTAGTCCTGAAATCCTTTAATTGCTACAGATTTCAACAAAAACAGTCAAACCAGCCGCTATTGTTTGGTACACACTTCTATTAGTACCGCTAGGAGAAGTTGACAACAAAGTTGCCCTGACTAACGTACTTTCGTGTGTAAAAACGTTAGTAAACTTCAGTGCATTTAGGTAGTTCGTTTCATGTTTAACTATTTTTATTGTGCTCCGTATTGTTAAATGTCATCCATTTACAATTGACTGATCTTTTTTTTTAGTTTTCCTACATGTATTTCAATGTACTCCTAACACACAACATCTTTACGTCGTCGTCACCACCACCACCACCACCATCATGCTATTATCTATCACCCCTATTACTATTACTGCTACTAAGCCAACGCTGCAATGTAATAACGAATGTTCGTTCGTTCGTCGTCTTCCTTGCATCTTAGGCTATATCGTAATATTTTAACCATATCGAGAATACCAGTGAGCCATAATTTGTGCCAAAATATAAAAAAAGTTACGCGTTTGTTTATGAGGCCATCTTCCGCAGCAGTGTTAACATGTGTTATTATAGGTTATTTTTCTTGAGCTGACTGCAATGTAATTAAAAAGAATTACACCATTTCGCATTTATTTACAAAGCATCTTCTGTGGTTTTCTGTAAATTGGAAACACACGGGGGACTGATGACCTCAGAAGATAAGTCCCACAATGCTCAGAGCCATTTGAACCATTTGATACACACGTTTGTACATTTATTTGATTCTTTTAGGTTAAAAACAGCCTTTTCTTTATTAAGTTGGTGTGCAAGCTACTTACGGTGTTTCTTTACATAGTTTGCACCTTCCCCTCTTGCTAGCAGTGGTTGATGACAGTTTTCATATCACATCTGCAGTTTTTGGCATTTTGCGTTATTTTCTGCGCTGCACTATAATTGACTTTCTTAACTGTTTTTTATTCATCACTCCAAAAGTGTTTATGCCTATTCGTTTGTTGTCGTTCACGTTGTGAGTGTTGCCAAAAACTGCAGATGTGAAATAAAACCTGTCGACATCAACCACTGCTAGCAAAAGGGGAAAGTGCAGACTACGTAAAGAAACACCGTAAGTAGCTTGCAGACCAACTTAATAAAGAAAAGGCTGTTTTTAACGTAAAAGAATCAAATAAACGTACAAAAGTGTGTATCCAATTTACAGAATACAACAGAAGATGCTTTGTAAATAAAAGCGAAACGCGTCTAGTGTAATTCTTTTTAATTACATTGCAGGCAGCTCAAGACACACAACCTATAATAACAGATAAAAATTAATTTTGTCATTGCGGCCCGAACCGCTGACAGTCATTAATTAGTTTAAATTGTAAAAACATTGTGTTTTAATGTGGTTAAATGACGCTGTTTGTTTAAACACTGTTAAATTCTAAATTACTTGTTACTTTGCTTGCCGTGTTTGTTGCATTCTCCGTCAAAATAATCACGCTTTCTAAACGCGACATCAATTGACTGCTCTATCAGCGGAGCACGAAACAAAAAGCGATTACGAGCTTCTCAAACAAGAGAGGAACGACAAGCATGCAATGAAGCACGTCGTTTACGAGTTGGTCTATTGTGTGCATCAGAATCAGAAGAGCAATGGACAGTAAGACTCAAAACAGAAGGTTTACGAGGTACTCCATCTCCCGAACCGTGCATTTGGATCTTGGATGCGGGCTTTAATCTTAACCGACATTGTTGTAGAATGCACCAAGCGAAGACATCGGCAAAATACGTAAGGTGTGTGGGCACTGCTGTGGATACAAATTCAACAATGAAATATCAGGAATGTGTTGCCAAACGGCAGTTATCCACGCGTTCTATCATTTAAAAAAATGATCACCCTTCACGCATTCGTAAATCCGAGTTACATTTTCCTTATCGCTTGTTTAATTTTATTTCCTCTTGCAATAAAAAAATATCAGCTACCAGGTGTTATTCAAACAGCATAATGATCCCTCACAATGGAACAAATTATATTGTGGAATATAAAACTGTTTCACCAATACGTGATAGAAATTATGCGAAAACCGATATGACGTTTCCTCTTCATTCCATTAAATCTAAAATCGTTGCGCTCAGAGGGGAACTCTCATTTGCGACATGCGACTGTGAACGATGGAAGAATCAGCACAGTGGCAAAATGGCCATACTTCCAACAAAGTTTACAGGCAGTCCGCGACAAATAAACGAATATGCACAAGGCATGATGACTTTTTCATCACATTCACATGGAACCCAGAATGGGACGAGATATACGCGCAAACAAAGTTGACACTCGTCGCGGTGGCTGATGAGAGCGACCGTAAAGGAATTTTCCATTTACAGGAAATCCCGTCAGTCACCGCGCGGAGTGTCTACTTCATTTGCGCGAGTAATAAAAGAGCTTCTACTACCCAGTCTGGCTCCAACCGATCGGCACGATCTGGCTGCACGAATTTTTAACCAAAAACCCACGCTACTGATGGATTTTATTGTGAAACATCACGTTCACGCTGAAACTCAATGCTGGATGTTTCCATTGAAAGGCCAAGAGAGGCCTTCCTCATGCCTATATTCAAATATGGCGCATAACGAAAATACACTCAGATTAAACTGATGACGTCATTTGTGCAGAAATGCCAGATCTTGAATGAGGTCGACTGCCGTTCGATATTACCACCGAAAATACAGTGCATGGACCATTCGGTGCTCTGAACCATGCGTGGCAGACAACAAATGCACGAAAAAGTATCCCAGAGAATTCATTCATGAAGCTCGCACCGGTGATAACGGCTATCCTCCATACATACACCGTAAATCAGATGACAGAGGTCGCACAGCTACAATCAGAATAAGAAATGCCGATACTGGAATCGACAACAAATGGATTGTGCCTTATTCGCCTCTGTTATCAAAAACATTTAAAGCGCTTAACAACATGAAGTAATGCAATTCCATCAAATCAACAAGGACAGCGATATGGCAGTATTCAAATATGATAATCCAGGTGCGCGAACGGATGAAGCTATTCGATTGCAGACAGGTCGGTGTATCAACAGTAATGAGGCGGCGTGGCGCATTTAGAGTTTGCAAAGTCACAGTCGGCATCTCAACGCTGTTCACGTCAGTGTTCAATCTGAAAGTGGACAAAGATTCTATATCACGGAAGAGGTTGCACGAAATGTTGCTACTGCCCCAGCACACACAAACACTGAAAGCTTTTTTTTTTTTTTTGCTCTCTGCGAAGGTGTATGTGCTAAAACATTACCATACGCGGATCTACAAGGAATACCACATAGAAAAAATTCCAGCGACTTAAGCAAGGCAGGCGAGTTGAAGAATCTGTGTTCGGCTGACGCATTGGGCAATATTTATAAAGTGCAACCAAATAACGCCGAATTTGTCTGAGTCATCAGTCTTCTGACTCGTCTGATGCTGCCCGCCACGAATTTCTCTCCTGTGCCAAGCTCTTCATCTCAGAGTAACACTTGCAGCCTACAATTATTTGCTGGATATATTCCATTTTCTGTCTTCCTTTACAGTTCTCACCCTCTGCAGCTCCCCTAGTGCCAAGGAAGTCATTCCCTCATGTCTTGGCAGATGTCCTATCATCCTGTCCCTTCAACTGTCAGTGTTTTCCAAATATTCCTTTCCTCTTCGATTCTGCGCAGAATTTCCTCATTCTTTACCTTATCAGTCTACCTAATTTTCAACATTCGTCTGCAACACCACATCTCAAATGCTTCGATTCTCTTCTGTTCCATGTTTCCTACCATACAATGGTGTGCTCCAAAAGTACTTTCTCAGAAACTAGTCTACTGGTTGGCAATGCTGCTAATTAATGTCAAAAGGTCGAACAGCATTTGCAAATTTGAGAATGATCGGCGGCGTAGAATCCCAGACATACAGAGAAACTTGCCAAAAATTTCATTTATCCAAAATGGCAATATTGGGAAATTACATTGATGGACGCCTCTGTCAGCAGTCATCCGCGACCAATACGAACATCATTCTCTATCATTTTGACAATATGTTCGCCATCCAATCCTAAATATCGGTGGGAAAAATTCAAGGAGTACTTGAGCGAAGACACTTTGCTCCGTATTCGAAACGTTGGCAACAGTAAAACCATTCCATTTTCGGACATCATTTTCAGTGAAGGGCTGATATAAATGAGGCATCCACGTAACCATCAATAACGAAACACTTGTTCGACTTGGCACGGTTGCACCGAAGCGTTCTGCGTATGAACGTTATGATACATATTTATTGAGAGAACATACAATTCAATGCTGATTACCTGAGTGCATTTGTCGAAGCAAATAATTTTTAGTTGCAGATCAAAAATCGTCCTACGACACAACCACAAATGCGGTGGCCAATGGTAGAGGCGAGCTAAAAAGACAGTTATACGACCGTTGGCGCAGGAGAACGTTCCTTGTCAGTTTGCTATCAACTCAAATTTGTTCTCATAATAGAGTCGCTTTAGTTCTTGCGTCATCAGATATTGCGGCTACATCACTGGATTGTGGACGAACAGCGCTCACATTACCATTGAATATACAATTTACCGAAGCTCAAACATTTAATATTTTCAAAGGTTCTGACACGGCGAAATTGTTGAAAAATGGGAATGTCGTGTGGCTAGGGCCTCCCGTCGGGTAGACCGTTCGCCTGGTGCAGATCTTTCTATTTGACGCTACTTCGGCGACCTGCGCGTCGATGAGGATGAAATGATGATGATTAGGACAACACAACACCCAGTCCCTGAGCGGAGAAAATTTCCGACCCAGCCGGGAATCGAACCCGGGCCCTTAGGATTGACAGTGTCACGCTGACCACTCAGCTACCGGGGCGGACAAACTAACAAACTGATTTCCCTGGATGAATGAATTATGGCATACAAGAAACGCTTGAAGCGTTTTATCGAACTCTTCAAGTTCTACTGGCAAATGAAAATCCATTCAGTAGAGCTATCCTTTTTCTAGCAGATGATTTACGACTGTCTCTATCATGCATATCAAAATCAACATCAGCTGATGAACTCATCAATTCCCTCAAAGCATCGCATCTTTGGAGGCATGTCCAGAAATATTTAAAACCAATATGCGCGCGTATCTTCAGCGCAATGCGCCAATCATATTTTCGAGATAACTATACGGCACTGGTAGCGGAGAACTATTAGTTGATACAGACACTGCCAAGGAAAAACAACGCACTCAAGGATTGCATTCTGAGGGGTTGTAGTGTTGGTGGTTCATTTGATTGTTTGTTTGATTTCGTAGAGGGGACCAAACAGCGAGGTCATCGGTCCCATCAGATTAGGGAAGGATGGGGAAGGTAGTCTGCCGTGCCCCTTCAAAGGAAACATCCCGGCATTGCCTGAAGCCATTTAGGGAAATTACGGAAAACGTAAATCAGGAGGGCCGGACGCGGATTTGAACCAACGCCCTCCCGAATGAGAGTCCAGTGTGCTAACCACACCACCACCTCGCTCGGTGTGATTCATTTGTCACGATCCTTGGTGACAGATTGCGCCCGGGGGGCCTGTGTGTGCACCGTCTGTTTTGACCCTGTAGACAGTAACTGTGCTCAGATTAGAGGCAAATAGTGTTTGCACGATTCATTCTAGGGTAAAACCATGCCCCATCGACGAGTATGTACTCTTGTAGAGCACCTTTAGCTATCTGAACGGGGTCGCATTGTGGGACTCCAGGATGCTGGATAGACGTATCGGCGGATTGCTCAACATGTTCGACACATTGTATCGGTTGTGTGTCGTTGCTTTCAACAGTGGTCTGCGTCTGGACCAAGTTCTGCACGTTCGCGTAGTACAGACGCACGTCAAAACGACGCTTCGTACGAATAGCGTTGACCGGCCGAATGCCATTCAGGGAAGACTTCTGGACATCTGTTGCACCTGCAGTGTCATCAGACACCAGTCGGAATGGTCCGATTGTTAAAATCACGTGCATGTGTGACCACGACACGGCCATGTATGGCTACTCTAGTGTGGCGAAAGACTTGACTGGAGAGTGGATTGGCGTTCTGTTGTCTTCAGTGACGACAGCAGGTTCAGTCTGTATGGACTGAACTTATACGTGTACGTCATAGACCTAGTGTACAGCATATTCTAGAATGCATTCGCTCACGACACACAATCCCGATGTGTGTGTGTGTGTGTGTGTGTGTGTGTGTGTGTGTGTGTGTGTGTGTGTGTGTGTGTGTGTGTGTGTGGAGTGGGGGGGCAGGCATCAGTTCAAAATCGCGATCATATTTGGTGTTCCTGCGGGGTAAGATCCCCGTGCTAATGGCATTTCTTCGACACGAAGCTGATGTGCTGTTTTAGTAGGCAATGTACGTCCACGTACGACGGCTACGGCGCAACGTGCTCTTCGTGATGCACGCTACTGCCTGGCCAGTAAGATCACCAGATCTGTCATCACTGGAACACGATGAGATGGGAACTTACTCATTCTCCAGGGCGTGCAAGAACCACTGCCGAATTGCAACAAAAGGCGCAAGATGCTTCGAATATTCTATCGTAGGATGCCATTCGGTACTTTTAAGAAAGCTTGCATGAGGGGTACCCCCCCTGCGTTAACGGCAGAGGGATTGCACTGTGTATTGATGCGACTGTTTAGGCACCCTGTACCGTGACATGTGTGTTTGGTCTGCATTTGTTGTATACTCTTACAATGATTAACTACCTATCAACTCAAATGTCAATAAAATGACCTGTTCCTTGGTGGTGTTGCATATTTTTTTCTTCCGGCAGTGTACATTAAATGGAAATTAAACTTTAGTGTCATTGTTCCATCGATCGATCAATTCAAAAAGTTTTCCCGCAAATTGCCATCCATTCAAAAACTACATTGGCATTGCGAACGTGCTATTTTAGCAGCAAAAAGCACCGACCTCAATGTAGTCAGTTGCCGGCGATTCTGACACCTACAAATCGATTAACGTCGCCATAACTGCGGACGAAATTCTACACTGTCAAATGAGTTTATGAATTCGTTGGACCCTTCTGGTGCGCCACCAAGCATTGTTTGTTTTGTTTTAGGGCGCAAAAACAACTAGGGTCATATGCACCTATGTCAGAACCATAGAACACAAAGGGGGAAAAAGGGAGTTGAAAACGACTACACGTTATGGCCAATCGACGTAAGGAAGATCAGCTAAAAACACGGTCTTGGAAAGGTCCATAAAATATGCCATAGAGAGACGGAGGTCTTTAACTAAAGATTAAATGTTCTTCGCCATATCGCTAAGACGGATAAAAAGTAAAACGCGGTTGACAGCCCGCGTGTCCTTCGCTAAAACGTCCGATAACTCAGACGGCAAACATAAATGAGAACGTAAGTGGTTTAAAAAAAGGGCATTCAGTCAAGAAATGACGAACCGTCATAGGTTGAAGACAATAGTGTGGGGGGAGCACCAGTTAAAAGGGCAGTCCCCAACGCAAACCAGCTAAAATGATCTCCTCGTGGCGAGAGGGCCGACAGGAGGTCGTCCAAGCCGATGAGAGAGGCTTAATTCCCCATAGCTTGTTCCCATGAAGGGAGGACCAGTGGTGATAAAAAAATGTGACACCACCTGCTGACAGACGGCAACATAGAGATCGTTGGACGGAATGAAGAACCAGCGGGCCGCAGGTACGAGGACTGCAGCCTTGCAACAGCGTCAGCAGCCTCGTTTCCATGTCACCGCACGAATTACGAATAAAAGTCGGGACACTAATAATTCTTTTATGCGACATTAATCCATCACGATCGTGAAATGGAACCCGGCTCCCTGTCAAAAAACTGATGGCAGGCGCCATCGAAGCGGCAATTTTGAATGACAAGTCAAAAAGAAAAGACGTGCTTTCCACGTATTCCCATCATAGCTATCTACATGCCATTTGATTTCTAACGACTGCAGTCCCCCGTTCGCCTTGCATTCTCAATGACTACCAAAAAAGCACAAGGTCATTCGCTTGAAGTGTGAGGATTAAATGTGGAAAACCAATTGTTTTACATGGTCAATTGTATGTTGCATGCTCATGCTCACGAGTGGAACAACTGAAAATTCTTTTTACAGAAGATGGAAAGACCCAGTATATTTTATTCGCCCAAGCACCTCAATAAACCTTTCCTAATGTAATTTAATGCACAAAAAATATTGTATTTAATTTATTTTGTACGTGTAAATCTGTGTGCTTTATATATGTGTACCTACTTAGAAATAAAAGTAGGCATGCAACGAACACGGGGCGTCTGCTACTCATGCAATAAATTATAAGTATCCTCTATCCAAAACCTATTATACAAGGACAGATAAGGGTTTTCGACAGTAATAAATAAATATATAAATAAATAATTCTTGTCATCCGTATTTGCTCCTACGACTGCATTCTAAAAGTAAGAATTCGCAGTATTATCGAGACAATGACTAAGTATGGCAAAATTCTTTACGAAATATTAGAAAGAAAGAAACCTGAAAATCTCTTAGAAAGATGAAACGATAATACGATGCTCTTATGTATGATGAAAGTTTCTTAGAAATTACCGGAAGAAGCACAATATGTACCTTCGAGACATTAAACATAAAAAATGTATGAATGTGTGTAGCGAAATTTCCAGTGAGAGCAGACTATCAACTCACAGCTATCAGCAGCGAGATAAATACAAATATTTTTCATCGTATACGATGCCTTAATCCAAGGAATTACAGAGCAGAAAATATTGCCCAAGATAATGCCGAAATAGCTTGATATTTGAGCACGAAAAATCTTTCACGTTAAGATAAAATTCTTTGTCGTGTGAAAGATTTTCCGTTACAGTCCTGTAATACCCAACAATTTCAATGAGCGAGGTTGAAGAAAGAAAGATTACTGTTCAATATCATCAGCGATGAGATCACCAGGGGTGGACAGAATAAGGTAAGGCAGATTAGGGTGCGTCCCGAGCACGCACTGTAAAGTAGCATCATTCTTCGTTCGCTACACCCACGAACTGAATGCGGCATGAAGTCGAGCACTAATCCAATAGGCTTGTACAACCGCTGGCTCCCCATGGTGGTGCCTCATAACTGCTCGTAGGCAGATAGTGGTAAACCGCACTACCGCTTGCCGTACTTTGACAAGACTGCCTCGTGATAACAATTTTGGACCAAACATGAATATCTCGTCAGACTCCAGAAGCCAAGTGCGGGGCAAACGTAAACATCGCGAGTCACACGCGCGGGAACGAAAGTCGAGCCAAGTTATAAACACCACGAGTCTAACCCATGAGACAAACACTTATCCGTTACAATCTGAGCTTAGTTATCATCACGCCGCGATAACTGGTCATAATTCGTTAAATCTGCGTTACAAAGCAAGCATGCTAGTGATTTTGTACCTTTGTTTTTGAAGAAAAAATTAATTAAGCCTTACAAGAGGGGGGGGGGGGGGTCCGTGGAAGTAGTGATAAAGAATACAGTGATAGCGACGTGACTGCAGAAAAGGAATGCGGGTAAAACGTTAAATTTAATTACTAGAGTGAAGAGCAAAATAAAATACCTAAATCATGTGTATCATGCATTTGGCGGAAAGCGAAAAATACAACTTTAGCAAATATTCTGAACCCAATGACAGAAAAGTATCTATTTCAAATCATTTAAGTGAATACCCATCATTATTGGAGGGATTTTCTAATATGTTTGATGTCAAATTGTGGGAAATACTTGTTACAACAATAAATCTCTTCGCACATCAGATAATAAACAACGAAGGAAAAAAAAAGTGTATGACACTTGGTACCCAGTTACTTTCCACAAAACGAAGACCTATTACTGCACTGTGCATTTTGATGGCTCAAGTCAGAAAAAATGGTTCAAATGGCTCTGAGCACTATGGGACTCAACTGCTGTGGTTATCAGTCCCCTAGAACTTAGAACTACTTAAACCTAACTAACCTAAGGACATCACACACATCCATGCCCGAGGCAGGATTCGAACCTGCGACCGTAGCAGCTGCACGGTTCCGGACTGCGCGCCTAGAACCGCGAGACCACCGCGGCCGGCTCAAGTCAGAATACTATCCACATGAACTGGTCTAAAAGACCAGTGGAAGAAACGCCAATATTTTTTTAAAGTAATGTCTTAAAAAGATTTAAACAAATTACTAGATTCTTCACTTTTGCAATACGAGACAGTACTGGCCGGCTTCGTAAGACAAAGACATTAGGAAAGAAACTTAAATATACGATAATGATCGAAGCAGAAGAAATTAACTAAAATTTGTGCTGCAGCCATGACTTGAACCCGGGGCTTCTTGCTTCCTAGGCAGAAATGCTAACCATTACACCACCGCAGTACAATGATCAACATTGCTGGACGAAGTACCAAGTTGATTGCCCTCCCCAACATAAACTTCAATTCATATCTTCTGCTTATTTTCCCTTACATTGTCACTACTGCCAGGGCTCTCCGGCATTGGAATAGCAACCCAACGTTGGACATGATGGGAAAGTCCGGTACCATAGGAGATCTTATAATTAAATGTTTCCCTGAGACATTTAAACCTCTTCATTACCTGCCTAGCAAGGAAGAAGACACAGGTTTGAGTCCCGGCTGCGGCACAAATTTTAATTCATTTCTTCTGCTTAGATCATTATCGTAGATAATGAAGAGACTTAAATGTCTCAGGGAAACATTTAATTATAAAATTTAAAGATAGTTGCACACCGTTGAAAATTTCAGTACAGACGAAACCTTAAAGAACGTTTAGCATATAAACAATTTAATGCATAGAAAAGAACGATATGTGGAATAAAAGCTATAAACTATGTGAGATAAGTGCCGGTAATTGTTGCGGTTTCAAAATATATACTGGCCAGGACAAAACCGATCGATGTAACAGTGCATCTGAGAGTGCTGTCATGGACTTGTCACAATCCATACTCAATAAATATACTTTATTTCTTATCAACCGGTAATACTCGCCTAACGTATTTTTAAAATTACACCACGAAAACATAAATAAATATGCCAAACTATACAAAAATAAACTTTAAAGAAATGAGAATATTCATGGAGAAGTTGTGATAACATGTTGGCTCTGAAATGAAAAGACAAGGGTGACATGCATATGATATCAACAAATGGTTATGGTTGAATAAATATACAAACAGTTTATAAAAATAAAAACGACAACATGCATCCTTGAATACCATAAGGGATTGGACGGAATTGATCGTCAAGCTCAGATATTGGCCTATTTCCCAATTATGACAAAATTCCTCAATAGGTGTCGAAAACTTTTCTTTTTAATATGTCGGATACAACTGTTCAATATGTCCATTATCCATAAAACAATACACGATCAAAGAGAGAAGACATCTACATCTGCGTGATTATCCTGCAATTCGCAATTGAGTGTGCGAGCTCTGATTTTTCTTATTTCATTATGACGATCATTTCTCCCTGTGTAGGTGGGCGCCAATAAAATATTTTCGCATTCAGAGCATAAATTTAGTGATTAAAATTTCATGAGAAGACCCTAACGCAACGAAAAACGCCTTTGTTTTAATGACTGCCACTTCAATCCGCATATCATCTACGTGGCACTCTCTTCCTTATTTCGCAATAATGCAAGACGAGCTGTCGTCCTCTGAACTTTTTCGGTGTCCTCCGTCAATCATACCCGATGCGGATGCCACACCGCTCAGCAATACTCCAGAACAGGGCGGAGAAGCGTAGTGTAGGCAGTCTATTTAGAAGACCAGTTGCACTTTCTAAGTGTTCTGCCAATAAATCGCAGTCTCTGGTTCGCTTTTCCCACAACATTATCTATGTGATCGTTCCAATTTAATTTATTCGTAATTGCAATCCCTAAGTATTTAGTTGAGCTTACAGCCTTTAGATTTGTGTGATTTATCGTGTAACCGAAATTTAGCGGATTCCTTTTATTACTCATGTGAGTGACTTCACACTTTTCGTTATTTATTGCCACTTTTTGCACCAAACATATATCGTGTCTAATTCATTTTGTAATTGGCTTTGATCATCCGATGGCTTCACAAGACGGTAAATGACAGCAACATCAGCAGACAATGTAAGAGTGCTGCTCAGATTGTCTCCTAAATCTTCAGGAACAGCAGAGGACCAAAACGCTTCCTTGGGGAATGCCACACATGACTTCCCGTCAGTTATTACAAACTGTGATCTTTCTGACAAGAAATCGCGAATCCAGTTACACAACTGAGACGGTATTCCGTAAGCACGCGATTTGATAAGAAGTTGGTTGTGAGGAATGGTTTCAAAAGCCTTCTGGAAATCTAAAAATATGGAATTAATCTGACGTTCCCTGTCGGTAGCACTCATTATTTCATGAGAATATAGAGCTACAATGATATTTCCATCCCTTTTTGGCTATTTGTCAATAGTTCGTTTTCTTGGTGGTAATTAATAACGTTCAAAAACAGTATTTAAAAATCCTAACGCAACTCGATGGGACTGTAATTGAGGTGATTAATCCTGTCTCCTTTGTTTAGTAATAGAGTGACCTGTGAAACTTTTTCTGAATCCGTGTTTGTTGTTTGTCAATAATTCCTTACCTTGGAGGTGATTCATAATGTTCGAGCACAATATTTGTTTGAAAATACTACTGCAAATCGAGTTATATAGGTCTGTAATTACGGGGATTACTTTTATTTCCCTTCTACGGTATAGGTGCGACTTGTACAACTTTCCAGTCTTTGTGTACGGACCTTTCGACGAGTGAGCGGTTGTATGTGACTGCTAAGTATGGACTATTGTCTCAGCCTACACCGAAAGGAACCTAACTGGTATACAACTGGACCGGAGGCCTTGCTTTTATTGTGTGATTTAAAAATGCTTCGCTACACTGTGGTTATATACATCCAAGTTATGCATATTGGCAGTAGTTCTTCATTCGAATTCTGGAGTATTTACTTCGTCGTCTTTGGTAAGTGGGTCAGAATATGCTAATTACCGAATAAATATAGCACAGGTAATTTTTTTAAAAAATGTTAAGAGATTAGCGGAGATGCAGATTGAAACCACAGGCTAGACTTTGACAAAACATGGCAGGAAATCGACCGTGATCTTTTTCAAGGCACCATCCCAGTATTCCCCTAAACCAGTGATTCCCAACATGCGATAATTACCACCTGAAGGATAAAATGAACTTTTATGAGGGGTAAAAACCAAACGATTCGATTCTGTCTCAAAAAAGAATACGTTGGCCGTTGTAGGCTGTATTGTGTTTTATCAACCACGTGCTATAAGCTAATTTCGGCAGTTAGCCATTATCTAGCTCATTTGCAATGACATGTAATACATATCGTGCTCATCACACAATGAGCACGATATGTAATACATCACACAGCAAATGTGCTTGACAATGACTCATGGCTCAAATCAGCTAAAACCACGATTTTAATAAAGCAGAATAGATCCTACAGCGGACAATGTATTCTTTAATTAAACACTTCCGGGCTGTGGATACCCACGGAAGCAAAAAATACTGTTTCAGTCACGATACTAATTTTTTTCTAAAGATCATTACTATTATAACAATTTTGTGAGAGACTAATATTGATTATATAAGATATCAATAATTACTTTTTCTCAATCAGTAATATTAATGTGGTGGAGGTTACAGGAACCTCACATATTCCACCCACTACGCACTTATGCTGTGCTTTTTCCCGTACATCACTGATGATAAAAGTGTGACACATACGTAAAGAACGCTAAACATCTCAAGAACATGTCTTCTACAAATTGTACATAGTAACTGCAGTAGTCCACAAATTGCTTCATTACTCGCTTCTGGACATGAAAGGGCAGCAGTTGTTGGGAAGGGAGTGAGACAGTGTTGCAGCCTCTCCCCGATGTTATTCAATCTGTATACTGAGCAAGCAGTGCAGGAAATAAAAGAAAAATTTGGCGTAGGTATTAAAATCCATGGAGAGGAAATAAAAACTTTGAGGTTTGCCGATGACATTGTAATTCTGACAGAGACAGCAAAGGACATAGAAAAGCAGTTGAACGGAATGGATAGTGTCTTGAAAGGAGGATATAAGAGGAACATCAACAAAAGCAAAACTACGATAAAGGAATGTAGTCGAATTAACTCGGCTGATGATGAGGGAATTACATTAGGAAATGAGACACTTAAAGTAGTACAGGAGTTTTGCTATTTGGAGAGCAAAATAACTGACGATGGTCGAAGTAGAGAGGATATAAAATGTAGACTGGCAATGGCAAGGAAAGCGTTTCTGAAGAAGAGAAATTTGTTAACATCGAGTATAGATTTAAGTGTAAGGAAGTCGTTTCTGAAAGTATTTGTATGGAGCGTAGCCATGTATGGAAGTGAAACATGGACGATAACTAGTTTGGACAAGAAGAGAATAGAAGCTTTCAAAATGCGGTGCTTCAGAAGAATTCTGAAGATTAGATGGGTAGATCACATAATTAATGAGGAGGTATTGAATAGGATTGGGGAGAAGTTTGTGGCACAACCTGACTAGAAGAAGGGATCGGTTGGTAGGACATGTTCTGAGGCGTCAAGGGATCACCAATTTAGTATTGGAGGGCAACGTGGAGGGTAAAAATCGTAGAGGGATATCAAGAGATGAATACACTAAACAGATGCTGTATATTATTATTATCATTATTATTATTATTATTATTATTATTATTATAATATTACTACTAGTGGCTGTGGTCAGACAGAAAGCGTAAACAGTCTGAAGTCTTTTTACAATTAGTATAGTGCACACATTTCAACTTGGTTCATTTTAAGTGGGGTTGTGGTCTGCAGGTCAATCAAGTGCCGCAATGAATAGGAGAAGTACATGGAGAGGGGAAGTACATTTTATAACAGGTGTGTACCTGACTGTGGATGGTTAGTAGTTCGTACCACTTGCGAAGCAGCACGAATTTTTTCCGTCATTCGTCCTCTCACAACACACACACACACACACACACACACACACACACACACAAAAGCGCGCGCGCGCGCACGCACAATATCATTCATCTTTCATCGTTTTAAACCTGTGTTCCAAAAATAGTTTTTCATTCTACAATTTAGTTAGGTGCTAAGATTGGTGATAGTGTGATGGAGGTCGGGGAGGGGGGTGGCAACAGACAACACTAAGGGGGGGGGGGGGGGGGAGAGCGGAGGTTCTAGCTAATTTCTTAATTGCACTCAGGGGTAATGATCCAAGAGAGATTGGGAACCTCTCTAGATGCCTCGGAAAAGTCGCAGAGGTCCACCTCCGCCTCTAGCTCCGATAGTTTTGAGTCACTGATTTTATCGAAGGTGACAGTTGAAAATTTAATCTTCGAATTTAAAATGGTAGCAGCAAGTTTGCCAGCTACGTACCAATCTGTTCGCCTGGGGAGAGGGGGGGGGGGGGGGGGGTGCGGTCTCCCGTGGTGCCTAGGTCTGGCACAAAGGAATACGGCTGTTTACGAATCGCCTTAGGTACGTCCACAATGCAGAATTGGTGGCACCTTCTGTAATGCATATTTCATGCACAGTTTTGTTACTTCATGTGCGAAGCAATCGGCCTTTATCGTCAGCTCCTGAACCTGAAAAGTACTCATAATGAAAAGTGTGTGATCTTGTGTTACTTCAGGAACGTGCTAGCAAGTGTAAAATTTGTGAGGAAAGCTAATCCACAAATGGAGTAACAGATGGTTTTTTAAAAGGATATTTACAATCTTTAAACACCACTGGAGACGAAGTATGCAGGAAACTCTAATATGAAAAAAGGTTTCCCTCGCATTTCTCCTCTTCGGCTGCGTCACGGGAAGCTAAGGAACACATTAACTTTGAAAGAATCCTTGCTGAGAAAAAGAAAACAGGATACGCCGAACCCTAAATAAAATTAAATGACAAGCTGCAGTGTGGAACAATTATCCTTCAAGACTTATAGTTTAATTTCGTGGCGGGTCTATGATTTCAACGTTTAATCCAATGTGTCACGCCACACAATCAACAGAGGTGATCCCATTTGCTTTTACTTTCAGTACGTGTATGTCCATTATACACTGAAGCGCCAAGGAAACTGGCGTAGGGATGCATTTTCAAATACAGAGATATGTAAACAGGCAGAACACGGCGCTGCGGTTGGCAACGCCTATATAAGACAACAACTGCCTGGCCCAGTTATTATACCGGCTACTGCTGCTACAATGGTAGGTTATCAAGGTTAAAGTGAATAGGAACTGCACTTGGTTGACACGAGATACCAAAGGTACTTTAAACAATAGCAACGGCAACATTAAAGACTGTCGCAAGCGGAGAGGGAGAGGGAGAGAGAGAGAGAGAGAGAGATGGGGCGTGATGGGGTTAATGCACACAAATACGCCCAACGTATCACGTCGTTTAGTCAGGGTAGATGGTGTCCTTTAGCGAAACATCGTGAAACAGCTGTTGCGTCCGACGAAGCCTTGTGTCCTCGTTAAGACAAATGCACTAACTCGAAAGCCCAGATGTGCTGACAAGTGAAGAGATACGCGGAGAGCGAGAAACAGAGGGAGGTAAGTGGGAGAGTGAGGGAGAGTGGAAGAGAGAACAAGTGAGTCAAAATTAGTCGTCCTGAGCATGTTCTTACCACACAGACGTACTAAACTCTCTTCAGCTCAGGTTGGCGCTTACCGTCACCCCAGCGAGCAGTGCGTCGCTCGTGGGCTTCCCCACGGCTCATCTACCAAAGACCGAACGCTGGCTGTCCCCTCGCTCCCTCCCCCTGTTCTGGCACTCCGAATATGTCGGTCGATTTGCTCGCTGCAATACGTCACTGTAACCAACCATTCTAACAGTGGCACCGAGTACTCTTAACAGTCAGGTACTCGGCTTACAAGAACTTACGCAGAAAACGAATACCTTCTCGCCGTGAGAAAGTTGATCCGACTTAATTGGCTGCGGTTTTATTTCTGACATCTTAATGAACACGTTATTGACAGTTTTGTTCATCTTAGTTGTATCTGTCTGTAATTTAGGCGAATGCTGACTGAGGTGCCGCGGAGATTAAGTAACTGCATTCGCACGCGGGAGCAGTAGAATTCAAAGCCCCGCTCAGTCGTTCATATTTTAGGTTTTTTCCTTTCTTTCTTTCTTTCTTCGTTAAATCATTTAGATGAAAGCAGTTGGTGTCCGTTTTCCGTCTCAATGTCGTCCAATCTGAATGAGTTCTCGCTAATGACCTCGTCGACGGGACGTTAAAACCTATTATTATTATTATTATTATTATTATTATTATTATTCCTTCCCAGAATCATAATTTTCCTCTTCCTGTCATCAGGTGCTACCAAATGTCGTAAATAATAATTTAAAAAAACTGCCTTACTAGTCATTCGTTGCGTTTGCATCATCTCTAATACCGTAAATACTGTCAAAGTTGATACCCAAAGGAGTTCACGAGATTTTACGAAATCAACTGCATATTCTTTACGTATAAAAGTTGGCATTACAATACGGTATTATTTCTGGGTAATGTGTACTTTTTTCATGGAAAATATCTTCATCTTAAGTTTGGCCATATTTTTACACACATTACACTAAAGGCACTGTAGTAACTGTTTCGTGTGCACTACATTTTTATATCGCCGCCATACACGACTGAATTTCTTTCATGTTTCTGTGACGATACTATACTCGATAAAACCCTGTACCGCCGAGATTATTGTGTTTGGAACTATGACAAAATATAAAATGCAGATCCTCACTCGTGAAAAAACAAAGAACTTTGACTGAACATAAGTGATTTACAAGTGGAAACTGAGGTCTCTAAATGATTCGTATTTCCGATGATAAACAACAATTAAAGGTAGTTCGGTGACAAAAGTTTACATGGATTATATGTAATTTAAAAAATATAAATGCTAACCGCGTAATAGCTGCAGAACATCGACAGAATGTTTAACTTTTTATGTCGTCGTGTTCTGTTAAGCACTGACAGGCAATTCAGTTAAAGTTACAGAAATGTTAAACTAATAACATCATGACAGCTTCAGTGAAATGAATGCTAAAACATTACGACCTGCAGTAGCGTGCGTACAATTTAATCAATAAGCACTAGTAAGATGCTGTGTCGTCAATGGTGTCTCTATGATACTCATATCACAACGTACGGAAATCTTAACTCAGCGGCAAATTATGTACAAAAGTTTTGACAAAAATATAAAACTCCGTTACGCCATGCCCATGCTAGGCTTCATAAGAAATAACGGGCACGGCTGCTTTCAGAAGCTAACAGGTTCTGGCCACTTGTCGCGCCAGCATTCAAGGTCGCTTTCTTACGCCTGCCAGGCATTAAGGAGGATGATCGAGTAGAAATCTTTTCTCACTGTAGAGTCCCTCCAACATGAGTTTATTCTCTGGCGCTAACTGTCCGCATAAACGAAAGAAACTGCATTTTGCACCGTGCCTATTTGGACTGCAAACTGGTAACAGTATGAAAATATTTGTGCCAGGAAATTATTAGACACTGTGAGTCTGGTTTCAGCTCATTCCAGTAATCTGCGTTGGTGCAGTTTACAGAATTTCAGATAATATAGGCATATCTAATAGTTTATGAATATCATTATTTCTGTATTAATGAGAGCTAACGGAGCAAACTTCACATTTTACGATTTTGAAAGCCTTGATCGCATTAATGTCTCTATCACTAGAACAACAAAAGTCGGAAACTAGGCAACGCGAATAATAATAATAATAATAATAATAATAATAAAGATGCAAAAGTATTATCTGACGCAAAAGTAAAAAACTGAATTTACGGCTGCGTTCAAGGTTTCAGTGGAAGTTTGTACTTATATCTCAGCAGCATGAGGAACTGGATGACCTGTCCCTACGGCGTAAAGCACTCTCCGAGCGTCAGCTTTCCACGCAGGGAGATGAGTCAGACACGGATCGAATCCACACGCCTGGCGAGTCTGCTACACAAGCTAGCCAGGGGGATTTTACAAAAGTCTCGGGGATTATTTACACAAATGCTAGGGTAATTCTTCGCTTCTGCCTTAGGTATTTTGTACAGAAATTGTAAGCATCCAAATCCATGATGAAATGTGCTGACGAAAAAAAGGCAACACCAAGGAGAAGTAGTGCGACATGAACGAAAAGTTGGTAGGCGTGTTTCTACATCTCAAAGATAATAGTTACAAGGGTGATTTTAAAAGTTCTCGGAATCACCACGAGAGATCAGCGCTAGCGCAACGAGTTGTTCACGTGGTATTCACTGGACTGTTACCTGCTAACATGTGGCACGTCAGTGCTCTTGGAAGAGAGCTGTGGAGGTGACGTGGCTCCGTTGTTGTTCCCGCGTAGTGATTTGCAAAGATGGAAAAATTCGAGATTCGAGCAATGATTAAGTACTTCGTAAAGAAAGGTATGAAAGCAAAGGACATTTATACCGATTTCCAGAATACACTGGGGGACTCTGCTCCTTCGTATTCAACTGTTGCCAAGTGAATAGATGAATTTAAATTTGGTCGGGAGAGCTTCGATGATGATCCACGCAGTGGTCGACCAAGATGTGTCACCACTCCAGAAATCATTGCAAAAGTGCACAAAAGGGTCATGGAGGATCGCCGATTGAACGTGCGTGAAATTACTCACGCTTGCCAGATGTCATCTAAAAGGGTATATCACATTTTAACTGACGAATTAGAAATGAAAAAATTATCTGCAAGATGGTGCCGCGACTCTTGACGCTGGATCAAAAAAGCATGAGAATGGACATATTGGAACAACGTTTGGCCCGTTTTAGGGGAAATGAACAAAGTTTTTTGCGCTGGTTTGTGACCACAGATGAAACTCTGGTGCACTACTACACACCAGTGACAAAATAACACTCAAAGCCGTGGAAACATGCTGATTCTCCACCACCAAAGAAAGCAAAGACAATTCCTTCGGCCAGAAAGGTCGTGACATCTGTGTTCTGGGATGCGAAGGGGATTCTGTTCGTAGATTATCTCTCCACTGGGCAAACAATTAGTCGAGAATACTATGCTAATCTCCTGGACAAATTGCAACAAAAGATACGCGAAAAAAGGCCAGGTTTAGCAAAGAAGAAAGCCATCTTCCATCAAGACAATGCGCGCCTGCGCACATGTGCCGTCGCCATGGCAAAATTACACGAACTAAGATATGAATTGTTGCCACGCCCGCCTTATTCCTCTGATATGGCTCCGTCAAACTTCCATCTCTTCCCAAAATTGAAAATTTTTCTTGGTGGACGAAGATTCACTTCAAACGAAGAATTGATAGCCGGAGCTGACAATTATTTTGCAGGCCTCGAGGAAAGCGATTTTCATAATGGGATCAAGGCAATGGAACATCAAGGACCGAGTGCATTAACCTACAAGGAGACTACACTGTAAAATAAAAAAAGTTTCAGTGATGTAAGTACATTTTTTCTATTTCGTTCCGAGAACTTTTCAGACCACCCTCGTATTCAAATTTCACGCCAGTGGCAGAAGACTGTCGCTAGTAGAGCCACTATGAGGATGCGAATCAGGTTTGCTTTAAATATGCGTTGTAACTGTCGTGAGCGTTAGAACCCTTTGAGACTGGACGTGGTGAGTTGATGTTAGTCAAGAACGCCTTTAGAACGACAAAGACGCTATTAACACCGCACTGACTTTGTACGAGGTCGTGAAATACGGCTATGAGAAGTTGGATGTTCCTTCTCGATACTGCAGAAAGACTTGGCAGGAATGTAGCCACTGTACATGATTTCTTTCAACGGTGACCACGAGAATGTACGGTCTCAAGAACACCGGGCTCCGAACGGCCAAGTCTCCCTACCGAGAGGGAATACCGTCGTGTTCGGCGTATGCCTCTGGCGCATCGTACTGCATCTGCAGCAGCGATCTGAGCAGCAGTTGGCACCACATTGACATAACGACCTGTTACAGATCGGTTACTTCAAGGACAGCTCCGTGCCGAACACATTGCAGCGTGCATTCCACCGACCCCAAGCCACCGTCTTTTGCGACTTCAGTGGTGTGAAGTGCGAGCTCACTGGAGGGTAGGGTCAAGGTCTGTTGTGTTTTCTGATGAAACCCAGTTCTGCCTCGGTGATACTGATACCCGTGTGTCGGTTAACAAGAGGCCAGTTGAGTATCTGCAACCAGTCTGTCGGCGTGCTACGCACTCGACCTACACCTGGAGTTATGGTCTGGTTGCGATTTCGTATGACAGCGAGAGCCCTCTTGTCATTATCGCACGCACTCTGACTGCCAATCTGTGAGTCAGTCTCGTGATTCGACTGCTGCACTGCCATTCAGGAAAATCATTATAGAGTTTTTTCCAACAGGAAAACAACCGCTGTTGTCACCCAACATGTTCTACGGAGTGCCAATATGTTGCCTCGAGCACAAAATTTGTCTCCAATCGAGCACATATGGGAGATTGGGCGACAACTCCAGCGTCAACCACAAACACCCCTAATCGTGCTTTTACTGACCGACCGAGAGAAACAGACGTGGAACTCTAGCCCGCAAGCTGACAACCGGCACCTTTACATGCTTGCAATTAACGTTCTGGCGGTTACATCGGTTATTTGCCAGCATTTCACATTTGCATGTGAAATTTAGCGGATTCTTTATAGTGTTCGTGTGGGTGACATCACATCTATCATGATTTAGAGGCAACTGCCACTTTCTGTACTATACAGATAGCTCGTCTAAATCATTTTGCAGCAATTTTGATCATCTGATGACTTTACATGACGGTAAATGACAGCATCATCTGCAAAAAAATCTGCAGGGCTGCTAACACTGTCTCTCAAATCGTTTATGTAGATCAGGAACAATAGAGGACTTATAACACTTTATTGGGGAATGCCAGATATTGTTTCTGTTTTACTCGATGACTTCCCATCAATTATTACGAACTGTGTCCTTTCTGACAGGAAATCCTGAATCTAGTTACACAACTCTACAGGCACGCAAATTGATTAGAGCCACTTGTGAGGAATGGTGTCAAAAGCCTTCTGAAAATCTAAAAATATGGATCAATTTGACGTCCCATGTGGCACTCATTACTTCGTGAGAATAAAGAGCTAATTGTGTTTCACAAGAACATTTTCTGAACCCGTGTTGGCTGTTTGTCCAATAATTCGTTTTCTTCGAAGTGACACAATGTTTGAACACAGTATATGTTCGAAAATACTACTGCAAATCGACGTTATATGGGTCTGTAATTCAGCGGATTATTTCTATTTCCTTTCTATGGTACTAGTGTGACTTCTGCAACTTTCCAGTCTTTGGGTACGGTTCTTTCTACGAGCGAGCGGTTGCAAATAATTGCTAAGTATGGAGCTACTGTATCAGCGTACTCAGACATGAATCCCACTGGTATACAATGTGAACCGTCAAGCCTTGCTTTTCTATAAGTATTTTAAGCTACTTAGCTACACCGAGGTTATCTACTTCTAAGTAACTCTTTTTGGCAGTTGTTCATGATTCGAATTCTGGAATATTTACTTGGACATCTTTTGTGAGAGATTTTCGGAAAACCGTTTTTAGTAACTCTGCCTTAAGTGGCACTGTCATCAACATCATCATCACCACTGTTTTCGTGCAGTGAAAGTATTGACTGCGTCTTGCTACTTGTATGAATTACATACGATCAGAATGTCTTCAGGTTTTTGCCACATTTCGAGACAGATTTTCGTTGTGGAAACTTAAAATCATCTCGCACTGAAATTTGCGTTTAATTTAGAGTTTCTGTAAAACTTCGTCAATCTTGGGGATTTTGTGTTTTTTTAAAATTTGGCACGCTTTTTTCGTTGCTTCTGCGATAGTATTCTGACTTGTTTGGTGTACCTTAAGGGATCAGTAGCATCTCTTATTAATTTATTTGGTATATATCTCTCAACTGCCGTAGATACTATTTCCTTGAATTTCAACCACATCTGGTCTACGCTTACACAGTCAGATTGAAAGGAATGGAAACTATCTCTTGCAAAGTTGTCAAGCGAATTTTTATCTGCTTTTTTAAATAGATGTATGCTGCATTTATTTTTGATGGGTATGGATGTTACGGTATTCAGTCAATCTACAACTTCGTGGTCACTAATCCCTGTATCTGTCATGGTGCTCCCTATCTGGTCAGGATTATCTGTTGCTAAGTGATCAAGCGAGTTTTCGCAACCATTCACTCTTCGAGTGAACACCTCACTTAGTCGTTCGAAATAATTTTCTCAGAAGGGATCCAGTACGTTTCGGACGCCGTTTAATGCATACCACCGACGTTAAACATGTATTTTCGCCAACGTTTCGAGAGTAGATTGAAATCGCCACCAACTATAAGCATGTGAGTGGGGTACCTATTTGATACTTTAAACTGTTCAACAACCGTATCATCTGAGACGGGGGTAGGAGGATCGGCAAAAGGAACCAATTATTATTAATTTATTCCGATTGCACAGTACATCCTCTACCCATACCAACTCAACAAGAACTATTTACTTCAATTTCACCACAGAAAAATGTGTGTGACATCTTATAGGACTTAACTGCTAAGGTCATCAGTCCCTAAGCTTACACACTACTTAACATAAATTATCCTAAGGACAAACACACACACCCATGCCCGAGGGAGAACGCGAACCCCCTCCGGGATCAGCCGCACAGTCCATGACTGCAGCGCCTTAGACCGCTCGGCTAATCCAGCGCGGGAATTTCACAACAAAATAAGCTATTTCTGGCAGCAATAAACACACTACCACCAACTGTACTAAATCTATCTTTTCTGAACATGGTTGCGTCCTTCGTAAAAATTTCGGCTGAACTTATTTTTAGTTTATTAGCCAGTTTTCCGTACACAATAACGACTTGAGATTCAGTGCTTTCCTTTAGCGCTTGGAGCTCTGGCTCTTTCCAACAAAGCTACGACAGTTTACAACAACAGTACTGATTGGTCCTATGTCTACGCTCTTCCTGTGTTCGTCTTGCACTTTCCCTAGACCCTCTAAAAAAAGCCCAGTCCTCTCCACACAGTCCCCACTACCCGTGTAGTCGCTTACTGAGTCTAGTGGACTCTTCACCTACACTATGTAATCAAAAGTATCCAGACACCTCCAAAAACATAAGTTTTTCATATTAGGTGCATTGTGCTGCCACCTACTGCCAGGTACTCCATATCAGCGACCTCAGTAGTCATTAGACATCGCGAGAGAGAAGCTCCGCGGATCTCACGAACTCCGAACGTGGTCAGGTGACTAGGTGTCACTTATGTCATACGTCTGTACGCGAGATTTTCACACTCCTACACATTCCTAGGTCCACTGTTTCCGATGAGATAGTGAAGTAAAAACATGAAGGGACACGTACAGCACAAACGCGTACAGGCCGTCCTCGTCTGTTGACTGACAAGAGACCGCCAACAGTTGAAGAGGGTCGTGATGTGTAATAGGCAGACATCTACCCAGACCATCACACAGGACTTCCAAACTGCATCAGGATCCACTGCAAGTACTATGACAGTTAGGCGGTAGGTGAGGAAACTTGGATTTCATGGTTGAGCGGCTGCTCATAAGCCACACATCACGCCGGTAAATGCCAAAAACACGACGCCTCATTTGGTTTAAGAGCATAAACATTGGACGATTGAACAGTGGAAAAACGTCGTGTGGAGTGACGAATCACGGTACACAATGTGGCGATCCGATAGCAGGCTGTCGGTATGGCGAATGCCCGGCGAACTTCATCTGCCAGCGTGTGTAGTGCGAACAGTAAAATTCGGAGGTGGTGGTGTTATGGTGTGGTCGTGTTTTTCGTGGAGGGGACTTGCACCTCTTGTTTTGCGTGGCAGTAACACAGCACAGGCCTTCATTGATGTTTTAAGCACCTTCTTGCTTCCCACTGTTGAAGAGCAATTCGAGGATGGCGATTGCATCTTTCAACACGATCGAGCACGGCCTGTGGCTGAGTGGTTACACGACAATAACATCCCTGTAATGGACTGGCCTGCACTGAGTCCTGACCTGAATCCATAGAGCATCTTTGGGATGTTTTGGAACGTCGACTTCGCGCTAGGCCTCATCGGCCGACATCGATACCTCTCCTCAGTGCAGCACTCCGTAAAGAATGGGCTGCCATTCTCCAAGAAACATTCGAGCACCTGATTGAACGTATGCCTCAGAGAGTGGAAGCTGTGATCAAGGTTAAGCGTGGGCCCACCACACTGAATTCCAATATTACTGACGGAGGGCGCCACGAACTTTTAAGTCATTTTCAACCATGTGTCCAGATACTTTTGATCACATGGTGTATTTAGCGGAACCTGGAAACTCACCACCCTAAGGCGCAAGTAGAAGAATCTGCAACCTACACGGTCGCACAACTGTCGGAGCCTCTGATTCAGACCCTCAACTAGATTCCGTACCAAAGGACCACAGTGGGTCCTATCGACGATGCTACAGATGTTGAGCTCCGTCTTCATCTCACAACCAAGACTGGCCATCTTTATTACTTCAACTAGCCGCCCAAAACCAATCTCTTTCAGTCTAAAGCGACACACATCGTTAGAACCAACATGAGCCATCACATGCAGTTGGCTCCAACCCGTGCTCTTCATGGCATCTGAAAGCACCAATTCCTTAACTGGAAATTTGTTAATACCCAAACATTGCAGGCCGACAGGGTTCCTCTGGAACAGGGCGAGCGACTTCATCTGGCTCAGGGATTACGTCAGCCACATATAGCGCCCGATACCAGTTCGTCGGACAAACAGAAGTCTTTCGCTACCGGCCATAGCTTGGAATGACCTCCTACTCGACGATGGGTGAGGTATCAACGTCAGTGCGGGCAGGACGCTAGGCGGCCACATTAGTTGTCCGATCAAGGGACACGTGAGTCGTGCTGGACATCCCTCGGATCGCCCCGCCCGGCTCTCCACAGTGATGCCCATTGGCAACTGCCTAGAGCTGCGTGACTGAAGCCAACACCTCTTGGAGTTGTGAGCGAAGGGTCACAAATTCGGTTCCCATCTGAACACTGCAATCATAGTTCCTATCCATACTACATGGTCTGATAAATATACACACACACATGAGATACAGAAGTTAACGCTAAAGAATACTGACTAAATGTAACGTAAGTCGCTTTTTCAAAAAATGGCTCTGAGCACTATGGGACTCAACTGCTGTGGTCATAAGTCCCCTAGAACTTAGAACTACTTAAACCTAACTAACCTAAGGACAGCACACAACACCCAGCCATCACGAGGCAGAGAAAATCCCTGACCCCGCCGGGAATCGAACCCGGGAACCCGGGCGTGGGAAGCGAGAACGCTACCGCACGACCACGAGATGCGGGCAGTCGCTTTTTATGAGAAGCTGTGTCAACTGACAGTACTCTGATGAGGAGCTGCTGCTACTGCAGCAATGAGAGCTATCAGCCGACTGGGGGCTCTAACAACAAGTGGCCCTTGAAACACAAAACAAATGCTTGGCGCGATGCTGACAGTGGTTCTATGCACTACACAGTCAATAAAGCGTTCATGATTAATAGACTAACACGCATGAAATATAAGAGCTGAAGCTAAACAACAAGTAAATCAAGCTGCATTTTATGAGAAGCTGTGTCAACTCACAGTACGCTGATGAGCTGCGGCTGCTGCTACTGCTGCTGTGAGAGCTATCACTCGACTGGAGTGTTTAGACACTGTTAGCAACTGATGCTGTGGTAATACAAAGTGCGCGCAAAATAACTTCGTCAGTACCTAGCACAGACAGCGGGTATGGGTGACAACACTGGTAGTTGGGGGGGGGGGGGGGGGGCGGACGGGACGGGACTCTGCTGTGAACGGCCAACGCGCGGTGGGCGAGGGCGAGGTGCAGTTCGACAGCTGAAGTTTGCGTAAAAAAGTGTACTTCGTATTAGTTGTAAGTTGCAGCTAGCGAGTTTGCAAACGATCGTTTTAACAGGTTACGTCAGAATAAAAAATAAAGCAACAAGTACAGACGTTCAAAGTCAGTAGTTTCTCACTACATTAACGAAAAAGAAGTAGTTCCATAAAAAAAAAAGGATCAACCAACGCGAACCAACTTTGACCATGAGCGGCTAGAAGGTAGCCTCATAAACCGAAAAAGGGTTAAAATGAACCGTTGGGGACAACGCCACTTACGACGACACTGACAGTACAAAATATATAAATGGAAACCACGTATCCGTCACCTGACAACCTGTTCATCACACAATGTTTAGGTAACGCGTTCCTGCCCAACGGCCAAGTTATTTTGTGCGAACTCTAAAAATACATTTGCCACTGCGGAAAGAATACAAAGTTGCACCTTATTTTTTACTATAATTCAAGATTCTAGAGTACACATGCCGTGTGTGTGTGTGTGTGTGGGGGGGGGGGGGGGGGGGGGACGGGTGGGGGGGGGGGGGGAGGCAGGAGGGAGGGAAGCAGATGTATGGAATTAGAAGCTAGCTGAATGATGAATGGAGGCCAAACATAAATAAAAAGTTTTATTCCTACGAGTATTATTGAAAGTCAACATATGAGCACTACGAAAGAGTTGCTATTCTGATCTAGTTCATTCAGTGTAAGAGACTTAGACGCCCACACAGGCTCATTACCAAACACCATAATTTAAGTATGGAAACACATCACCATGCCGTGAAGATATTAGAATTCTCCACGTCCTAGAGAAGCTAGTGTTCACGCTTGATGTATTTGATACAAACTGGAATAACAAACACACGACGAAATGCATATGACTTAAGCTTTATAATATGAATAAAAGTTGATTTCACTTAATCAGGATTTGACCTGTTTTTATCAGTTAAACAAAACAAATGAAAAATACTGTACCGCTGATAATACGATACCCACACTAACAGCCTAAGGAAGAAAAGAGCAATATCACAAGAATCATTTCTTAATTATGCGATTATAGAATATCGTTAATTACTGAGAGCACTTTTCAAAGAGGTCAGGTAAGTAGACACCAGCTATCAGAGGACGCTGATGCTCCAGCGAACAGTTGATGATAAAGCGGTACTGCAGACCATCAGCGTATTTAAGTATTAGCCAGTCACTGTTCCCTCTGTATATGGGCTGTTCGATGAGTTCCTTGCCCAACGGTAATTTCCAAACACTTTGAAGTCAGCGGAGGTCATAATCGTGCAAAAGGGAGACAATAAGGGTGCCATCCAGACAAAATCTTATACCCCATCTGACTACTACAAGTTTTCGGCAAAATTTCTGACGAAGTGCTGAATAAGAGGCTTCATGTTCACCGAAGAGAAAGTTTCAATTAAGCTGAATACGGTTTCAGAAACAGGCAATCTACTGAGGATATTACTGACCACGCTCTAGAGCAGTTGTAGGTTCCAGGCGCAACAATATTTGTCGCTATTATATACACTTGTGTATGAAACTTAAAGACGAAAGTAGCTTTCGCGTGCTGTGTCACTGCTAAGGTCGATGAAACTTGCACCACACACATAAAGAACTGCTAAAGTGTAGGTACATACGGTAACTGAAAGAAATAGGCAATGAGACAAACGAAATCAAAATTTTATTCAAAGATAATAATTACACTGCAGTGACCGCGATTTATGATGGTCCCAGGGAGGTTACAAAAGACAGGAAACGGTTCTTAGTAGCGCGCGAGTAGAGCACAGACGGCAATGCACGCTTTGCAACAGACTTCCATGCTGGTCACAACGCTGGTTAGGAGTTATAGTTGAGCGTTCGTGGATGCATTACGTGTTTCCACTTATCGTCGTAACATCACCGTTTTGGTGGACCGAAATATTAGAGTGTGGAGACGTATAATGCTGCATGGGCCTGCACATCTTTGAACTCTGCACATTCACCGGTCACCGTTACTGTGACACTATGTTGCTTCCCCATGTGCGTCTTTTCAGGGGTGCATTCGATTCTGATTTACTTTGTACAGATGACAATATGCGAACAGGGCAGGTGGAGCAGCTCTTATAATGAGAGGACACTCAGCGAATGGACTGGCCTTCTCATTCCCCGACTTAAATTCCATCGACCACATGTTGGATACGTTGCAAACATATTACAGCACGTCCATATGCATCAACGACCATTCTGCGGCACTTACTCGCGCTGGTGGAGGAATTGAACGCACTGCGCACTACCGTAAGAAGAATGGAAGCACATTGCAGAGCATGCATTGTCTTCCGGGGTGATAACACACCCTATTAAGAACCATGTTCCGCCTTTTGTCATGTCCAAGCAACCATTAAGAATCGCGGTGTCTTCAACGTAATTACTGTCTTTGAATAAAAGTGTCCTTCCTGTTCGCCTAAAAGTGTCCTTCCTGTTCGCCTCGTTGCCTATCTCTTTCCATTACCATCTACATATACTTACCGCAGCTTCCTTCACGTCTTCTATTCCGCCGATCCATTCTATTGTTTCAATTTTAGCTTCACTACCACTTTCGTGCAATTCCACAACCTGTCTAGTTAATCTGTTTGGTACCATTCTTTTAATATGCGCACAGAATTTCAGGCTACGTTTGTTCATATCCGAATAAACTTTGGTGTACTTTCCAATTTTCTTTTCTGTTCTTGGTCTATAAGCTCCTTTCTTCGGTAAACTTTCGACCTAAAATACCACGGATCCTCTTTTGGGTTTCTGCAGTGTCTCTCTCTTTGTTTAAATGAGTATTTCAGCTCCCAAAAAGATACTGTGATTTCATGACTGTGTTGCGCGTTTGGTGTTGCACTTATTTTTGCTCAGGCATCTCTTGTAGAAGTTTCAAGGCCGTGGATTTCATAACTATTCTTCTACGGACTACTTTCCGAATAGTTTTGCCTAATTACGTGAACTGAGAAACTCTCGATTTTTCCTGTCCTTAGTTTTTAGATTTAGGGTGCCAGATTGTTGTTAGACACGCGTTTTTCTTGACAAAAGATATTAGAGACTTACTTTTTTTGCGGTTCCTTTCAGAATTTAGTTTTGTGTTGTTCGAATGTTGTGGCAGGAAACTGCCAGGTCGGTTGCAAATGCTAAGCAGTCTCTCCTAATATTGGTTCTTTCTAATTTGACTGGTTCGTCGATTCTGAGCACCGTTTTTAGTTTTCGCCACATCTGGTTTTGTTTTTCAAAGAAAGAGGTGATAAGGAGTCCATTATCTTTTCTCATTCCTGTTTTAATTTCAAAATGTTCCGAAATATCTTCCTTGAAATTAACGTATCGTTTGCACTATTTAGTGTTTCAGTAATACGAAAACGATTGTAGAAGAAGAAGGATCAGATATAGACGAAATGAAATATCTATGTGAGAAACTAATAAGCAAACCCGAACTAATTTGGGGCAGGGTAGAAATAGACCAGAATGATGTTTACGCGGACTCCGCACAATCACTAAAGACTATTTATTTTTTGAGTAAAGAGTTTAAACGTTGTCGAACAAGCACCGAAAAAACGAAGCGCGCTCCGGCCCTCCAACTCCGGTCACCACACATGAAATCATTGACAAAATCCATGATATGGCAACGCATGACCGCCGAATAAAAATTCGTGAGACTTATAGGCGTATCAACTGAGCTAGTGAATAATATCCTGATGAAGCTGTGTAGCGGTGGTTGCCGCGATTGCTCAGTCAACCAAAAGCGAATCCGGCACATTTCAACAAAATGTCTGTTGATGTTTAATAGCAATCCACAAGACTTTAGCGTCGATTTGTGACTTGATGAAACCTGGATCCAAGACCATTTTGTATGCTGGTAAGGCGATGCCCGCCCCCCCCCCCCCCGCCCTCTCCTTGTTTTTATTCCCAAGAAATAATCCTCACTGATTATTTGGAAAAAGGCAGAACCATAACTGGACCCTATCATGCGTCACTGTTAGATTGTCTGAAACCTGCGTCAGCTTAAATCTATCTTACGATCAAGGTTGGCACGCAATAATGTGCTCTTTCATCAGGAAATGCGCCAAGCCAAACATCAGCGGTAACAACGGCGAAAGTGGATGAATTGGGCTTTGAATTTGTTCCTCAACCAACCTATTCACCCTACTTGGCCCCAAGTGACTTCTTCCTGTTCCCTAACACGATCCTTTGGCTTGCTGGGAAGAAATTTTCATCAAATGAGAAAGTTTTAGTTGCCGTCCCGCTGGAGGATCGCTGGACCAAGTCTCTATCCATCAAAGAAAGCAATGTCGAGCATTTTTTCCCTGCTTTTTTAACCGGACTTATCAAAACAGTCTCTTATTAATGCCTTGTAAAGAGGATGTAACCAATTCGCTGCTGTTGATTAAGAGTTGAAGGGATTAAACTCGCATGGTCATCAGCCTCTTAACCACAAGGATAGAATCAATGTATCCCACATGTCTGCGCCCACGAGGTAATCCTATGAGCAAGTGTGGGATGTGTTCTAAATGTTTGCGTTACAACTGTCTGAGGGGACTTGTATGCCGGCCCAGTTTTCGGGCTCGTCTCCCTGAGCCCGGAAGCAGCACGTTAACACATTCGGCTATTCAGGCACGTGTAGCCAGTACGAATTCCGCCTGTCATAGGTATGAGAATGCGTTTAGAATGTCCCCTTTGGTGTTCGTGTCCAACAGAACTGAGACATCAAACTATTCAAATGCCTGCATGTGAATGATAGTTGAGCACAAACGAAAAGGAGTTTCTAAACAAAATTAGAATTTACTCTGTCCTATACAATGGATATACTTGCTGAAGATGGTTAAATGAGTGATGTTCAAAGCACCCGTTAGAAAATATCTTAATTTAAAAAAAATCACAGACATTCATCGACGCAGAAAGCACCTAGCACAACACCGTATGACATCATACAAGACGTTACTGACAATATAAATACAGAAGCATGATTAGCGTACCCACATCAACGTCACGACAGAGTATTTTAGTATATTTACATTTCATCACGGTGTTTACCAAGCATCCTGCGGCAAATATATGCTATACACTCGAAAGGACTATCGGCCTACAGGAAAATTTGACGTGCAATGGAATTAAACCAACTATCGACCATAGACGTAATCCGCAAAATGATAATTCTAGTTCTAAGTGCCTGACTTTTCGCTTGAGGCAAGGGAAGAATTGTCAAGTCTCAACGTCACAGCTTGGCAACTGAAAACACGCAAAAATCGAGCTAAAACTGTGACTAATAGTTCATTTTAGCAGCCATGAGAACCTGAACAGTGCGATAACATTAACTGCTGATCGAAGGAAAGACGTTTTAATAAAAAGGATGCTGAACGGAGAGTTGTACCTAATTCTGAATGTTATCCCAAAGGCTTTCAATCGACAGCGACCTGATACGGTGGATCGTAACAGTTCAAAAGCTACGTGCAGTGCGCTCCCCACAAATACAAATTTCCCAATAACCCAGTTTTCATTTGAAATAGTGTAATCTGTACCCTGTATAGTTTCCTTTCTTCAATGCTACCCTTTCATAAAGTATCGCACATATCTTTCACGACCCTTTTTGAAAAGCTACAATTCTGTTCACTGCATTTAGGTGCCCGAACTTTCCTTAGGATCCATAATGTATCTCTATCGTTTTTAACTTACATACTGTATTCTCTTATCAAAGTGTTATTTCGTTTCCTTGTAAACACTGCAATCATTCGTTTTCAGATTATTGCAAATTTACAGCCACTGTTCTTATCTTTTCTACGTTTGCCGTCTGAAACTGCCTCGACTTCTATGCCACACTGCGTAGCAGAGTGGCAATAAACGCGGGAACCTAGGCACGCCTCTTGTTGTGAACTTTTTTTACTTTCGTTTTAGGTTTTATTGCTTCTGCCGAAGCTGTCACATTCATACTTTCTGTCACAGATCTTGTGTAACGGACACAGCGCACACGAGTTGCACAAAAATATAGAAATATCTCGAGAAATGCATGTTTGAACATGAATGCAGACGCTAGTCAGGCCTGATGTTGCACTGCTGTATTTGACCGCGAACCACCTGTGCAGTGTCCTCCATACATTGTGTCCGTTGTAGTCAGAATAGTATTTTCTGTAGCTGTGAGTGCATTACGTCGGAGCTAAATGAATTCGAACGTGGGCAAATTGCTTGTATTCGTATGGTGGGTGCTTCGTAACCACGGTAGCCGCGAACTGTTTGGTGTTTCAAGAAGCACCATATTGAAGATTTACACAACATACAGGGAAAGCGGAAAAACATCAGGTATGTCACAGCGCGGATGAAAGTGTGTGTTGAATGATCGTGACAAACTGTCATTGAAAAGGATTGTGCCGAAAAAAAGAGGAAGACAGCTGCAAAAGTCACTGCAGAACTGAATGTCGCACTTGCGAACCCCGTCACCCTTCAACACCAAAACAACAAGAAGCGTGTTCCATAAGCTGGGAATTACACGGCGAGCTGGAATTCCAAAACCATACATCAGTGATGCAAATGCACGTAACAGGAAAACGTGGTACCGAAGCCATGAAACCTAGACTATGGACCAACGGAAGAAAGTCAATTGGTCGGATGACTGTTTCCAACTTTCGGTTGAGTTTATGTCCAGCGTACGCCGTCCCAAGCCTACAACAGAGTGTACTTGCTGACACGTGAGAAATATGGCGGGGGTTCGGTGACGATCTGGGCAGCCAACCATGTCGTGGTATTCCATGGGTTTCACGGTTACCTTGCGAGGTCGCATTTCTGTTATGGTTATGTGACAGTTCTGGCTGATCAGGTCCATCCAATGGCAAAATTTTTTTGTTCCCAAATGGTGATGCTGTATTCCAAGACGACAGACGCCATTGTTAACATGGTCGCATCTCCTCTCACTACCATCGTCACTAGATCTCAATATTATTGAGCCTTTGTGGTCTACATTGGAGACAAGGGTGCGTGATCTCTTTCCTCCTTCATCATAGTTACCTGAGCTTGCCACTATTTTGCAGGTAGAATAGTATAAGACTCCGTTGAAAACAATATAAGACCTATATTTCTCTATCATGAGATGACTGGAAACGTGGTAATGTTTCCACGTTTTTCTCTACCCCCTGCAACTACCTCTGGCAGAGGGAAGATATTTCGATGAAACGAAGATGTGTGTGTGTGTGTGTGTGTGTGTGTGTGTGTGTGTGTGTGTGTGTGTGTGTGTGCGCGCGCGCGCGCGCGCGCGCGCGCGCGTGTGTTGAGAGTGCATTCTCTGGATCCCTTATTACTTTGGTTGGCACCAAAGATCAAGAAAATGGATTTTACGGAAGATTTCAGGAGACAATTTACGTGTCACTTTCAGACTCCGTTTTGCATGCCAAGCAATCGACTAGTTCAGTTGAACCAGTTACACACACTAAGTACAGCATATCGGTATATCAACATTCAGGTAACAATCCAGCCGATTCTTGGTTAAGTTCTGTATCTTATCAGCGTAATTCGTGCACCGTTTTCTGGACCCACGATCGGCATATTCTAGAGCAACAGCGTGTAGTTAGTGATGTGGTTTACGCTTAATGACACAGTCCAGTGATAGTAACAGCTGAAGTGCGCCTTCTACCGAGGGCCGGGAAGAAATCAAAAATATTTATTTTTACCTTTATTGTACATGGAATGATTATGGATTTCAAAGTCTATCTTAAATCTTAACACACATAATTAGAGGTTACAACTACAACAGCAAAATGGATAATGGACTACTTATGCTTACTACCAATATTAAATTAGTTTTTTATTTCGTTATTAACACTTCAAGGGAAACGATGCGCTTAAACTCGTGGTAGTTATCAGTTCTTTACATTATTATTTTTATACGACTAATGATGATGATGGTCGTTGTAACGAATACACCTCTGCTTTCGGATGCGAACAAATATATCAACGGAACGGCATGTAGCAGTTCCTGAAACAATCAAATCTGATAGATCCGGGGAGTAGTAAAGAACAGGAACACGTTTGCAGTAGACACAATGAAAGAGAAACAATGGAGATGGAAGCAAGAAAGAAACAAAATTGGGATGAGACGAGCTGGGAGTGCAGTGACAGCGATACTGGTTTGCTGTTAGACAGGAGGAAGAAATCGGGAATATGCCGATAGAGGAGCTCCGACATTGATATAAGGAGCACCGTGAGGTATCCTCTTGAATGCAGCATGATTTATGGAATTGGGTGAGGCTAGATATTTCTAAATGTCTGAGATGAAGAAATCACGATGAAAACACAAAGTTTATCAAATCAAGTCGGTCATTCGGTCGCTTCAACCCTAAGTGATTATACAAGAAACTAACACAACGTTACATCCACAGCTTCTACAAGCCTGTTGTGTGCAAAAGGAAAACAGTTATCAAGATGAGGACAATCCGATTCCCTATCCTACAACGGTAACACAATTATTTGACTAAAGTTATTAAAAACTCGAATGTTGACGCGACTGCTACAGTGTATTCCTACAAAAGGTGCTACTGAAGTAGTATTCGTTTGTCTTCTTCCGACCTATGAAATGGCTTAGCCGCTACATACAGGGAACGCACAGTTTAATGTGGACTTGGAAGCATGAAACAACTTCGCATATTTTTACATACACCAAACACCGGCAGAGCTGAAAGTGACGAAATACGATAGGACCTACGAGGGTTAAATACCGAAACTTTTTCGGATTTGTAGAATGACACCTAATTTTTTAAATCCGTATTTTACAATAATTCAATTTCTATTGTACAAAACTTTCAAATAAGTTCAGAAAATGAGGAACACACAAATGCAAAAAAAAAAAATCCCTTTAAATGCCATACACAACCAAGCTAGTTACAATTATTGACAATACATTCATACAATCTGCCTCTCAGTCAGCATTCCAGAACGCTACGAATTCACCCCTAGCTCATTCACACATCGCGTGTTGTACACTGAGGTGACAAAAAGTCATGGGATAGTGATATGCACATATACACATGGCAGTAGTATCTCGTACACAAGGTATAAGAGGGCAGTGTATTAGCAGAGCTGTCATTTGTACCCAAGTGATTCTTGTGAAAAGGTGTCAGACGTGATTACGGCCGCACAGCTTTGAACGCGAGATGGTAGTTGGAGCTAGACGCATGGAACATTCCATTTCGGAAATAGGGAAATCAATATTCCGAGATCCTCTTTGTTAAGAGTGTCACGAGAATACCAGACTTCAGGTATTACCTCTCGCCACGAGCAACGCAGTGGCAGACTGCCTTCACTTAACGACCGAGAACAACGGTATTTGCGTCGAGTTGTCAGTGCTAACAGACAAACAACACTACTTGAAATAACAGCGGAAATCAATGTGGGACGTACGACGGACGTATCCGTTTGGGCAGTGTAGCGAAATTAGGCTTTAATGGGCTATGGCATCAGAAAACCGACGCCAGCACATTTGCTAACGGCACGACATCGCTTGCTGCGCTCCTTCTGGTCTCGTGACCTGATCGGTTGGGCCCTACACCACTGGAAAACCGTGACCTGATCAGATGAGTCCCGATTTCAGTTGGTAGGAGCTGATAGCGCACACCTCACGAAGCCATGGATTCAAGATGTCAACAATGCACTGTGAAAGCTGGTGATGGCTCCATAATGCTGTAGGCTGCGTTTACACGAAATGGAATGGGTCCTCTGGTCCTAATGAACGACTACTGACTGGAAATGGTTATGTCCGGTTACTTGGAGACCATTTGCAGCCATTCATGGACTTCACGTTCCCAAAGTACGATGGAATTTGTATGGATGAGAATGCCGCATATCACCGCGTCATAATTGTTCGCGAACTGGCTGGAAAAACGTTCTGTACAATTCGAGCGAATGATCTGGCCACCCAGACCGCCCGACATGAATTTCATCGAACACTTACAGGACATAACCGAGAGGTAAGTTCGTGAACAACATCCTACACCGGCAACACTTGCGCAATTATGGACAGCTATAGAGGCAGCATGGCTCAATATTTCTCCAGGGAACTCCAACGACTTGTTGAGTCCACGCCACGTCGAGTTGAGCATTAGGCCGGACAAAAGCAGGTCCGACACTACATTAGAAGGTATCCCATGACTTGGGTCACCTCAGTGGGCAACCGACGTCCCGTGACTCCTCGTTTTGCCTTTGACACATGCAGTACTCTTAAACCCTTAGACTCTAAATATGAATCTAATAATATTAGTAACACATCTCTTACGTTATTTACAACAATGTAACATCAAGGCTCTTTATCGTCTGTCAGAGATCACGGTATGCCCCGCGAAGTATTCTTCTCTTGCGCCAACCTCATCATCTCAGAGTAGCATTTGCAAGCTACGTCCTCAATCATTTGCTGGATGTATTCCAATCTCTGTCTTCCTCTACTGTTTTTACCATCTACACTCCCTGTAGTACCAAGGAAGTTATTCCCTGACGTCTTAACAGATGTCCTATCATCCTGTCCTTTTTTCTTGTCAGTGTTTTCCATATATTCCTTTTCTATCCGATTCTGCGCAGAACCCCTCATTCCATATCAGTCCAAGTAATTTTCAACATTCGTCTGTAGCACCACATCTCAAATGCTTCGCGTCTCTTCTGTTCCGATGTTCCCACAGCCCAGATTTCATTAGCATACAATGCTGTGCTCCAAACGTGCATTAGAAATTTCTTAAAAAACAAAACTGAAAAGTATTGCCGAAATATCGAAAAAAAAACAACTGTCACAGTGTAAATGAATACACATTTGATAAAGCTGTGTGATGTACCAAGTGCCCATCAATATGGAAGCAGACAGATGGACACTAACAGAAAAAGCCGCCCATAATGTCGCAAGCCAGCACCTAGCATTATGCTACAGATAGTGATGTAACTTCCAGGAAAAAACCTTCTCAAGATGAACCTAAAAAGGCTCGAAAACTGGTTGCAGCTTTTTGTATTTACATTCAGTTAACAGTCACGGATTCTAAAAGATCCTTAATGGATAAGCTTAATCTAAATCAAGATATTCGTAGAACCATGGTCTGAACGCCGTCCGCCATGGCTTGGTCACTACAAACTAGAATTCTAGGCCACGTACATAAAAAGGACGCCAAAAGAAATGAACTTTCTGCACCCAAGAGCAGCAGTAGCGCATTCTTTCGCAGTGTCATGCAAGAAACAAATGGGAACGATTTCGAACAGTAGACATTCCTTTATATCTGCAGTATGACACTTAAAGTTACATGTTACCTGATTTATCTGTACATCATGTCGTTCGCTCTCCGTGCGCGGATTGCGGAATTTGTTTCAAATTAAATCCGCTGCCGATGTTCACTGTAGTTGCTGCGAATAACACGCGCTTTCCATCAGACTTCCGCAATTAAGATTTTGATGTTCTTACCTGACATTAACTACGAACGTCACATTTACATATTCCGACCGGCCCTTAGAAACGAGCTGAAAACAAAATCACCATAAAGGTTAGATAGGCTGATTCTTATAAACTTTTGTAGTAATTTCCCCATTAATTTTTTTTAAATTGGGAAAGCTTTTTCCATTAACTCGGCATCCAACTTCTCGCTCTTGAGAAATATTGTCTCGGTGTGCAATACCGTTTTGCCATCTGCAGCCTGACATGTGTAGAGCACAACGAGTCACTGTTTATAGTACTCTGACACTAATCCTAACACCATCAACCGTCTGCTATTACATTCTGAGCACGTGGGAACGTTGTATGCATTCCCCCCTCCCCCTCTCACCAAGCACCCACCCGACGTCGCAGGAAACTCGCTCTCAAGAACGCATATGACAGAGGCACTATCCTTGCTATTGTGGGAAATATCGTCGCGCTCATTGGATCGCCACATATAAGACACACATACTTTATCAGACAATTATCATCCACTGCCTCTTCCTCTTCCGACTTCTTCAAATGTTGTTTAAAATACAAGACTTGTGAGCTTCAGCATTTCGCAATTAACTTCGACCTCCTTACCTCTCTTTCGGCCCCGGTATCAACTCCTTAACTTTCCTACTCAAGACTCATTTCCAATTTCCCCCTCAATTTTGTATTAAAGTTGGCCCTTAAAATTTTGTGTGAATTACTTCTGTTTAACGGTTCTTGTAACTCCTCACAAATATCTTCAAAACGTCATCAGAGAGAGAGATTGTTGGGGCACAAACGTGTACTATTTCCAGGGATAGTTTGAGGCCCTAGCGACAGAAGCAGTCACTGGGGACGCCAAGCTGAGAGAGGCGACAGAAAATCGACGTTTTTCTCAAATAATGAGACTCTTGTGACCCAAAAACGCTCATGATATTTTCACATTTTGAGAGCAAAAATTACGAAAGGCACTGAAAGATGTAAGTACAATAGATTGCACCGAATCAGGACCACAACATTTCAAGCAAGGACAAAATACTGTAGCATTATGTTTCTCCTTTCAATTCGTCATTTTCAGAATTTACTAAGTAAGGTTATTCGTCCTTTGTTGCCTGCACTATGTCCTCACGATTAACCAAGAACTGATGAGACAGTGAGATGCTCGGTACTGTTTATTTAAAACCATCTTATCTGTTCTATTTGGTTTGATGTTGGCCGCAAGTCGTAAGTCATTCTCAGATGATGTTTCATCTCCTTTGTTTTTATTGCTGTCACAGTCGAATACCCAACTTCATATCTGTCAGTTGTGGGTAACGCAGGTCTAATCTGTATTCTTAAGGCTTCTATCGATAATGGATACATGTGACTTATCTTACGCCGAAATGATTTTTTCAGTGCACTTAGGCCCGAATTTCATAACCAGGAAAAAATTTTTTTCATCCACAGCACACCAAACAATCTTTTCGTCCATTTGCCTAATAATTGCTATTATACAGGCGTATCCAGTTACTACCTCGTCCCCCACCCTCTCCCGAGAAAATTAAAATCCTGATCTCCAAAAACAGCACCGCGCCATATACAGAAACATCAGATCAGTATCTGCCTGAAGAAAGCCAGAACGTGTTAAGCACAGGAAACTCAGAACATTTATTGTAGAATCTCAACTATACTTTTCGCCGTCCTTCGCTTTTCTTCTTGCAGCTGAAAAATGCAATGGTTCTGGATTCTAGAAACTTACAGTATGTTGTACCTTCAAATTGCTATGTTTTCTCTCTCGTGTTACCAGCCATTGTCGAAAACTCCTAAAAAATTGATTATAGAAAGTATTCGCATGCATCTGAATGTTGCCTGCTGGTCAGTAAAGACTGAGGAAGGGAAGTAGGGGAGCAAACTAAGTACGTCTTCATACAAAGTAAAACTCAAAAATACTGGGGTAAAAAGTTAACTATCGAAAACAACTTTCTTTCTTAATCAACAAACATACTAATGTTACCATCTGATAATGGGTATCTACTATCTACAATGAAATTAACAGAGAGGACAGGACTATAAATTTTATGTATTTGTACACCTTTAGGGTTGCAAAAATCGTAAGAGATGTGTTACTATTATTAATAACTCTCAATCTTCAGTTTACCTACGATAAGGAAGGAAACCGACTTCACATGACGTATAGCGATCAATTCTGACGGACTATACAGACTATTACGTGGCGTCCGACAATCCTAGCCACGGTACACCAGTTTCCCAGGCCTTAAGCGTGCGGTGAGACCCGTGTCCAATGCTAAACATCGACCAAACTGCACTTCACAGCAGTTTTAACGTATCTACGATTGCTTCTAAATATCAAGGACGGATTTCAATACGATCAATTCACATGCTGAACAGGCTTCGACAAAGTGTCATTTTATTATGGACACTCGAGGTCTCTCATGTAATCATTTTTCAGCTGCAGAAACTAATATGGAAGGTTGTAAACATCTCCGCTTCACGCTGTCTGCGATCTGGGTTGTAGAGGTGCCCTTCTGTGGTTGTTTACGAAAGTAAAAGTTGTGGTGGGACGGGTGAGACAACCATTGCCTATTCGACTTGCGACTCAAGGCCACACCAGTGACTGCACTATCATGGTTTTTATGGGTGGAGCTTGGTTGGGCTGATTTGTAATAAACCTAAATAAAAATTACACATTTAAGTATACGTAAAAATGGTAAGTTGCCAATAATTGAAGATTTCTTGTAATAAAATGGGTTACGAGCCCTCGTATCCAATAACGATGTTTTCAACTATTGCCGACTTCAGTTCCTCTCCGTATTTACTTCATTTTTAATTGTTATTTTACTTTATTGCAGAACAGGCCAATCATGCACCGCCCATGAAATTGCATGACTGTGACCAACACATTTGTATTTTAATGGGTTAAACATCGAGCGTGCTCTTTTTATTATGGTGTCTATAACCAGTGGTTGCTTTGTACTTTGCATTCCGATCGTGTTGTTCCGATATGTAAGCAGCTGCTTAAAAATGGCTCCCAAACAAAGAAGTTATTTTATCGAAAATAAAGTGGATATGAAAAACAGACAAAGCAGGAAACTGTTCCTTTGATGAACAGAGTAAGGCACGCGTTGAAACATTCAGAACTGTTTCGGCCCAAAGGACTTTTAGGATAGATCAGTGACAGATTGGGATATGGCTCCACATCTACGATCCCGAAACTAAGGGACAGACAGTGGATGACGTCAGCATGGACCCCCACAAGTTTCGCATCCAGAAACCGGCCAAAAACTAATCGATTCAATTTCCTGGGACAAAAAGGATGTTCTGTTGGTGGAATACTTAGCTCGGGGTTGTAGTGTATTGTGGGTATCCTTCCTGTGCCATGCCACAACCTTAATAAACCGCTCACCCTCGTACTCTGTAGGGAGGCAGAGCGTCAGTCCTCCCCTTGGTCCGTAGTGGCTAAATACTGTCGCAGACTCCAGCTTGTTTTTGTTATGCACTACGACAGCAGCGCATCAAGTGCCACTGTTGAATAACGATATGCGGTGAATGCGAACAGTATCGTAATTAAGTTGCAAATAGTAACAAAAAGACATAATATTTGTCATTCTTAGGTTCACTGTGGACTAAGAGGTATTAAAAGTTACGTTATAGGACAGTTTATCCACGATTTTCCTGTAACCTACATTCATTTAGTGAAGATTAACTATCTATAAAGGAGCAATAAAGGGCTAGTACGCAGCAGAAGACATGACGTTCTGTAGTAGATGTCTCTGCACAACAACGTGAAGTTTTGCTCACTGTACTTCGAGCCAAACCAGTTTATAAATACGGAAAATGGGAAACTGATACAAGATTATTTAGGTACCAAATAAGCCGGCACAAATGTCGCCGGCGAGAAAACTGCAACACAGGCTTGATAATAATGGAGTACCACTTTTTGCTGTCGCAGAAGAAACGAAGTCCAATAATGTTTTCTTAAACAATCTTATACCCACAAGCCTATCATCTGTTATTTATTTATTCTACTTACAGCTAATTTCCTTGCAGCTGTATTTCTTATTTTACTGTGTTGATTATTTCACAATGTACTTCAAGACAGTATTGTCCCCTCATCGACTGCCTTTCAGAGCGTGGATCGTGAATTGAATACCGTGAACTACTTTAAGTGCCCTTCCACAATGGGAGGTGCCTATAATGCGTCGACAACACAGTTGGATAACTCGTGTCAGATGTCAGCTCCTCTATTTACCCGGAATAAAATTTCGCAATCTTGCTATAACATACCAACCAATTTTGGAATAATCAAGCAGACATCCGTTAAAGATGAAGCAGCTAGACTGAATAAAATTAATCTAGTGTAAAATCGATTGAAGTTAAGGATGTAAAAATCATTACATGCCATAAAAAATTATTGCATGACAAGAAAACTGACCATTACATGTGCAACTATGATTTCTACGCAAATTTACACTGCTCCGATTTGTATTCCCGTATTCCTCTGAACATTTTTGTACTTCCTTCTTTCGTCGATCAGCTGAAATATTTCTGTTACCCATAGTTTCTTCGCAGTTACTGTCCTTGTACCTATGTTTTTCCTCTCCGACTTCTGCGACTGCCCCTTCTAGAGATCTCCATTCCTCATTAACTGAACTGCCTGCCGAGGTACTCTCTATCGCAGTATCTACACTGATCAGCCAGAACATTATGACCACCTGCCTAACAGCTGGTCTGTTCACCTTTCGCACGGAAAAAGCGGCGACGCGTTGTGGCCTGGAAGCATTGAGGCGTTGGTAGGTAGCTGGAGGATGTTGGCACCGCATCTACACACCCTAGTCACTTAATTTCCGTAAATTCCGGGGAGGGGGACCATTGAGCTCTGACGCCACGTTCAATCACAGCCGAGATGTGTGCGACTGAGTTCACATCTGGCGAGTTGGGTGGTGAGGGGTGGGCAGCACATCAATAGGAACTCCCCACCGTGATCCTCGAACCACTCCGTCACACTCCTGGGCTTGTGACATGGTGTGTTCTACAGTAGAAAAATGCCGTCGGGAAACATGATCGTCATGATGTACGTAGATCGCAACCAGTGTAGGCTACTCCTTGGCCGTCATGGTGCCTTGCACGAGCTCCACTGGACGCACGGATCGCCGCGTGAATGTTCCCCGGAGCATAACGGAGTCGCTGCCAGCTTGTCTCCGACTCGCAGTACAGGCGTCAAGGAGCTGTTCCCTTGGAAGACGTCGGATTCGTTCTCTCCCATCGCCATGGTGATGAAGGGATCGGGATTCATCAGACCACTCAACGGTCTGCCACTGCGCCAACGTCCAGTGCCGATGGTAACGTTCCCATTTCAGTCGTAGTTGGCGATTCCATGGTGTCAACATTGGCGCACATACGTAGGTCGTCGGCTGCAGAGGTCTTCCGTTAGAAGTGTTCGGTGCGTTCAGACACAATTTTACTCTGCCCAGCATTAAAGTCTCATGTTAGTTCCCTCACAGGTCGCCGCCTGTCCTCGTTTGTCAGTCTGCTCAGCCTACGACGTCCGACATCTATGAGGGTTGGCCGTCCAACCCCACGACGTCTGGACGTGGTTTCACGTTGGATTCGCCACGTGCTGAAGACAGTTACCAGGGCACTCCTCGAACACCCGACAAGTCGTGCAGTTTCCGAAATGCTCGTACCGAGCCTCTGGGTCATCACAATCAAACTCAGGTAGACCGCAGCCTACACACTGACAGCACACTCACCGTGCGTGTCTGACTGTCATTCCTCGTCAGGTGACGCTGCTATCTCCTACACGGGTTTATATAGACAGTAGGTCGGTAGTACAATGTTCTGGCTGATCAGTGTATACTGAATATGTATTTGTGTATTTTGGGTATTTGGGGAGTAAGTGGATATTTAGAGACATTTAATACATTTCATATAATTTTCTGGTTCAGGGCATATACGAGAGGTGTTCAAAAAATAGCACTCTCTTTTCCCCCAGCCAACTTCGGTTGAAACGAATGCGGGATTTGTTATGGAACATTGTGGAATATTCAGAGCCTATAGTTTCATTAGTCTCTAGTAGGTGGTGGTGCTATGCATAGTCTTCAAAATGCCTTCTATAACGGACGTGGGTTCCAAGCAGAGAGCTGTCATTGAGTTTCTTTTGGCAGAAACCAGAGTATTGCAGATTTTCATAGGCGCTTGCAGAATTTCTACGGCAACAAAAGCACGGTGAGTCGTTGGGTGAAGCGTTTGCCATCATGACAACACAGTCGCGCAGACCTGTCCGATCTCCCACGTGTCGGCCGGCCGTACACATCCTCCTGACATTGGAGAAAGAGCTTCAGCGCGTTTGTCGCCACAAAAAAAAATTTCTCCTTTTCCATGATAATGCAAGGCCTCACACAAGTTTGCGCAGCGAGAGGAGCTAACAAAACTTTACTGTACTTTTATTCCTTATCCACCCTACAGGCCAGATCTCGCACCTTCTCCGACTTCCATCTGTTTGGTCTGATTCCTACTCCGCGGGAAGCAGTGCTTGGACGATGGGGAGATACAGCAAGGCGTTGGCTCCGACGTCGACCAGTAGAGTGGTACCATGCGGGTATCCAGGCCCTCCCGGTAAGGTTCACGTAAGGCCGTCGTGGAGAAAGATTGTGTTGGAAGATACGACTTTTGTAATCAAAAGAGTGGGCATACGGTGTATTGGAATCCTGAATAAAACCAATCTGCTTTAAAAAAAAAAAAGTTCGTGGCATTACTCATTGAACGCCCCTCGTATTACAATAACTTGCGCGATAGCACCTTTTACTGATGTTTCTTTTCAAATGAATTACGATAAAACTACATAACATGAGTAATTTCACGAATTTCGTTACTATCTATGAGCTTCATACATATAGTGAACTGAAGCGCTCTACTTCGGATGAGCAACATACAATTCTCTAAAATTGAGGAGTGTTTCTTGAAAGTTTTCAAGATACTGTAACCTATATTTCTGCAAGTGTTTCTACTACTGTTTTTGAAACTTCCCGTCAAGGACATAAATGTATTGTTCAGTTATTAGATCAAAGAGTGAAAAGAAATTTTGGACAGCCTGGTTGTTCAAGTTCAGACTTTATCCTTCTAATATACAAACTTTCCTTGTCTAAGTTTTGACCACTACTACCTGTTATACCTTTGATCAGAGAAAAATGGTATAGTAAATTAACACATTTTTGGACATCCTCCAAACATTACGGTTTTAGTCATAATGTTACTGGGCACTTTTAAACGTATCTCACATTGGAAAAACAATTACATAAATACAGGGTGTACATAAAGTCCGAGAACACTTGGAAATTATTTATTGCACAAGGACTAAACATTGTAAAGATGTCATATACTGGGTGATCAAAAAGTCAGTATAAATCTGACAACTGAATAAATCACGGAATAATGTAGATAGAGATGTACAAATTGACACACATGCTTGGAACTTCAAAAAATGTCCGACAGTTGGCGCTTCATATGATCAGAATAGCAATAATTAGCATAACAAAGTAAGACGAAGCAAATATGATGTTCTTTACAGGAAATGCCCAATATATCCACCATCACTCCTCGACAATAGCTGTAGTCGAGGAATAATGTTGTGAAGAGCACTGTAAAGCATGTCCGGAGTCACGGTGAGGCATTGGCGTCGGGTGTTGTCTTTCAGCATCCCTAGAGATGTCGGTCGATCACGATACACTTGCGACTTCAGGTAACCCCAAAGGCAATAATCGCACGGACTGAGGTCTGGGGACCTGGGAGGCCAAGCATGACGAAAGTGGCGGCTGAGCACACGATCATCACCAAACGACGCCCGCAAGAGATCTTTCACGCGTCTAGCAATATGGGGTGGTTCTAATAAAACCCCATGTCATTCCAAGCATGTGTGTCAATTTTTACCCCTCTATCTACATTATTCCGGGGTTTATTAAGTTTTCAAATTTATACTGACTTTTTGATCATCCAGTATATTGTATTTTGAAGAGAAATTCTGAATTTTTTTTTATTTTATTTTACAAACATTCTATATGCGAACCATAAGTGACCCGGCAGACGTCAATACGGTAATCCAATTCTTGCCATACCCGTCCCAGCATGGCATCGTTGACTGTGGCAGTCGCTTCCCGTATTCTCTCCCGGAGCTGCGCTACATCACGTGGTAGAGGCGGTACATACAACAGATCTTTAATGTATTCCCACAGAAAAAAGTCACATGGAGTGAGATCTGGAGATCGGGGAGGCCATTTCATGAAACACCTCACTCCGCACCTGAACTTGCCATGTTTGCGACTAGCGCTGACTATAGGCAAATTACCGAAGTGCGCTGTGGACGGTATACATAAGAAACTATCAGGGTTTCTCTTCTAAATGACATATGTATGATATCTGTATGATGTTTGGTTGTTGTGCAATAAATAATTGAAAGTGTTCCCGGACTTTATGTACACCCTGCACGTATGACAAGATTTTTAGCCTATTGTAACACTGCCAAATTTTGTCCTTGGTTAGTGCTCCATGTAACCTACAATAACTTGGTCCTTCTAGGGTTAAAATTGGTACACTGTTTGGCTTACTATTGCGTGGCGTGCAACAGCCAAGAGAAAAATCACTCTGCTGCTGCTAGTTGTGGAGGTCCGGTGCTGGCGATGTAAGCAGGTTCTGAGCAGGTAAGATACGAGCGGGCTGCTGAAGATGCAGACGGCCCTCGAGGTTTGCAGAAATACGGGAGCAGGAGCTGGAGCGCCGCGACAGGAGAGCAGCGGCAGCGGCGTGGGGTGGGGTAGGGTAGGGTAGGGCAGGGGGGCGGTGGCGGCGGCAGGAATAGCAGGCAGCGCGCCCCACGCAGCGCACTTCCTGGTGAGCCGAACCGCGCGGGCCGGGCTGAGTCAGCCGCCGGCCCACAGCTGGCACGCGCGGTCGCACCTCCCCCTGCCACCCTCGCACTCATTTCACGAGCTTCAGCTTCCCCAGGCCCGCCGCACCCCACTCACACGCGCGTCTCACTCTGCGAATGCGACCCGCAACGAACCGCGGCCTCTATGTATTAGGTTGGTCCGTAAGTTCTACATCTACACGATTACTCTGCAATATACAATTAATTGATTGGTAGAGGGTCCGGTCCATCGACCCACCTTCAAGCTAATCAAAATATCCACGGGTGTACTGCCGGTCTGCAGTGTCAAACGGGCACAATATTTCGGCGATCATACAGGTCGCCATCATCAGGTGAACTGACGGTCTGAGCTCCTGTGAACGTGCCGGTACGGAGATCCGTACGCTATGGCTGCTCAGGGGGAACTGGGTTCGGTCGCGGCCGATTTGATAATCAAATACGCCGGGAGAAACTCAAGAATCACACCTTCAAGCTATTTCTCTACGGTTCCACTTTCTAACAGCGCGTGGGAAAAAAGGCACTTCTGTGAGAGCTCTGATTTCCCTGATTTTATTATGATGATCATTTCTCGCTATGTAGGTGGGAGCCAACAGAATATTTTCGCATTCGGTGGAGAGAACTGGTGATTGAAACTTTAGGAGAAGATTCTGCCGCAACGAAAAACGCCTTTGTTTTAATGATTCCCGCTCTAATTCACGCATCATATCCATGGCACTCTCTCCCTTATTTCGCGATAGTACAAAACGAGCTACCCTTCTTTGAACTACTTCGATATCCTCCGTCGATTCCATTCATGCGGATCCCACACCGCACAGCAGTACTCCATAAGCAGTACTCCATAAGCGTGGTGTACGCAGTCTCTTTAATCGATCTATCGCATTTCCTAAGTATTCTACCAATAAATCGCAGTCTGGTTTGCTTTACCCACAACATTATCTATGTGATCGTTCCAATCGAAGTTATTCGTAGCGCTCTTGTTATGCATGTTGGTATTTCGGTTATTATGGGTATATTTATCGACTGTCGTTTTTATTTGTAGTACACTGTTGCTATCTGAGTTTTTGTCACTTGGAGATAGTGAGTGCGGCTGTGGACGTTAGAATATGGAGTGCGAAGTGGAGAAATAGGAACATTTCGGACATATTCTTCTGTTTGAGTTCAATATAGTGATGGCGGTAGCGGAGGCACAGAGCACGGCAAAAAAATGTGTTCTCGTTTTGACATTAATGACTATCCACGTTCAGGGTTTGATTAAGATCGTTTAAATGCATTAATCCACAACAATCCACGTCTATGCACTCCAGAACTGGCAAACGTGTGAACTGCGAAAATTCCACCATCGTGTGACATTTGCATGCAATAGGCAAGCTTCAAAAATCGGGTGTATGGGTACCACATGCTCGAAGCAAGAATCACAAAAAAATCTGCGTGTGTCCATGTGTCCACCACTGCCTGTTCATCATCAACTGGCTTGTGAACACCACCGACCCCTCCCATCCTCTATCGTTACTGGTGACGAGAAATGGTGTCTTTATGTTAACATAAGGGGGAAACAAAAGAAATGCTTAAGCCCAAACGAAGCAGCAGATCCTTGTAGAAAGACCTGCGCGGATCAACAAAATATGTTAAAAATCTGGTGGAACAGGGGAGGTGTGGTGTACTATGAATTGTTTTCCTGAGGTGTAACCATCACCGCTGACATTCACTTCAACAACTGAGACGTCTTCCACGCGCAGTCCAAGAACGACGACCACGAAGACTGCGTGAAATGATGCTACTTCACGATAAGGCCCGCCCGCATCCCTCTACACTGACAAAAAACTCTATATAGGATTTCCGCAGCCACCTTACTTAACTGATCTTGCGCTCTCAGATTTTCACCTTTTCTGTTCTCTATCGAACAACCTTCAAAGAACTCCCTTTTCGGGTGAAAACACGCTCCGAACACGACTCTACGAGTTCTTCGCCCCGAAACCAAGTGATTTCTACCGTCGCGGAACCGAAAAGTTACCCCGGCGTTGGCGTACTGTTGTAAATGGTAAGAACAAATTGATGAATGAAGTCTCTATTATGTGTATCTGTTGCACTTATTAAACGTATGGACAAACGCTACGCACCAACACAACAGAACCCGCGAAAACGAGAAGAGTAGAATGGCTAATCTTAAAGTGTGCCATTTCAACGAAATGCTGTCATCTCCAAAGTGACACGCGGATAGAGGCAGAGGTTCGGTGGCTATCGACACTCACCGGCGTAGCGCTGAGGAATACGCCAAACATTTGCTGCGCGTTGGACGGCAGGAAGATTAGGGTTTAACGTCTCCTCGGCATCGAGGCCATTAGAAACGCAGCACAAGCGACGACTGATACAAGGATTGGGAAAGAAATCAATCACGGCTTTTCAATAGAACCATCCCGGTATTTGCCTGGAGTGATTTACGATATCATGGAAACCTACATCAGGATGGTAGGGCGAGGATTTGAACCATCGTCCTCAGGAACGCGAGTACAGCCTGCTAATCACTGCGCCACCTCGCTAGTGCTGCGCATTAGAAGCTGTCTTAACTGGGAAGTTCTGAGGTGACAACTTCGCCTCCCGAGACACGCACGTCGGGAAAGTTTACATTGTCAAACTAATAGTGAGACTATATAATGTAATCATACATTAACTATATATAATTTTATATTAACTATATAATAATGTGATTTTGTAGACAGACGTCTTGGCTAAAAACTCCTCGATACACTATCTACGAAATATCATTATTCCTATTTGCCAAAAGAGGTGAAACTCACCACGCATGCGAACAGACAAAGGCCGTGTGATCAGTCAAACAATGGCACGCATTAATCAATTTGAACCAAAATCGCATTTATTTCAAGAAGAAACTTGGCAGCAATACTATCGGTCTGGAAATACCCACTGATAAAGTTGCAGCATTATCTCTTACCAACAAATATGCAAATTACCATCTGCAGGTAACATTTACGGTATATATTACGGTATAACAGCACTGCAATATCAAGGGATTACTTTGGTTGCGTCACTTAGCAACCGACAAAGTGAAAACGCGCAAAAATTTATTGCATAGGCTATCTGAGCTTCAAGTGTAGCGGACGCCAAACCTCTAAGAACGACAACACTAACCTTTGTTTTTTCGACGGCTCACAAGGGGATAGTATGAACTTTTCCACAGCGATTTCATCGACAGGGCGTGTAAGGCACGATTAGGACTTAAACATATGTAAACACGAAGAGACAACTCTCAACCCTTTTCGAGAAAATCGAGTTTGAAAATCATCAACATTTAATGATTCATTTTTTTATTTACTTAACATTTATACTGAAAAGGAAGAAAACTTTTTTCGTAAGGACATTGAAAATAAAAAAAGGATACACGATAGATTTCAACCAAATCAGTATAATCATTTCTTTCATATTACTGTATCTATATTTGTGCCAAGTATACAAAGTAATCTATAATACGAACCAGGATGACCTGATTGTACAAACATTGACAGCAATAATTACCGCGACATAGAGCACGTGTGACGAACGTCGAATTTGCCTTGTGCACGATTTTTCAATTTCACTGTGTCGACTGCAAAACAAACACATTCACAAATGATTTTCGGTCATCACACCATTTAGCGGCCTATCCCGCATGTGACGTGTATCGCCGGATACTGGTACAGACGACTCGGTTGGGGGGGGGGGGGGGGGTCTGCGATAGATTGAATTTTTATGCATCTTCTCTAGAAAATATCTCCATATCCTGTTCGACGATGTAAGCACAATTCTGTAGTCATTTTCTAAGGTTCTTCGCCTGCTGTCAAAAATGCAGCCAGTTACAATCCAGGGATTTTGCGCTTACGAAACTAGCCGCGTTCACGTTCACCTGTAGACTCCCTGAAATCTAGCGATCATACACAATATATAAGCAAGCCTAAAATGTTCAGAGTCGATTTGAGAGTTGCATCTTCCCTTTTACAGATGTTTAGGTCCTGCCCTACACACCCTATCAGCATGAATCAACCCCGTGAGGAAACGTTCGTACAGACTCCCCGCCCCCCTTGGACACTGTTCAGCAATACGGCTCGTCTGTTCTACTTGAAGATCAGCTTCGACAAGTCATGCGCCCACCTGACAAAATATGAGTCACACCTGCTTGGCAACTGCTTCCAGCAGCACTAAGCTGCATGCCTTCAATGGGCCAAATAACAGGAACAGCAGTAGGGTCGGTGAGAGGTGGTCAGTGACAACTGCAGTGGACTTGACCCGGCTGCTTTGCACATCGACCTCAACCACCCAGGTAACGCGATTTTGTGTACATTTCTACGACAACAACACTTCTATTGTCGACTACTATTTTCGCCTGCAGCCATTTACGCTTCAGAGTTGAAACTGGCAACAGCGCTGACAGCTGTCACGGATTTTCTCTAGCTGTCTTGTACTAGGTAGTGGATGACTGGAGGCATGTAAATCGTGGGCAGACGACTCGCTATTTTACCCCTTTTCAAACGATGCAAGGCATCGACCGCACTGACGATCCTATGAGGCGCTTAGCCCGCGGTATGTGGTGGGTGTAGTTCAGCCGAACGTGATTTGTGGCGTTATGACGGTGTTTTATGTAATGTGACTTGCGGCCTCTCATTCTCATTAACATGAACATGAACAACGATATTTATTTCGACATTCTTGGTGGCCAAGTACTGCCCTTTCATCCATATGCGAGATCTTTTAAAGAAATTTTAATCTCCGACTTTCTTCCACCGAATGATAATATTTTGTTGACGCCATTTCCAAAGGAAAAATTAATAATAAAAAATACGACAAATCAGAGCTCGCACGGAAAGATTCAGGTATTCGTTTTTCCTGTGTGCTGTTTGAGCGTGGAACGGTAGAGCCATAGCGTGAAAGCTATTTAATAAAACCTCTTCTAGGCACTTAATTGTATATTGCAGAGTTGACATGTCTATGCAGATCTATGCTGTGGTCACACTCGTCTTCCACGACGACAACACCCGTAATTACAGGGCTGCACACATAAGTACCTGGTATGGCGAACTCTCAGGCACACGATCGCACCTCGACTGTCGCGCTACATCATCCGATCTTAATGCCACAGGAATTTTCTGGGACTACATGGAATAGTGAATCAAACGTAGCAATTAACATTCCCTAAATCTGGTAGTTCTACGGGATGCAATCATGAGCGGCTTCGGTTGGATGCGGCGTACCTGAAGAAACTTGTGGGTTCTCTTCTTCGCCAAATTGATACCATTATCAAGGTTACAGGCGGTCTTACAATATATTAGTCTAATGTCTCCAGTCGGTGACCATTTTTTTCAGTGTGCTTATCTAGTAAGTTCCTGCTTATATCTGTTAAGTATCTCCAGGTGCTAAGCTATATCACTCGGGAACACCGCAAGATCTCGCTCAGTTATGGACAGGAATGCAGAAGAATCCATCTCTCCCTACACAAAATATAAAGCAGCAAGGATCTATAATCCGACTGAAAACACGTGAAACAACCTGGGGAAACGCCATGAGTTTGTTGTTATAGCCTGGAAATCGAAGTGGTCGAAAACCCAACGATTGTCGAACTTCCTGATTTCAATCTTCCTTACGTCCCTTGGTGAAAACTAAATCGCATAGATAGTGAGGCTCTTCAAGCACTGACTGCAGCAAGATGGCGCAAACTGTGTCACGTATCCAACAGGATAGCAACTGAAATTGGTGCAATTGGACATCAAAATTTTAAATTTACTCTTATTTCTTGCCTATATTTTTAGTCTGTAAGTGTAAAAAAGACCCGATGCAGCACGAAGGAATTATCCAAATGCGATGACAATTTGTAGATGTGATGTAAATATAAAGACAGACAGATCATTACAATTTCAGAAAAGAATTGGATGATCTACTCAATAGAAAGAACTACATAAATTAAGTAAGTAGATAAGGCGTTGGTCCACCTCTTGCACTTAGGCAAGCAGTTGTTCGACGTGGCATTGATTGATAGAGTTGTTGGATGTCCTACTGAGGGATATCGCGTCATTGGCGCGTTATATGGTTGGAGAGCCCTGCCCATATTGCTCCAAAATTTCTCAATTGGGAAGAGATCAGGCGACCTTGCTGGCAAAAGCAGGGTTTGGCAAGCACGAAGCAAATGGTAGAAACTCTCGTCTTGCGCGGGCAGGCATTAGCTTGATGAAAGCCCAGGATGGATTGCCATGAAGGGCACAGAATATCGTCGAGGGACGGCTGTGCTGTAAGGGTGCCGCGGTTGACAACCAAGGGAGTCCTTCTTTGAAAAGACACGGCATCCCAGACCATCACTCCTGGCTTTCGGGCCGTATGGCGGGCGACAGTCAGGTTGGTATCCCACCGATGTCCAGAGCGTCTCTGGTCATACCTTTGGCCCGCCATATGGCCCGACAACCAACAGTGATTTTTTGTATGCCCATCCTTTGACTGGAGGTCTTGGGGAGTTTCACTACTGTAAGAAAATGAAACGCCTACAGCGGTCCTTATGATCTTATTCAATACGCCAACTTCAGGCCGTAGATGATGCTGAAGGGGTTATAACGATCCATATATACGCTGCATCAGTGGCCAACATAACTGGTTTACCCAGACTATCTGTAACTGCTAATCAGCACTCCAACCTACCAAAGTTGCAAGTAGACTGCGTAAACCAGTTATATTGGCTACTGATGCAACGTATATATGGATCGTGATAACCCCTTCAGCATCAACTAAGGCCTGAACATGGCACATCGAAGCGCCGAAACTGGTCCGTACAGAATAAATAAGATCATAAGGACGGCTAAAGACCTTTCATTTTCTTACAACCAGCAGTGATGGTCTAGGGTGTGATTTCTTTTCATAGCGCGACCACTTTGGTTGTCTTCTACGGCACCCTTACCGGAGAGAGGTACGTCGACGATGTTCTACGCCCCGTTTTGTTGCCATTGATGGTAAGCCATCTTGGGTTTACAATTCAGCAAGATAAAGACCGCCCGCACATGGCGAGAGTTTCTACTTCTTGTTTTCGTGCTTGCCAAATCCTACCTTGACCAGCAAGATCGCCTGATCTCTCCCCAAAATTCTTCAGAAAGCATATCCAATGATAAACGAGAAACTCGTGGGAGACATTTTACGACCACAGCGATAGGAATGGAGCAATAGCATATCGAACAACTGAAGGAAAGAATTGTCAGTGGTCGAAGGGTATGCTACATATGCGAGAAAGGAGAGCGAGGCAGCAGGACGAGTAGAATCGTGTACTGCTGGAAACTGACCTAAGGGAAATACAGTAAACAGAACGAAATGCAATCCATGACATATTTGTATATTATTATTTAAAAAGGTCTATCGAAATTATACAACTAAATGCGAAGAGTACTGCGAAACACGAACACAATTAACATACTAGTAGTTACAAAGAGTTACTCAACTCCCAAAGAAGATTGCTATATACCTCCGGGGATTTTCATAAGAAATGAAAGTTAAAAACTATGTGCCATTGGCGGCAACTTAGACCGACGCAACATAGAATATAAATGAAATGACGTCGACATCTGAAATGGATGTGTCTCTGGATCAAAGTGAGAACACGTTTACAATAAAACATTAATTAAATTGTGTTAGACATTAACATTAAGTTCAGTGTGAGGAAAAAGTAATATAATGCCAGATTTAAAATGCACTGTAAAAAGATTTTCATTTCTTGCATTCCGGACAGATGTTGTCACGCGGTTCTGTGAATATACAGGCTACATTATTATTATTATTATTATTATTATTGGTACTTTGCTATTCAACAAATGAGAATATGTTCAACTGAAAACCTGTCTTTGCGCATAAGACAATTATTTTTTATAGCCACCCATTTTTAAAGAAAATTACACGCAATTCCGGTCAACCAGGACCAGACACGAGAATGGCCAGATCTATCCAACATGCTACTTGTTTTGGGCTCAAACATGTTAAAACCTGATCTGTTCCAAATACGCTAAAATGATAACATCGAAGCAGCAAGAAGTGTATCCCAGTCGATAGAAAGACGAGTAAGTCACTAGAGTAGTTCGCCTGCTCACGTTAATATTGTTTCTCTCTTCTACATGACATAATATAAATCGGTGGTGCGAAAAGAAATTTAGATCTCGTTCTCGCGTTATTATTAAGAGGTTGGGACCTAGAAGCGACCGCCGTCATCGACTAGGCGGTGTCAAGCCGCCGACCTGCTAAGCTAACTATGGCTATCAATACACACAGCGTGATAACAGCACATGACGATTGGATGCTCTAGTAGTGCGTAGTTGTCCTGAGCCAACAATCTACATCTTTCACGGTCACCACATATAAGAGTGAAGGCAGAGGTTTTTAGGCATGATGAGTGGTGCGTACTTAACAGCACTACTTCGACCTATCCATCTTTCAGGCAGTGCCTCATACAATTAAGGGCATACAACCAGATGGTGGGAGGTGGAGCGTGAACCACTTACCTCCCAACAGTTCTGAAACAATACGGAAAATCTATGTTTGAAGAGTAGTGAGTTATACCTAAAGGAGGATGGGCTGATCAAACACTGCGATGGCCATACATCACCGCCCGTCAATTCACTTTCTTGTCCACGTGAATGCGTAGTTACAAATAAATGCTCAACACAAAATTGTTATGGTTTAGAGCACTGTTCAGTTTGAATCATACTTTGTCACTCTAGACAACTTTTCTTGAAAATTCTTCAGTCGTGAACTACGCTTTCAAACCCACCACAGCAGCGAAAGCTTCGATCCTTGTTCTCATTATTTAGCGGCTGCAGTATTACTGAGGCGTACATTTTCCACTCTGCGGCTTTCAGTATTACCCTGACTCTTTATCGGCTTATCCCACTTTCGCGCGCGCACTGATACATTTTCGCAGGGATCGTTACAACACGGCTGCGCTAGCAGCAGGTGATCGTAAAAGTTGGTCCCATCTTTGCTTCTGATCATTATGAAACGTGTCGTCGGCTTCATTCTACCACTGTCTGTCGTCCCTCTTTGTACGTTTGCCTAATTACAGTACCACTTCACAATATGGCATTGCGCTGCATTCTATCTATACTGTTTCCTGCTCGAGCATGCACCTAACTTAATGACCCTTGCCATCAGTTGAGAAATTAATATTCTACTCTACGCTACCGATCAAAAATCTTAACTACCTTTCACGCTCTTACAACGACCCTAGCACAAAAAAAAATGTTCTCTCTAGCCCCGTCCATCTCCCCTATAATGAATGAGATACGAAATGATATAAATAACAGTAACTGAGGCATTCAGCCTTGGCAATGTTATCCTGTGTGCACGCCACTGGTAGGCACACAGATGGGGCCGCAAAGCGGGCGTGACAGGAAGCGCCCGTACCATCATAATAGGCAGCGGAAGGACCGCAGCAACGGAAATACCGTTCTGGGCAGGCCAGCCGACTGACCGAACGCGACTGGTGACTTGTACACGAAACAGGGCTGCACCGGCGAATGTCAGCCTGCTGGACCGACTGTGGTATCTTGCGTAAGCAGCACACACATGCTCTCTTGAGTGCAATCGGTGGAGACCACTGCAGCCTCTCATACAAGCCATGACTGGTTTCTTTCGAGATAGGCAGGGTGCCCCACATAAAGCCGACACGACAAGTATTTCATAAACCGTTCAAGATGTGAAATCTAGGCAGTAGGCAATTAGGCAAGTCAGAGTTGTTTGCTTGCTGTAGCGCTAATGTATTCAGTTTACTGCAGATATTTTTTATGCAGAAGATAGAATACAAATACACGTACAAGAGGATGTATTAAAGCATTAAGTAATTTATATGAACTGACAAATTTAAAGTCGGTTCACAAGAAACTACAGCAGAACGGGAGGTAGTGTTACTGTGAAATGAAGAGGTGTTCACACGAACCGGAACGAGAACGTAACACTGCCTAATACCGAACTGTGAAACTGAGGTTATGAACACTATCGGCGACACTAAAAGGGGAGTATATTGCCAGAATTACGGAACTAGCACAGTTTATTAATGGCCAAATCAAATTTCATAACGGACGTTTTTGACAAACGTTTAGCAGACAAATTTCCCACACTGCTGAGAAGTGAAAAAAATGTCATCCAACCGTCGCGAAACGTCGACATTAATGTGCTCAGGAAAATACACTCCTGGAAATTGAAATACGAACACCGTGAATTCATTGTCCCAGGAAGGGGAAACTTTATTGACACATTCCTGGGGTCAGATACATCACATGATCACAATGACAGAACCACAGGCACATAGACGCAGGCAACAGAGCATGCACAATGTCGGCACTAGTACAGTGTATATCCACCTTTCGCAGCAATGCAGACTGCTATTCTCCCATGGAGACGATCGTAGAGATGCTGGATGTAGTCCTGTGGAACGGCTTGCCATGCCATTTCCACCTGGCGCCTCAGTTGGACCAGCGTTCGTGCTGGACGTGCAGACCGCGTGAGACGACGCTTCATCCAGTCCCAAACATGCTCAATGGGGGACAGATCCGGAGATCTTGCTGGCCAGGGTAGTTGACTTACACCTTCTAGAGCACGTTGGGTGGCACGAGATACATGCGGACGTGCATTGTCCTGTTGGAACAGCAAGTTCCCTTGCCGGTCTAGGAATGGTAGAACGATGGGTTCGATGACGGTTTGGATGTACCGTGCACTATTCAGTGTCCCCTCGACGATCACCAGTGGTGTACGGCCAGTGTAAGGAGATCGCTCCCCACACCATGATGCCGGGTGTTGGCCCTGTGTGCCTCAGTCGTATGCAGTCCTGATTGTGGCGCTCACCTGCACGGCGCCAAACACGCATACGACCATCATTGGCACCAAGGCAGAAGCGACTCTCATCGCTGAAGGCGACACGTCTCCATTCGTCCCTCCATTCACGTCTGTCGCGACACCACTGGAGGCGGGCTGCACGATGTTGGGGCGTGAGCGGAAGACGGCCTAACGGTGTGCGGGACCGTAGCCCAGCTTCATGGAGACGGTTGCGAATGGTCCTCGCCGATACCCCAGGAGCAACAGTGTCCCTAATTTGCTGGGAAGTGGCGGTGCGGTCCCCTACGGCACTGCGTAGGATCCTACGGTCTTGGCGTGCATCCGTGCGTCGCTGCGGTCCGGTCCCAGGTCGACGGGCACGTGCACCTTCCGCCGACCACTGGCGACAACATCGATGTACTGTGGAGACCTCACGCCCCACGTGTTGAGCAATTCGGCGGTACGTCCACCCGGCCTCCCGCATGCCCACTATACGCCCTCGCTCAAAGTCCGTCAATTGCACATACGGTTCACGTCCACGCTGTCGCGGCATCCTACCAGTGTTAAAGACTGCGATGGAGCTCCGTATGCCACGGCAAACTGGCTGACACTGACGGCGGCGGTGCACAAATGCTGCGCAGCTAGCGCCATTCGACGGCCAACACCGCGGTTCCTGGTGTGTCCGCTGTGCCGTGCGTGTGATCATTGCTTGTACAGCCCTCTCGCAGTGTCCGGAGCAAGTATGGTGGGTCTGACACACCGGTGTCAATGTGTTCTTTTTTCCATTTCCAGGAGTGTATATGAATACAACAATATTTAGAACACAATACATAGAGCCTCTTTACCTTATTCAACGCGTTTTAGTTTTCTTTCTGTGTACCAAAGGTGATCGAAAACAAAATACTCATAAGAAAAACGTCGAAGTCCTCCTGGAAACTTTGCAAACTGTCACGAAAACAAAATAAAAAATACGAGATTTTAATAAGACACAAAATAGGAAAATCCACTCTAAAAATGGGTCATCTTTCGAAGTAAGCAGTCTATATTAGCGTCCCACCCTCTAACGTCAGCGTCAACGTCAAAACATACTACTTGACGTGCCCCCCTGCTCACCACCGTCAAACCAACACGACGACAAAGTTTATGCAGTTTAGTTACGACTATTATTTGGTATAGCAATTTTTTTTCTGTTTGACCAGTTCCCTCATGTTGTCAGTGGTTTGATACTTTCAGCTGCATTTCTTTCTGATGCTTTTTAGACACCTCTGCCTTTACAATGGTTTCGAACCTTCTTGTGTATATGGATCTTGCTCGACTGTTCCTTAACAATGCGCATCCACAGTCCTGCAATGAGTTGAAGCTCCACACCAGTATGGAACAAAGCTACTTCTGAGAATGTTGTGCATACTCCACTGCGAATGTTTCTCATAGCCTTCGATGGATATACTGGCTTCCTTGTTTCTTCACTGTAGAAATTTATTCTTCGCTGAAGCATACGTAGATGGTGCAACCCCGACTACTAAATTTGAAAAAAAAAAAAAAAAAATTAATAGCAGAAAAAGTTTGCATAAAACCTGAAAGAGATTTTTGTAACGTAGATACATAATTAAAGTCTCGGTCGTAAGATTATATTTCACGGCCTAATTTTTCATACCTATTTACAGATTGTAGACAGTTTTGCCTGCTCGTCAAGTGTGTTCACGTTTTGTGCCTACTGGTCCAGCGGAGTCTCTTTGCTCCCACTGTCAGTGTAGAACTCTATTTCCTTCTCTGTCGGCAACCACCTACTCCTCCAACCACACAACTCCTTAACTGACCACTTAAGACATTAGATCTCATCATCTGATTCTCCGTAGCCATGTTCAAGTTTCCTAGTTTTCTGGGGATTGTCTTCGTTTGACGTCAACATGTATTCACTATCTCTCCTTGTGCTTTTTTAAAGTAATTTTTCAGCCTGCCAACATATTAGTTAGATCTTTTTCACTCTGTAATGCTACTAAATACAGGGAGCGAAGGGATATTCACAACTTGTACAGAAACCAGAAGGCAGTCATAAGAGTTGAAGAGCATTAAAAAGGAAGCAGTAATTGAGAAGGGAATGAGACAGTTGTAGCATGTCCCCAATGTTATCCAAGCTGCGCACTGAGCAAGCAGAAAACGAAACTAAAGAAAATCTGAAGTTGTAATTTAAGTTCAGAGAGAAAAAAAAACTTTGATGTTCGCCAATGACATTATAATTCTGACAGACAGCAAAGGACTTGGAAGAGCAGTTGAATGGAATGGACAGTGTCTTGGAAGGAGGATATAATATAAACATCAATAAAAGCAGAAATAGAAAACGTAATGTAGCCGGATCAGATCAGGTGATGCTTAGGGAACTAGATTAGGAAACAAGACACACAAAGTAGTAGATGAGGTTTGTTATTTGGGCAGCAAAATAACTGATGACGGCAGAAGTAGAGAAGATATAAAATGTAGACTGGCAATGGAAAGATAAGTGTTTCTAAAGAAAAACTTGTTAACATTCAATACAGATTTAAGTGCTGAGAAGTCTTTCATGAAAATATTTGTATGGGATATAGCCTTATATGGTAGTGAAACATGGACAATAAGCACTTTAGACAAGAACAGAAACGTGGTGCTACAGAAGAATACTGATGATTAGATGTGTAGATCATGTAACTAATGAGGTGGTACTGAACTGATTGGCGAGGAAAGAAATTTCTGACAGACAACCCGACAAGAGAAAGGGATCGGTTGACAGGGCACATTCAGAGACATCAAGGTATCACCACACGGAACTGTGTGTGTGAGGGGGGGGTGGGGGGGGGAGGCAGAAGGAGGTAAAAATTGCAAAGGGACACCAAGAGATTAATACAATAATCAAATTCAAAAGGATGTAAGTTGGAGCAGTAATTCGGTGATGAAGAGGTTTGTAGAGGATAGAGCAGGATGGAAAACTGCATCAAAATGATCTTCGGACTGAAGATCGCAACAGTAACAACAATGCTACTAAAGCGCAGCAACTTCGCTATGCAAAATACCATAAAATACCATTTACCTTTCATATAACCCCATTTCACTGGGCGTAACCACAACACTATTTAAATCTTCCGAGAGATGGTTACGTATAGTTGTGTCTAACAACTGAAAAAAAACTTTTAGAGCACTCAATAACTTCTAAAATTAGTAGGGCAGTGGCTGGATGCTTTTTACTCTTTACAATGAAACTTTTCGCAACAGGACTAAATGTTAATACCAAGATTGCTGGATCAACGCAGTTGCCGCCACACTGGCCTGTTATGTCTCAAAGCAAGTGAAACCTGACCTCACTGCAATCTAGACCAGCTACTTTACTGACGCTTTTCGCCGTAAGTTTCACTGTAAGACCTTACGGAAGTTACCAGTTTTAACTGCCCAGTACATTTTTCTTTTTTGGTTACTATTAACTGACAAACTTTATTTCTACATCTTACGCCACGCTACAGAGAACTCACTCTGTGTAGGCTGTAACGAAGTTCACATAATTCTATGTATGAATAATCGATAAGTTCGTAATCAATCTAAAATATAAATATAAATGTTAATGATACAGTCTAACACATACAATCGCTACCCTCACTGCTGGGAAAATTGTTACGTCTGACAACACTAGCGCCCCAGGCGGCGAGAAAGCAGCCGTAAGATTAATGTTGGTTTTAATAATTTTTCTACTAAATTAACGAAATAGTTGTTATATTTTTGCGTTCCAAGCATTAGTAAATCATCAAGATGCGTGAATGACGGTGAAATAAATGTAAAAATAGCCGAGTCTCACTGACTCAATGGCGTTAAGTTCCAACTAACTCGTGAAAGCAAGAGAATATAAACACATATTTCATGTACGAGAAGATATATCCCTTTTGTTGTCTGTTCTCATTATGAGAGGCACTTTTTTGACATGCAGCCGTTTGGCATGGACTCTCATTATCAGCATTATCTTACAACTCACTCTACTTTCTAATACTTGAGTATTTTTGTGAATGTAATTACTTTTGCTTAAAAAATGAATGCGTTGAATATATGTGCCGTTCGTGGTCTAGATGTAGCAACAATTTTAGAATTTTCTTCTCCTGTGTTGGGAAGGAGTTATATTTCGGTTGATTTATTGTCACGACTGTGTGGATTTTGCGTCGCTACAGTTTTGCTGGGTTATTTGGTAAGACAAATAATGCAGGTATTGCATACCAGACAAGTTTCTTACGTTCAACGATCAGTAATTTAACTGGAAATGGAGTCAAGGAAACTTCACGTTGTTCGGTAGATATATAGCAATTTTTTGTTCTTAAAAGAAAACGACGATCTTCAGTAAATATCCATAGGTTACAAGAAAATCTTGAATAAAGTCCTGCAATGTAGCAGTTCACAACTCCCAGGATCCTTAAGAAACCTGAAAACGATACAACTGTGGTGTCACCTTTTTGATTTTGCTGCAATCTATTGCGCTACAGGCGCTTCCGGTTGTAAAAACAGTTATAGAGATGAATATAAACAATGAGTAGCACTTGCAATCTACAACCTTAATTATTTGCTAGATGTATTCAAATCTCTGTCTTCCTCTACAGTTTTTACCCTCCAGTATAACGATAGTTATTCCCTGATGTCTTAACAGATGTACCTACCACACTGTCCCTTCTTCTTGTCAATGTTTTCCACGTGTTGCTTTCCCCGTCGATTGTCCAAAGAACATCCTAATTCCTTAACTTATCAGTCCACCTAATTTTCAACATTCTTCTCTAGCATCACATCTCAAATGCTCCGATTCTCTTCCTTTCCAGTTTTCCCACAGTTGATATTTCACTCCAAACACATATTCTCAAATATTTCTTCCTCAGATTAAGGCCTATGTTTGATACTAATAGACTTCTCTTGATCATTTTGTCAGTGCTAGCCTGCTTTCTACGTCCTCTTGCTCCATCCATCTAGATTTATTTTGCTGCGTCGGTAGCAAAATTACTTAACTTCGTCTACTTCGTGATCACCAATCCCGATGTTGAGTTTCTCGCTGTTCTCATTTCTGCTGCTTTTACTTTTATCTTTCTTCGGTTTACTCTCAATCAATATTTTGTGCTCATTAGGCTGTTCATTCCCTTCAGCTGGTCCCGTAATACTTCACTTTCGCTAGGGGTGGCAATGTCACCAGCGAATCTTATGACTGATATCCTTTCACCTTTAAGTTTAATCCCACTACTGAACCATTTTCTTTATTTCAGTCATTCCTTCTTCGATGTATAGGTTGAACGGTAGGGACGAAAGGCTACATTCCTATGTTACACTAGTTCTAATCCGAGCACGCCGTTCTTGATCTTCCACTATTATTGTTCCGCTCTGGCTCTTGTACATATCGTTTATTACCCGTCTTCCCGTATAGCTTACCCCTATTTTTCTCGGAATTTCGAACACCATTTCACATTATCGAACGCTTTTTCCAAGCCGACAAATCCTTGCCGCTCTGGTGCCTTTACCTTTCCTAAAGTCAAAATGATCGTCATCCAACAGATCTTCAATTTTCTTTTCTATTCTTCTGTATATTATTCTTGTCAGAAACATGACTGCATTAAGGTGATTGTGCGATAATTCTCGCACTTATCGGTTCTTGCAACTTCCGGAGTTGTGTGGATGGTATTATTCTGGAAGTTGGATGGTATATCGCCAGACTCATAAGTTCCACACATCAACATGAATAAGTCATTCTGTCGCCAATTCCCCAATGATTTTAGAAATTCTGATGATTTTTATCGAACCTTCCTGGCCGATTCGATCCTAAGTCTTCCAACGCTCTTTTAAATTCTGATTCTAATACTGGATGCTCTATCTCTTCTCTATCGACTTCTGTTTCTTGTTCTATCATATAATCTGACAAGTCTTCCCCCTCAATGAAGCCTTCAATGTACTCTTTCCACCTATCCGCTCTCGCATTTACATTTAACATTCGAATTCCAAATTCACTCTTAATGTTGCCACCCTTGTTTTGAATTTCACAGAAGATTGTTTTGACTTATGTATACGCCGAATCAGACCCTCCGACAATCACTTCTTTTTAGATTGCTTCACATTTTTCACGCAGACATTTCACCTTACCTCCCCTGCAATTCGTATTTATTCCATTGCTAACTGACTTATTTTATATTCCTGATTTTCCCTGGACATTCTTGTACTTCATTCTTTCATCGATCAACTGAAACTTTTTTTTTTCTTTTACTCCTGGTTTCTTCGCAATTATTTCCTTTGTATCTGTGTTTTCTTACCAAACTCTGTGGTTGCCCTTTTTAGAGATGTCATTCCTCTTCAACCGAACTGCCTACTGTGCTATTCCTTATCGCAGTATCTATAAACTCCTCAGAGACCCAATGTTCGGTTTAATAATTCTGCTTCTTCTCTGCACAATAAGTCACTCCGTCCACATTACCCGCATTTTCGAAAATAAGATGTAACCTGACAGCCCACACATATTTCAAAAACGGTTGCGCGCTTACATCAAAATAAAATAAATTCTTCTATCTAACCTCTGAGATGAAGAACAGAGAGAGAGAGAGAGAGAGAGAGAGAGAGAGAGAGAGAGAGAGAGAGTGTTGAGGTCCGGGAGGTTAGTGGGAGAGCCGAAAATGATGTTAAAATGGAGAGCAGTGACATTGGTATCTTCTGTTTTTGTGTGCACTTCGGAAATAGTAGAATAGTGGAACTGAAAGACATAACTGTCTGATCAAGTGGATGAGAGAAGTCAGAAGAATTGTGTTCTTTAAAGCGTAAATCAGTGCGGAGTTAAAAATAAAAACGCTGCGGGAACAATTAAAGATAACTGCTTTTGGCAACGGGGAAGAAGTAGTGCTACTATCAGTTATTGAAAACCTATTGTGTGAGTGTGATTTCGCAATTCCGAAGTGTGTTGAGTGAAATATATGAGCAGATGCAAGTCATAAAATTTCAGTCAGTGCGCACCAGTTTTCGAAACGCGTATTCGTGTTTTATAAAGAAAAATTATCACCCAAACCCGAACTGTGACTGTCAGGCAGTTTTCTCAGTTTTCAAAACAGAAAAGTTGTCTGAAGAAAGTTTGTCCACTGCGGATACAATGAAATAACACCTAGTATTTTTCGCCTACTGGAATTAAAATGGACAAATAATATTGTTGGAGAGCGCTTCGACGGCCAATGATAATTTGCAAGCTGACAATAGCACAACGAAAAAGGAGTCCACCAGAGGGGGTTAGATCGCTACCACACCCATTGTACATTAAAAAACGAATATCAGACATCCGAGTGCAAAACTGAGCGGTAATTAATTACTAAAAACTTTAGTGGAGGTCTGGAAGTACATTAACGTAAATTAGAAGGCGTATTCACTGTGTATCAAATAAATCGCCCAGTCGCAACTGCGAGAATGACTATTACATTGAATAGAATGGTGGCAGAATATGTTCCGTAGTTCAATCTGTTATTTTATCATTATATCTGAAAATATCATTAGAATATTTTTCAAAGAGGGGACTTCAAATAGTAAGTTACACGTTAGTATGGTAGGCCAAGTAACTTTTATTGAATCGTGCACTACATTACAAAGTGACACAGATATCCGACATTTTTCAACAATGTCACTAAGTCTGCAAAAAACGGTCGGAACGTTCTAACAGATTACTGGAGAACAACTTTGTGAACGTCCTCATCGGAAAATTGCGAATCATTTCCTCGATCCCGGGGATGTTGTCGTTTTTCTTACTGTCCGATCAGCAGCAACTCACGTCTGTGCGGCATTGATAAAATTGTTGACACCATATCACTGCGGTTGGTCGTGACACTATATCTGGTCCGTATAACCCCAGAATTTCAAAGTACATATGTGTATGCAATTCAGACGTTTTGCGCACAAGAATTTTCTATCTTTCTATCTCACATACTTCAACTGTGGGGTACATTTCCAGTGGTCGCACAATTTCGTTCCCACACGGTGATGCACCTGTGCTACCAGTAACACACAACTGCAGGAAACCCAGAACATGTAGTTTTTTCTGGCAATTTGTCACTCTTCTTGCGAAATTGTCTTAGCGTGGGACAACAGATATAAGTTATGTTTTGAAGTTCCCCGTATTTCCCATAGCAAACCCATGGATGACAATATCCTTCGAATTACACGGCAGTATCGGTAAGAATATTTCTTGCTTAACTCGAAGGGTTAGTTAACCGATACTGTAATTGTGTTCATACGCCCAGTACGTGACTCAATTCGGCAACCAACTAAGTACTGAAGTGAAACAGTTCTATATGGATCAACTATTAAGTTTGAGGTTTCAGACTTTACAACAAGGACAGTAACATTATTGGCTTTTCGGATAAAATGGAACGCCGATACAGATTACAAGTAAATAAAAGTTATGGGGCTGAAACGGGAGCAGTTCCGAGTGTTATTCATTAATTTCGTACACAGGAAATAGTTTTTACATGGCAAGGCCCTTATTAGACTGTCAAAGTTCATTGACAAAACTTTTATAACAGCTAGGACCACGCCATAAATTGCATAAAATATATTTGATAAAGATCTTTTACAGTGTAATCCGTAGCTAAGAAATGTTTAACATTACACGAAACGATGCAAAGCACGCAACACGTACAGAAAACAAGTGTCCACAGCCGATTATCTAACAAGGGGAGGCCGCCAATTGTGAAATTCAGATTGGATTCATACTGCGCATAATAAAAGCTCATGGCCACAGGTGTAATGTCGCAAAGCACCAAGATGCACTTCTCAGCCGTTGTCGAGAAAATCGACAGTTAAAAGAAACCGCTGCGGTGAAATACTCTGTACGATTACTAATTTTCCCACAGCTTCGTGGCTCAGCGGTAAGCGCTTGGGTTTGAAATACGAAGGTCGCCGGATCGAATCTCGCACCATGCAATATTTTTTTTTTTAGTATTTGTTTTTGTAATTCAAATATATATATATATATATATATATATATATATATATATATATATATATATATATAATTCCTGCCAATCAGTTGCAACAATTATGCATTTAATAAGTTGTTGAAAGTCGTTTGTCGCGGAAAAACTGGTGACTTCGAACATCATTATGTTTTCCGCAAACAAAGTTGTATTTCACAAATGTTATTAATTGTCTTCATAATGTTAACCACGTATAGTTAACGGAAGACGTAGAAACGATATTCCGAAACGAATACGTATAGCGTAAGTCAAACGTTCGAATTAAAATAGAGACCCCACGAACACAAATTCGCTGTGGCAGGTATGAAATATAAACTCCGTTACTCGCTCGTTACACTTGAAGGACAGATGTTGAATGGGCCGAAACGAGCCGCCGCATAACAGCGTAGTTGCGTGCTAACTTCGAAAGAAGGTAGATGCGGTCCCTAGCGCAACTTATATCGCATCGTCGAAAATCAGTGCGTACGTGAGAGCTTTGGTACACCCTGTTAAACAAACGGAAAAATAGAGGCGGTACAATTGGAGAGCGATCCGCCTTCACCAGCATGCATATATATATAAGTAACAAAAAACTAATAATAAAAAAATTGCATGGCGCGAGCTTCGATCCGGCGACCTTCGGATTACAAACCCAAGCGCTTACCGCTGAGCCACGAAGCTGTGGAAAAATTAGTAATCGTAGCGAGTATTTCACGCAGCGGTTTCTTTTAACTGTCGATTTTCTCGACAACGGCTGAGAAGTGCATCTTGGTGCTTTGCCACATTACACCTCTGGCCATGAGCTTTTATTATGCGCAGTATGCATCCAATCTGAATTTCACAATTGGCGGCCTCCCCTTGTAAGAATAAAAATATTTCAGCTGGACTTCGTGGCGAACGCGACTTCTGGAATAACACAACTTGGGACCCGTTTGCAAATCGGCAGTCATTGTCGACGTAAACAACTGGCAGATTAGCGGAGCAAAAACAAACGCTAGAACATCTGCCTGCTTTGAATGGGGTTGACAAAAAACGTTTGTGTACCAGCTACTTACAAATACACACTGTGGGCCGTGGGTGGTGTGTGATAATCAAAACATCTGCCATCTGCGACGAGAGAGAGAGAGAGAGAGAGAGAGAGAGAGAGAGAGAGAGAGAGAGAGTTCTAACCGAGTAGATGACGCATGTGCTGTCAGATATAGGTGAGTGACTTCGCGACAGTAAACATACAGGTATTACAGCCAGTGACACTGCCGGAGTCGATCTGTGAACACTGCATGATAAACAGATCGTATTAGTAGTTTTCAATGTCCGCAGTAAAAAAAAAAAAAGTTCAGCTCAGAACCTCAACACTTCATATTACTTATGCTCTAACGAAGAAGGGCACTGTCAGCCGGGATATTCCTCGAGAATAAAAAAGAGATTAATGACGATATCATTTATTTGGCAATTAGAAAGGCTTACACAAACCGCGTGTTCACAAAGATGAACATACAGTCTACATACAGACTGTAGCAAGAAATACGTGTGTGCTGCACGTTCATGGTTAACAACTGGGTGCCTATCATTTATGGAAGCATAAAAGAGAAAGAATGGTTGTTCACGTTGCACGTCACTGTATAGACGCTAGGCGTGTTCACAAACGTGAAAGTGGCACAAATTTAAAACTGGCTCTGTACTTGTGGATTCTATGCCGCGAACAACATGAAAAAAAAAAAAAAAAAAATTTTCACAAAGTCAGATGACAGAAGTTGGAGCTGCAAAGACTCCTACCACAGATGGCGCAACAGCATTTTTTGCGTAACACCAGTATATCACGGCACAGTTTCTTATGTGTAGCTGGAGAACCTGCGTGTGGAAGGCGAAACTCTGATCCGTGATTGTCTGCCCTAAAGAGGAGCAGACTCGAACACCGGCGTATTAGCGTGCCGTTAACACCAAACTTCACGTTCCTGACAGCTTTAAAATTAGTTTTAAACAAACAGTTATAAAAATAATGGAAACCTGTTTCTGACTACATACAGCAACACAAAAACTGGGATTCATCCCGTCGACAACGTGATCATTTAGCGATAGTGGACAAATTCGGCCACATTCTTTTCAATTGATCCTTTCCTCTTTTGCCTTAATCCCACAGAAAACCCCAATCTGAATGGCCCTCCTTTCGATTTGGATCCAATGTCTCTGAACTTATATTTTTGAGTGGTTAAAATGATTGATTTCGGTGCTGCTACTCTTGTTTGTGGTTGCAATGAACTGTGTGTGTGAAACTTCCACCACCACCACCACCACCACCACCACCACCACCATCACCATCATCATTTAAGACTGATTATGCCTTTCAGCGTTCAGTCTGGAGCATAGCCCCCCTTATAAAATTCCTCCATGATCCCCTATTCAGTGCTAACATTGGTGCCTCTTCTGATGTTAAACCTATTACTTCAAAATCATTCTTAACCGAATCCAGGCACCTTCTCCTTGGTCTGCCCCGACTCCTCCTACCCTCTACTGCTGAACCCAAGAGTCTCTTGGGTAACCTTGCTTCTCCCATGCGTGTAACATGACCCCACCATCATGAAACTTCCTAGCAGATTAAAACTGTGTGCCGGACCGAGACTCGAACTCGAGACCTTTGCCTTTCGCGGGCAAGTGCTCTACCAACTGATCTACCCGAGCACGACTCACGCCCCTTCCTCACAGCTTTACTTCTGCCAGTACCTCGTCTCGTACTTTCCGAACTTCACAGAAGCTCCTCATTCTGGGAACTGTGTGTCATGTTAGGTGAAATGTTATCTGTTCAGTGTCAACTGACGTTGCCAAGGCAAAACTGGAGATCTCTTTACTACTTATTTACTACTGCTGGTGCGTGTTTATTTTGAGGCTCACTTAAAGCTTGCGAGAAGAAATGTGATCGAACTGCTGAACACAATATATGGTGAAGAAAGGGGCAAGCGATGGGGGTATCGTTATACATTATTCGTGACAAATCAAGTAGTAAGGTAAGATCTCGAACGAGGACTACTCACTCTTAAGGCCAAATACGAAGCTGTAGGATCAAATAAGCGTCGTAACTGACAAGCGACCCATCCAACGGCGTCAAATCGAATGGCTTGCACCGTGCTAGGAGGCACAATAGATTTATTTAACTAGCGAAAAATAATAGTATGGAAAAACCAATCCTCCGTGAGTGCTATAGTCCGGAGATTAAAATCACTGCCAGAAAGACTGCAACCCAAGTCACACAAACCGAAAATCGGTATAAAGACTGGTAATTTCCAACCTTCTGACGATAGCGCGATGCAGCTTGAATCAACGATACAATGTGGACCTTCTGAATCGCTGCTCACCATGCTCCCAAAGAAGCTCGTCGCCTGATTGCCAGTTACAAGCAAGCCTGCAATTTCATGGCTGAGCACTATGGGACTTAAGATCTGAGGTCATCAGTCCCCTAGAATTTAGAACTACTTAAACCTACCTAACCTAAGGACATCACACACATCCATGCCCGAGGCAGGATTCGAACCCGCGATCGTAGCGGTCGCGCGGCTCCAGACTGAAGCGCCTAGAACCGCTCGACCACAAAGGCCGGCTATCCACGCAAAAAATTGATGATGACTGTGAGGTAATTTCAACAGCAGTAGTCCATTTTACGATAATGCGTCAAGGAAATTATGCTCAAATTCACACTGCTAGTTTTTGTTCTGAATTAATTAACTTCTACACTTTTTACAGTCTATCTAAGCAAATGGTGGCTTCAATAATATATGGTCCATTAGTTGCTTTTAGTGTCCAGGAAACCGTGCATATATGCTACCCAACATCACTGGTAGAACTTAAGTTTTCATTGGGTGTTACATTTTTAAAAAATCTTAAAAGTAATTCATAAATTGTATGCATCCATTCAACGACCAATCAAGTCGTAACTCGATGAAAATTATAAACGCTGCATTTTTACTGCCCGTTCAATGTTTTCGCAATTATACGCCCATAGTGAATAAAATACAAACAAACAACTTATTGCTTGAAGGAAAAAAAAAAAAAAAACAGGTGCGGTGTAACAGTAAAAAGGGAAAAAAAGATGTCCACTAAGCAGCCCATCGAGTGAATTGTTTTCGCTCTTTTCAGTACTTTCGCAAATAAAATACAATCTACGTAACTGAGAGGGCAGTCCATTACAGAAGTAGTTTTTTTTCCCTAAGAAACTGTTTAGCACCTAATTAAAAGGAACATTAAATGGTGCTGTTTAACACATACTATAGAATTATTATTTATACATTGCTATACAAGAACTAGAATACGTAATATAAATTGTACGCACCATTCATAATCCGAATGCCGAATTCAGTTCGCAAGCGGTATTCTAATACAACCTACACAGTATCCTTGTAAGAGGCTGACTTCAACAACACATTTTACCTGGTCCAACGAAAATATAAATCAATAATCCTGAAGTATAAAAACGTACTCATAACAACAATTTAGATACTAAAAAGGCAGCAGCTCAGAATATACATGAATTATCTATTCCAATGTGCGTGCAACATCATTAAGCATGTGGGCGCAAAGAAGAACCGCAAGCTAGTCGCGTCTGAACTGCTACAATTATTATCAAATAAGTTTTCATTTCTAGCATTATCTAACCTGTCACTTTCCTGCAGATCGCTAAATCCTAGGGAGTGATTCATACGTTGACTCCTACTTCGTACCTACACAACGTATCAGCCGTCAGTGAATAACATTGTCATACACAATTCGTGTGGAAGAACGTCATAGAGTGTATCATCGTGACCAAAATCAGCAATTCATATTTACTGATTCTCTTTTGAATTTTATGATTCGATGACCTATAGAACACGAAAGACGGCGTACTGCATAGAGATACGTAACAACAATACGATATTCGTGAGGAATATAGCAACAGTTCACATGCGACTGCGTACAAATTTAATGTTCAAAAAAGTTGTCAGCCACAAGTACTGAAGTGTGCGAGCACTCTTAACTGTTATCCACTTCATATGAAAACGATACAAAGCGGTGATTATTAGTTTGTTTAGACTTATACCTCTGCTATGCAACTACCTAAGATTTGAAAGAAGGATCGCTCTATTGTTTTCCACTAGTAGCGAACTAAAACAAAGGAGAATTATGAAACAATGTATTACTGGATTGAGGCTTTCTGTCGGTCACAACTCATTTTGTCCCGTACACAGACACACCGCAGGATGCAAAGGTACAGAGTCGAGTGCTGTTCCTGTATACACAAATAAGAAAGTCAGTAATGTCGATGGCTCTAAGAATTCGCAGGCGATACTGTCGTTTACGAGATAGCCATCTCTCTTAGCAAAAAAAGACAATTACGAGAATAGGCGCAAGATCAGGGGCATGCATGGCGGTTGGTGACAGTGCAGCTGTTAATGCGTGTGGTGCCATTTTGAGAGACATTCTCAAGTAATTTTCGTCAGTTTAGCATTACTCGGAATAGGCGCTGTAGAGCAGCTCTTTAAAATTCTAGGAGCAAACTACTGGCTCCCTATGTACAACAAGCCTTTCCTCACAGTTTGGGTGAAAATTTTAGTAAGACTTCCTACACTTTGGTGTCAACTATTCAGACAAAAACATTATACTCCTAAACTTATCAACCGGGCGAGGTGGCGCAGTGGTTAGACACTGGACTCGCATTCGGAAGGACGACGGTTCAATCCCGCGTCCGCCCATCCTGATTTAGGTTTTCCGTGATTTCCCTAAATCACTCCAGGCAAATGCCGGGATGGTTCCTCTGAAAGGGCACGGCCGACTTCCTTCCCCATCCTTCCCTAATCCGATGAGACCGATGACCACGCTGTCTGGTCTCCTTCCCCAAACCAACCAACCAACCTAAACTTATCATATTTCCTGCAATAACAAAAGTTTAAGAGATGGTGCAAGTGCTTTAGTTCCAACAGACTGAATTTTGTTTCGTTTTTATTTATTTGTCTTTTGGCCTAAGGCAAGATAATGTTCAACTAAAAGTGTAAGTATGTCACTGGCAATAAACAGCAAAACACTACAAAGTAGGCGGCACATAAGATCAACTCTGAAAGCAGACTTATTGCAAGCAATAAGGGAGAGAGGCTTCAGATTGTTTTCTTGGACTTGGTAATTTTCACTGTAAATAGGTCTACTAGACAGACAATTCTCTCCTGCATTGGACCAACTTTTATATCATATTACAAATACGTCATCAGTGAAATGATTAGGGAAATACTGTAGTTTATCAGGGAAATCTGATTCGTTAAAAGAGCTTGTTCTGCCCATAATTATGACTACATGGATCAAGTGCCACAGTTAAAGGCAAAAATTACATATAAAGCAAAAAATATAAAAATAGTGTGGTATAGAAACAATATGTGTTAAGCTGGTACTTCCCATTACCACTGATTAAATGCTATTACTGCTCTCATAACTAATGAACTGGAACACTATATAAGGGTAATATTTTGGTTTCCTTGCGGTATTATTTAAAGCATAGATTGCTATTCACCATATAGCAGAGATGTTGAGTCACAGACACTCACAAGAAATAACACTGCCAAACAAGTAAGCTTTTGGCCAAAAAGACCTCCTGAATTAGACAACATACAACAAATTCAGAAGAAGGCTTTTGGCCGAAAGCTTACTTGCTTAGCAGTCTTTTTGTTATGTAGCAATCTAAAATCTATACTTTTCATAATATTGCTGTTATTTCTCCTGGATTTTCCATTGCTTGGTCACTCACAGCAATATGTGTATGTGTGTGGCTTCCCCCCAATCCTTAAAAGATCCTCTTTGTTGAACGAAATGTGTTTCCTCTAAATCCTTGATAGAATGCCATAGTTCAATACAGACAGTTTATATTATTTTATGTATCTAATTTAAGTGAAGTGAAAGAAAGCTTTTTAAACCTTGAAGTGGCCACTGGTGACAACTGTGAAGATACATTATAATACGCAAATCACAACAGTTCTCGCAAGTCAATGACATTACATGAATTCTGTGACACCTAACAGCACTGTAGGTAGAAAGTACTTTTTCCATACAGCTAAAGCAAATGTGTATTGCAATGTATTTTATGTATGTAACAGATTTGTATGCCACACAGAACCCATATCCAGGCTTTTCCCCCTCATTCCCTTTCATGGGTGACAAAATACAACCCAGTACATGCAGTGTCATAATTCAAAGCTCCAATGTCATGCTACCTATCTTCCAATATGTTAACTGCACAGAAGTTCTTCTGTAAAACTTTTACGGTTGGATATAACAATTTGATCTAAATGCTCACTTGCTTTGATTTAGAATAACATGTCCCAAAATTAAATGCATCTGTTGTATGTTTAAGATAATTTATCTGAATCAGTTAAAATTTAAATAAATAGTACAACTTGGAACAACATTTATTACTTCACAGTTCTACAAATCTCCGCACCACCATTAAATAAATAAAAAATACGTAATGTGATTGGTAAAATAGATTATAGTACTTTTACTGTCTTACAGTACAATGCAGGATGAGTTAACCTGGCTGGAATCTGGTGATGTGATAAAATGAATTTGCAATACTTTAAAATATGTGTAATCATTTAAAGTGTCACCAGTACATTATGTATGGCCCTGATCTCTTACGTTCCGCAATCATGATCACATGAAAATACGTACGTAATACAAAAAAACAGTCAGAAACGGAAGAGAGATCGGCGAAAAACTATTTCATCTCTGCAACTCTAACATCAATGCACGTATTGCTTACTGCAAGTTGATGCTGCTTTTTCGTCCCTTTCACTAAATAATACGTAGCATATCCAATGACACGAATCGGTTTGTACGAAGTTTTAGATAAAATTACGAAATACTAATTTATTAGTTAATTTCGAATTTAAACTATGAAGACCTGCCATGTGAATCAACAGTCTAAATCACAAATCAATTACAAGCACAAGCTTGCAAACGTACGATGTCACTATGCACATCAGCCCCGCTACAACTCGATACATTCTTGTCACATTTTTGTGCTGTATTACAACACGCAGTATAAGCCTGCTGTAATGTAGAAGAACGATGAGACGCGGCAAGGCATGTCAGAATTAAAAAGTTTACATTCCTGTAGCACAATGTGAACTGACACAAGCCGACACAATCTTCCTCACGAAAAACACTGTTAGTAAGGTTCAACCCTTGCTAGCACATATAGTCATCAATATACTACTTGTAAGCGATGATAACTGCTGATCACTTTCACAATGAAATACTGTCCTTATCGTAACTGTCACTAATGTTTTTTTTCTTTTTTTTTTTACTTACCTCATATCTGATCGGCTTTATAAATACTCCAGAAGAATTCACGGCATCAAAACATCTGCGAGTCGTTTGAAACAAGAGAACAGCTGCTTTTCTCCAGAAAACGAATTGGCGACTCTATAGCTCTTTAACCACACGCCATCTGAAAACTCATTTATCACGCCCTTCTTCGCGTCTGTCCTGCCAGGTCCATTTTGCCTTAAATTCCTTTCTTCTGTTTGATTGGTTAATTTCCCCGGTATCCAACCAGCAGAACAATGAGAAGATAACGTAAAATCATTCACTGCCCACACACCGCTGTCTTACTTTCAGAAACGTCGCTGTTCCGTACAACTTCTTCACTTAAACACAAAGAAGTACTTACGCGTTACACAAACATGTCTCTTGAACACAAATGTACAAAATCGACTTAATTTCAAAGAAGTGTTGGGGAAAGCTATGATACTCTTGGTTTGTCTTTTACCACAAGCACCTTGCTGACTTCCGATACTGCCAAATTATAGAAGAGTAAATATTTTACTATGCAGTATTACTTTTCTGTGGTGGTAGGTAATAAAACATCATCTTTAAAAGACTAAAAGCACTCAGTTAGATGGAGAATCAATAGTAAAGTAAGGAGTCAATTACAATCCAGTAAACGATTATCACGTTTTTGCGTACGTACATTCCTATTGATGACCGTAGCAGGTGCAGAAAAGAAAATAATGACAGTACGCTTTTGCGTGACTCTGAAATAAAAAATGTGAACAGTAATTGCTTCCCACGATCTTGACATTATTATATCAAATAACATATAGTGCCCTAATTAATCAAAATTACTATCCAGGTAGGTATGTCGTCATACGTAAATATTTTTCCACGATACATTTTGATATTACGTTTATCACCAATCTTAACTAACATCTTTGGTGAGGTTGTTTAACAGGCGTCTAAAGCTAGCGAAATGAGGGATGCTCAACTACCGGACCTACCGATAGATGGCTCTAGCGCGTGCCGGCCAAAGATCAAATCGAGTGCCCGCCATATCTGATTATCTGGATTTGTGTCGAAACACAGATGAAAACGTTTTTCGTTCTGCGCCGTCATAAATCTAGTATATTGGATGTTCTAGATATCTAAACATCAACATAATGAAGTGTTTCTAATCTAGCGAGAAAAAACAGTGACTGTTCTGCTATGAAATTCCTAAATTCGAGTGTGTTTTGGAAGTTTGACAAGCTGACCTACAAATCGTTTACTATTAATTTTATGAGTACTTTACTTGTTTGCCCGTTTTAAAACCCTATTTAAGATTCAATGGAGGTCAACAAATTAGCTTACTTGCCAAAGCTTTTAACTACAGGTATAATTCGGAAAATCAAGTGTTGAAAACAGTGAAGACGTCTCTTGAAAAAAAAATGTTGACATCGTTTGCTTAGGGGTATCATTACTGACAACAGAAATTACAACTGAACTATTAAAGTATTACTTACGAATAAACGGAAAAAATGATTATTCTTCTTTATCTGTAGTGATGCATTACCGATCTGCATATATGCTGACACACTAATTGCAACATGCACTTACGAATTTGGCCCTCTCTTTGATCAGAAATTTAACGCCGGTACGTGGCATGGTGTATTTTAACTGCGTGATAAGGTAGAAGCACCAGTTTTTGACAGTGCTTCAGCCATTGATACAAGACAAGAATAATTTTAAATGAGACAAACAAAGGCCAACATTAAGGCTCATCGTAAATGCACGACTTGTATCATTTGGAAGTTAAGTCTAGTAATAATATTATATTGGACTGATCCATGATGATGTAGGAAGTGAAGGAACTTGTTGAAAATAACATCAATCACAACTGTTAATTTTAAGGTTGGGGTGTCTTAAAATTGTAATTTTCCAGTCTGACACCCAAACAATGACTGGTACCATGGCTTTATTTTAAAACTGAATTCAAAACATGTCAGTGATCAAAATTAATTACACTATGAATTACAACCATGGAATTTTATTTCTGTGAATCTTGGTTCCAGTCTTGGACATGGTGTCAATCACTGGAATGACTGGTTGTCATTATAGGGCCCAAGCAGAAAACAAACCTGAAAGCGAAAGCTGCAGAAGCTGGCCAGACAGGCATCCCAATGGCTGCTACAATGTGTGGGAGACAAGGGTGACATTATATTGCAAATTTAGTGTAAAAAGTTCCACATTGTCTGAATTTGTCCTATACTGACAGCACATTCTAGTCCAGTCGATTTTCTTATCTGCAAAAGTACACTAGCCAATACCAGTGGCACAAAGGTAGTGCCAAATTACAAACTCCCGTAACAACAGAAGTATTGCTTGACAATGTACAGTAAATAATATGTAATAACCCGAGAAATTCGGAATTGGTTTGAAGGAATAGAACAGTATTTGGAAAGAGAGTAACATTTTGAAAATAACAAATGACGCAAGTAGAGTTTTCAGTTCTTATGAAAGCTCGCAAAAATTTTTTTTTTTCTCCCCTCCTCCATTCTCAAGGGAAAAATGTGATAACATAAAAGTGCAAGAAAGTTGTGTACAATGTTGGAAATTATGAAAAGGAAAATCTCACTATGCTTTTTACAGCATATGCTACTGTAAAGCTTGCTGCTCCTAAGAACATGATTTTCTCCCCCCCCCCCCCCCCCCCCCCCCGTCTCTCTCTCTCTCCCTCTCTCTCTCTCTCTCTCTCTCTCTCTCTCTCTCTCTCTCTCTCTCTCCCTCTCCTCCCCCCCCCCCTCCCTCCTCCTTGTGAAGAGTATTCCTGTAATAATAGCTAATAGCATACCAAGAACATGAGGGTGTCACAGTGGAGATTTGTTTTCTGGTACAGATGTATGATACAACTATTCCACAGCAAAGCTTACTTTCAATAGGTGTGCTACCAGTGCACTCCCATAGGATAACAGAATATTATGTCCTCCAGGAATCACATTGGGTACACCACATAAACTGTACAGCAACTACAGTTTTGTGAGCAAGTAATACCAGACAGTATCTTTAATTTTAACATAATTCTTGACTCCCATAATTACCTGCTTATATGCGTGCTTGTACTACAGGTTATTGGTAAAGCAAATACTAATTGAATAGGTCTTCACAATTTTAATACTTAGCAGAAATTCTAAAAAAAAAAAGTAAATTGTGTTATTCCTGTATCACCTCTATGGTGAATTAAGAGGTACTGACTGGTTTCTTTGAACATTTAATAGAAGCCTTTTTACCTGCTATTGATTAAGAGCCATTCCAAGTTCTGTACAGAACAATTTTTCGCATTTTTCATGACGTTCGTTATTCTGTACACTAATATTTCTTCTTCTAAATGGTAAATAATGCATTCAGGTATTGTTGGTATTAAAAGTAATTCATGAAATAAATTATATTTAAACCAGTAAATTAAAGGTTCCACATGGCACATGAAAAGTACCTGGCTACACCTATGTATGTACAGATTCCAAATTATCTGTGAATTTGGGTTACAAACTTTTTTAAATAGAAATATGAAGAGCACAATACTTTGGGTCTACAATAACTCAAATGTAAAATACTTTAGTTCCCTATGGGAAACTTTGTTCTTTACATGACTTGTGCAACTGCTTTCACTCTTAATGGAAAACTAAATGGTTTATGTTAAAGTTAACTAGCATAAAGTGTAACCATTGTTACATATTTTCTGTGAAGTAACATTCCTTAATGTTAATTCCTTCCTTTGGCTTCATAACTTGATAATTTCAGTTCCGTATGGGACAAACGAACTAACAAAATGAAATGCTTTTATTACTATGACCAAACAAAATCTTTTTAACATGTAGTACCCAGTTCAAATCAGCAAAAAGTGTAAGTGTGTAATTAAGGTAAATGTTGATGAAAATTAGGCATGTAACATGAATACTGAAATTTCCTAGATTTCCAAGTGTAACTGTAATCACTGTATTCTGTACTTTGTAGTGCTAGAAAGATAATTACATATGATTATTTGCATTCTCCCCCCCCCCCCCCCCCCAACACAGGAAAATATAATAGAAAGACCTCCTAGCAAAATAAAGGCAAAATTCACAATATTAGGTTTTGCCTGGCTCAGGCCCCCTTATTCTAGAATGGTTCTAAAATAATAAGAATGCTTACGATCAATTGGAACATTGTGTTCATTCTAGGAAGTATTAAAACAAAAATTAGCAGAGTAACAATTTTATTACTCTTATGTTGCAGAGTAACAATTTTATTACTCTTATGTTGCAGAGTATCCACAAACATTACTGTTTGAAACATAGGGCCACTGCATACTCCATTAGATCACACCCATCCTATTCAAGTTAACTTAGTTACTGAGGGAAATATTTTCTCACACTGAAAGCCATCTGTCAAATAAGTCTCAGAACATAATTTTTTCATTAATTTCACACAAATCACCTGTTTTTAATGCAAGTGCATATTTTGTAACACCGAACATCTTAAAATAAGCTTATATAATAAACAATTATAATTTTTTTACAATATCTACACAGGATGTAAAGAGTTAATTTTACTTCAATGTGATTCATCCTTTCATCATTGCACAACCACAAATCTATGTACAAAATAGTTTTAAGAAATCTGTCAAAATGTCACACCCATCTGCATGGAATGTCCCATTAGATAACCTTTTCCAGTTTGAGCGCTATACATGATTAAACAATATGAGTTTATTTAACTTCTGCCTTATACTTGATTTGTTTAAAATTTTCTCAGCAGACATTTTTTTCCACATGTTTTTAAGCATATGCAGGAGTACAGGGATGCAATCTTACAAACAAGTTGAGTCTGATGTAAGTCCTCAGTCCCAATTTCATAATGGTAATCATGACCAAGAGCAGCAGATGGTAATCTACAATTTTATTTTTAACACAATGCAAAATCTTGGCCTGAATATACTTCTGTCGCATATCCCCAGCAATCACAAACATCTGAAACAGTTTCTCTGAATATTCTACAACAGAGTACATGCAGTCACTTGTTTCAACCAGTTTTCCCCAGTTAACAAAATTTTACAAATGCATTTTTATTGGCCATATTGGCAAAAGCATAGAGAGCATCACATTCTAAGGCAGATTTAACTACTGATGGCTTCCGTATATGAAGACAGTCTTTGTATGTGATCTGCCTTGACAGGTGCAATGACACATACCCTGCAATATAATAGGGTATGTTTTGCTTGTAAAATGAGAACTTAATCTTACCATCAAGAAGTGCACACCACTTCTCTACTTCATTTTCTGCAGCACTTTCATCACTTTCTACTATATGGTTTCTTGCATGAAAAACATAAACAGGTGGCAAACAACACACATAAAAATTTGAGCAATTCCCATTCATTGCAGTGACACTGTTACCCAAGAGCAACTTTCTCATGGCACATTTGAACTGGTATGCATTTAGATTGTTGTTCCAATCACCTCTGGACCGAATGCAGGAAAAAAGAGCCCTATGTGGTCTTGTGACAGTTTATATGTTAGCAAATACTTCAGAGGAGATTCAAAATGAAGCATACTTGCCAGAGCTATGTGCCTGACTGATTGCATATTGAAAATTATCCCAAAAGCAAAAGTATTTTTCAGTGTGTCTGAAAATACCAAGCAAATAAGATTTGTTGTCAAGTCTCAGGGGACTCTCATACCCTTTACCTAATGGATTTCTGGAGTTCAGAATATCAAAAATCCTATCAATATAATAGAAAAATTCTACTGTTGCTTCACTTCCTTTAAGATTTGGATCACCAACCCTCCTCAAAAACTCTATACTATCTGCCACGCTAGAACTCAGTCTGTGCAGCTAACGAAACATCCATTTTTCTATTTACATAACTTATATGTTGTCCTGATAGTTTGTTGGCAAATGTCATACCTTCTTGTTGTACCTTGTTCAATTGCTCAATGAAATGTCATCTAATAATGCCAGTTGGAGACTCAATAGCAGATACTTCTGCTAGAGCATTTCTGGCTAACTTAATCATATGACATGTCCAAGATACAATAAACATTGTATTTTTCCACAGGATGTGGCTTTTAAAATCACCCTTGCAAAAGTTTAAAGTACAGCCAAGTGAATGTAAAGTGCTTACATTTACCTTGCAGCCATCACATGTAACACCAAACCCTAATGCCAGAACTATGCAGCCTCTCTACAGTAGATTTTATCAGTGTGGCCTGATTATTTGCCTGTACACCATTGATAAAGAAATATGCAATTGGGCATTTAAATTTGCCTTTAATAGAGACAAGCATGAAAACCAGAGCCTCAGATGCCTCTATTACTTCTTTTGACTGAGGCACTTCCCCACCAAAGTCTAAAAAAACCTGTGTATAGCTTAGTTTCTTGGTCCCAAACTACTTGCTTCCTAATTGCCATACTGTCTACAATTAGACATGAATCACTGAACTGGTCCCTTACAATTGGGTTCAAATCAATGTACTTAAAAACACTTGCCACCCATTTCAAAATAAATGATTTACGGGGCAGAGGCATTAATTTTTGCAGGTATTCATATGCTGCTGGTGAATAAAAGTACACAGCCATCGCAAATATTTTTCACATTAATTGTGTAGCTATTACCCTTTGACGAGAGAGAATTGTTCACTAAATTGCACACTGATTCCACTTGTGTTCTTTTCTGATGATTGAGGACGTTATGTAACTTCTCAGGATGATGCCCATTCTCCTTCAATGAACTTATGATGTCATCCGTGGAAAACACTTTCTTCTCTTTTCTTCGAAGTTTTTCACGGACGCACTTCAGTTTACGTTTTAATTCGTGCACAATATATGAGAAAAAAGTGCAAGTTTTGGTCGCCTTGTCTTCCATTTCTACTTTCGACTGTATACCACAATCATTTACTGAAGAACCAACTGCACTCTGAAATAAAGAAATAATTTCGTTATATATGAATTAAATAACTCAAGGCTTGATGAAAAAATATTATAAAAAAACTTTGGGGCGTGAAAACATCATAATAGCGTTTTCGACACAATTCGCAGCTTCTGCATTGGATAAGTAGGACATGCTTTCCACGGAAGAATTCTCATTGACAACATTCTCCACGCAATCAGTAGCTTCTGCAGGGGGCAAATCGAGCACGGATTCCATGACAGAACGCTAAAAACAAAAATATGATACCTGGATTACAACATTGCTTAGACCTATGTAGCCCATTTGTGTCCGTACGAAATAAATTCACAAAAGTAAAAAGCACACACATAGCAAGGAAATTTATTAGCTACCTCAAATGGTAAAGCATCGTTGTCACTCAAAATCCTAACAACATGTCGTCGTGGCTGTTTATTTGGTGGCATCAAATGCGTCGGAAAGTCAAAAACTGATGGCACTGCTTCGGGTTTGAGACGTTTCTTCCACGTTCCAGGGCTCAGTACGAAATCATCTTGTCGGAAATGGATTCTACAAAGAAAACTGCAAGACGTAGGATTAAAACCTTTCCGCTTCACGGAAGTAATCCACTTCTTTAGCAGCTCTGGGTGCTTTAGAGGAAACCTGTTCAAAAACATCGAATTAGCAAACGCACTAAGTCTGTATTTTTATCGTATTGTATCGGTAGTCCTATTACCTGTGAAATGGTAAGTCACTTTCCTTATTCCATCGCTTCGTAAAGTTGAAAGCGGAACAAGAAATCACCATTTCGATATTCCTTATACACCGTACAGACCGAGAGAAACTTCTTGTCAAATTCGAATATGGCGCACAATACAGACGACAGTAATCAGCTGGTAGAGCCATCTATCGGTAGGCCCGGTAGTTGAGCATCCCTCATTTCGCTAGCTTTAGACGCCTGTCGGTTGTTTATGTAGTCATGTCTCACGTGCGTAAGAATGGTAAACGGAGCAGGGTTGTGAAGTGCATAACTTGTTACATTTGAACTTTTTAATTTTGTTAAGGGATGGGTTGCTAATATAAAATTCTTAAGTTCTGAAAATGAGGTAATTTTTCCCAATTCAAGAATCTGAATCGCAAGGATAATGTCGCCCTCGTTGCATATGAACCAAACATGCACGGTTGTAACAGTTGATTCTACAGTGCTGACGTCTAAAAATTGTGATGAAATTAAAACTATTGACGTTGCAGAATTAAATGAAAGTGTTCAACATATGTCTCACGAGAGCCATGAAAATGAAGAAGAGACCATAGTAAGGTGCATCACTTGCGCATCGCTTTCAGATTGTGGTACTTGGTTTGCTGCCTGCACAAATGACAAAAGACTGTACCAGTGGCGGACTGTGTCGTGGACTTTATCGTCAGTAAGAATACTGAACCGAGCAGCAAGTAGTGTAAAATTTACGCCAACTGCTCAAGGTATTGTGGTTGCGGACAAAACAGGAGATGCATATTTGTTTTCTGTACAGAACAACACAGAGAACGGCCAATTGTTACTGGGACATCTCTCAATGTTATTAGATGTGATTATATCATCGTGTGAAAATTTTATAGTTACGTGTGACAGAGATGAAAAGATAAGAGTATCGAGATTCCCAAATGCATATAACATTCAGTCATACTGTTTGGGACATGAGGAATTTGTATCCAGGATAGAATTTTTTCCAGGTGACAGGAACATTCTGGTTTCAGGTTCAGGAGATGGGTCAGTCAGATTTTGGGATTACTTAGAAGGAAAGCAGATAGGCATTATACATTGTGATAGTGATGTAAAAATGAAATCCTGCCAAGAAAGTAATGGTGAAGCTGATGATAATTGTGGTTCCAAGGAGCCATTGGCAGTAAGACATTTTTCAGCCAAGGAGAGTAGTAAAGGTGTTAATATACTAGCTGTGACACTTGCTACATTCAGCGGTTGTATTTTATATAGTATTTCAGGTAATATAACTGCAGTGCATTCAGATTTGCTTAATGTATTGGCTCTTGATGTTGAACCATGGGATATTTTGTTAACTGAAAATCGAGAGTTGTGGTGCCTTGCTTCTGTCGAAAGACACCCTGTTTCTGTGTACATGTATAATGACAAGACATCAGAATTTTTGCCAAATGGACAATCTGTTGATTGTAAATCGGAGTTTCTTGCAAATTCTTTTAACAGTAAGTGGGATTTGTTTAAAAGTGTACCACCACCAATGATTGAACCAGTCATGCATAAACGGAGATTTGATGACCTGCAAGAGTACAAGGAAAGAAAGCGGCAAAGGCTAGCAGATAAATCGTTATAGCTTTCTCAGATGATTTTAAAATGTATGCAGGTAAATGTGAAGGGGTCACACTTTGTGAAATGTTGTTGTGAAACAGTGTTAATTAAACAGTAAGATGCTATTGATTAAATACTTGCCTGTTGTATTTGTGCTGAATGTGTTATTGGAAACATTCTTCTCCCTTATTTCTATGATATCTTGTAAGTGATTTATGCAAGCTCTGGTAGACAGTTGTTGCAATAACATTAAAGATAAGACTCTACCACTACAAGTCTGTGTTAAATATGAATTGATGCAGAAATATCCTTCTAGAATTGCAGTTTAAGTATTCCAGCTTGCCATGGCACTGGAAAAATAATTGTCAGTCAAATATATTTTACACTGCCTTGGGTCTCAGCATTTGTTTTCCAAACTACTTTGCTGGTAGTAATCAGTGCAATAAATGTTTGCAGTTCATCAGTGGGGAAACTATTTTTCATTCTCTTTGCCAGTAACAGTATATCATCTTGTGCATAAAATCCTTGTTTTGAGAGCCACTACCTTACAGTACTTTGGTCAGCTTCATGTGAGTGAGATGGTTGAAGATGTGCAGACTGAAATCTCCCATTAGGGTACTTGTATTTGCACATGCCCATTTTCAGGTTAGTTTAATGATCACCATGGCTGCAATTTGAAGTAACAGCTGCTTTTTATTGAGCAGCCCAAGTAGACGAACTGCTATGGCTATGGAACAAAGTGTAGTAGGCCTATGCTGTTACCAGGTACTATTGTTATCACATTCCTCAGTTTTGCAAAGAAATACTGTTTTCTTGCTTGGGTGAAAGTACTGTGAATGTTAAAGTGTTCAATACTGCTTTGTCAACTCGTAACCAGGCTGTTACTTTTCAACCTAACCTAGACCGCAGGCTATGCTACAGATTAGTATGAAAAGTACTTTCAAAAAGATATCATACAAATATTATCAGTGTTCTTTTCTTTTTGCACACACATGATGTCGCACAACACCACATCATTCCATAATGAACAAAGCCTGCATCAGTCAGTTCAGTTGATGCAAACTGAAGCTTCGTCGCTAACTACATTAATGTTACTATGGCTACATAACATGTTTTGTGTTTTATTTTATTCATCGAAGTTGACTCGACCTCATCGAATAGAACACAGTCTTGTTCCACAATGTGAACATTATTTTGTTCGCTAAATATTTACATCAACTGTACACTATGTGGGATTACCAGAAGTTTGGATACCACCAATTGGTTTTGAACTGTGATGCCATCAATATGGTAGACACCTTATTTTAAGCATATTCAATATGGCAACCACAATGTTACTTGTTACACCCACAATTAACATCAATAATATGTGAAATATTTAACTTCAACATTGGATGAAAGTAACATGACAACTGCAGGAAGTAAAGGGTGTTGCTTGGGGACAACTATCGGTACATTTCACTTCACATATTAACTCAAATTAAAACAGTGATACCAGGACCCACACACAACATGAAAACAAGCAAATTTTACTTGACCTATATGTGCTAGCTCAAATTGAGACAGTGATACCAGGTGCCGCATATAACTTGAAAAAACCAGTACCGCAAACTTTGTTTGACCTGTATAGCTCAAACAAAGACAGTGATAGCAGGATCCCACGTGCAACTCGAAAACCTGGTGCCACAAATTTCGATTTACCTGTATAGCTCGAACGAAGCCCATGATACCAAGAATTTGGAATTAGCAGAACTCTTATCAGAACCTAAAGAGACCAAAATTACTACAAACCACTCCATGATGCCCACCACTAAACTACTACGTATAAGGGGTAATCTAAAAGTTTTTGTTCGAAGGCCTTATAGTCCAGAATCGGTATGCTGATGAGGCCAAATGGCCATGAGCATTGAGCCAATTATCCCACTGATGCACCAAGTTGAATTTACCTGCTGTCTGAAGAAGTCTGTAACTGCCTACTGCACATCCTCATGCGACAGGAACTGACCCTTCAAGGCGTTCGGTGTGATAATCACGTGGGGAGGGATCAGGACTATAGGGCAGGTGCTTGAGTGTCTCCCACCCGATTTGGTATAACCTCTGTGTTACAGCATTTACGATATGGGAACCTGGATTATGAAGCAGCAGCACCCCTTCGCACACCATTCCACAACGATGGTTTTCGACAAACGTACTGCCCCATAAATATTCTTCAGTCTCTGGTGGATGTCTACCAGTTCCTGTTCTTCAGCAGCCAAGAAAAACGTAACACCACATGAATCCTGTTGGATGCATTTGTTAATAATACTGCCATAGTTCACATTTCTGCATTTACCGCACCCATGTCTGAAAGACACAAATGCCACACTAATTCTTTGCTTACATGTTGCTGCTTATATACCCACATCAGAGTTGCATGACACTGCATATACCGTATGGTGTAATGCCCTCAAATGGTAACATTTTGATCGCAACTTATATGAACTTCAGTTATCAAAACCATGAAAAACTACTCCGACATACTTTTCAATACCCACAACACAAAGAAAATTACTAATGTTAAGAAACAAACTATACTTCTTGCAATAAAGATGAGAAATACATAAGAACACGTTTACCATCCAAAGTCAGGTGACGAACAGGTCTTGGCAAGGGCATGCATATAAACACATGCACCGAAAAACAAAAAAATAGTTTCCAAATCATTAACAATAAGATGAACTAATAATTTCAAGACAGAAAACAAATCAATAGCCAATACTGATGACACTGACATAACTCACGGAGTGGGGAACAAAAACTCCCAAAAAAACAGCGGTAACACACAGCACTAACATCGCTCACAAACGGCTTTGAATCATAAATGCACACACTAGAGTATGCCACCTGTTACTCCAACATGCCCTCTGCAGAAACGGTCCATTTCAAACAGGGAGTTCCTTAATGATGTCGCACAAAACAACGTCACAAGTCAAAGCCAACAGGTGGTATCCCAGCTTTCAGTTGACCCCAATATCTTCACCACAGCTTTAAGATGACATGATTTTACTCATCAATAGAGTATATGCAATGGTTCATAGCACAAATTGTGAACAGGAATTTGAACTAACAGGGACCCACAACATATTTTTACATTTCACTGCGATTGACCTTTCCCTCATAGATTTCTCCTTTGTTAATTACATCTGGTAGCTTTCATTCTGTTATCAGTAAGAACATTGAAGTATGTGGAATGAGTCCAGACATACACTTAAAAATGATAAGCAGCTCCAAGAAACTTAATCTGTAAACCAAATGAACATTAAAATATCAGTTTACTGCTTGTACTTCATGTGTTCATGCCAAGTGAACACAGCCCAATTAATTTGCTCCATTTTTATTATTATTATTATTATTATTATTATTATTATTATTATTTTAAGATACAGCCATCTGTGTCATATTTTGAAAACTCAATCATCAAAACATATGGATGAACTATCTATACACATAATTAAGTTTGTTCGGAGCCCTCTGAATGTTAAGTCTGTGGGTGTTCTTTATTTTTATCAGATACTATCTAATGCCTTATTAACATGACAACTGTTAGTGCCATGTACCCTTGTCAATGAAAAGGAAGTTCCTCCATTTTAAAATCTAGTATTGTAGTGCAGTCTTAAAACTAGCCTCGCAGTTTGGCGTGCCATGTGGTGGATTGCACGGCCCCTCCCACCGGAGGTTCGAGTCCTCCCTGGGGCGTGTGTGTGTGTGTGTGTGTGTGTGTGTGTGAGTTGTTCTTAGTGTAAGTTAGTTTAAGTTTAGAGAACGATGACCTCAGCAGTTTGGTCCCTTAGGAATTCACACACATTTTAACACTTCTTAAAACTAATGCTGTTCCCCTGAAAGAGGTTATCATGTTAAAAGAAACTCCAGAATTAATTTTGCATTACACACCACATTTACCCAACAAATCCTGGAGTTGTGGACATTAGCCTGCAGATTGGTGCTTGCTTGTGTCACCTATCATTGAGATCGGTACTGTGCCTGATAGTGCCTGCAAAATCATTAGAAAATGAATATTTAATATGTACTGTGCTTAGGGGTTCATAAATTTTCTTCAGCGTGTCATGGGATATGCTATAAGCATCAAAGACTCTCCAAGGTTTTCTTGCCTTTCTAAAGGTCACTGTCATAGAATCCTTTAGAGGGAGGCAATAATCTGTGATATTAGGTGAACTAGTTTGTTGTAACAAAAATGGAAGAGGCATATATCTGGAGAAGAACACACATGAAAGATTAAAAATCATCCTCCATACTACATCAAATGTTAGTAAAAATGTTTCACATATGGATCACGTGTGGCATTGTGTGGGAAGCAATAATGGGGAGGCAGGTTGTGATAGCTGCATACAGTCTTGCTGTGCCTTGGACTTGGCAGGTGGAATGTTGGGTTTAGTTTGGCATAAATTAAACAAGTTTAGAACATCATTGGGAAGAAATCTGAGAAAATTATTGCACCCAATAACATCTGCTCACATAGCTGTGCACACTGAAACTTTACAACATAATTAAAAGAATCATCATAGTTCCTTCATGAAGAGCTGCTAATAAATAATTCTTTATTATAACCAGTTTCAATCCTCTGTTCATCATGAAGTATTGACATCTTACGTAATTTAAAACAGTTTACTTTGTGACATTAAACCTATGGCATTAAGTAGCATAAAATCCATCAAGAGATAAAATACTTTGCATTGTCAATAATAAAAAGTACCAAACATTGTTAATCTTACAAAGTAAACTGTTGGGCATTGACTGACATTCAGATGCTGTGCTCAACATCAGTACCACACCTGGCTGTTGCAGTCTGTGCATGATGGAGAAGTTATCCAAAAAGGTTTTCTTTGGTCTATGACAGTATTACAAGGATAGTTCGTACAATTAAAAACATCTCAATACTGTCACAGGCACATTGAGGGTGTCTGCTTTTGCATTATCATGCTTGAAATAATTTTTAAGTCTTTTCTTTACTTGTTAGTTCTCTGAAAAAAGATTACAGTGTATTGTTCACATATCTGTCAAATATTATGGTCTTATAATTCCTGTTGCATCAACTGCTGATTACATTCCTGTTTTCACATCATGCAGATGCACTTGATATAACTAACGAGGATTTTCAGAACTTCAACATTGATTGTTTTGAGAGGTCATGGACCCTGATTAACCAAGCCATGTTTCATTGGAAAAAAGAGCACTTCAGGATCAACCTCTACCTCAAGCACAGGCTGCAATAACCATGTGCGGTATTGATGTCTAGCAATGCTACCTGCAATGTCCAATGAATGGGTGTTCACACTAAAAGAAATGGACAATTTCTTTTTTTAACATTACATTTATTTTCAATACCATTGACATTTTTATGGTTTGTTAATATACTCTTGGGTGACAGAATGTCATTTTTCTCCATTATCTTTGTCCCTTTCAACTACCTTACACATCCAGGAATCAAAGGCCTGTATAAATGTACAGAAGTAGTCAGGATATGCCTGTTTTCAGTCAGCCTTCACAAGGGTCATCTTCAAATCTCATTCCGCAAAATGATTTCACGAGTTTACCAAAGAGGTGGTAATCACACGGTGCCAGATCAGTGCTATAGGATGGGTTTTGCAACATTGTCCAACCAAGCTTTGTGGTATCAGTGGTGATTTTGTCACAAGCGTAACCAGGCATTATTATGCAATAGCAAAACATTGTAATTTTACTGATGTGGAATTTAAGGGATGCCACTTGCACATTTGAATTGATAGAGGTTCCTTGTGGCATGATGTCCACAAGCAACAGGCCTTCTGATAAAACAGTTACTGTTCTTGCTGAAGGAGCATCTTTGAATTTCTTCTTCTTCCCCTTCTTCTTCTTCTTCTTCTTCTTCTTCTTCAGCGAGTTGGCAGGATGTCTTCTATTACTTCCCTTTTCATCTCTGATTCAAAGTGGCGGAACCATGTTTCATCACCCATCACAATTCTGGCAATGAAGTCACCTCCAGAATTCTCATACTGTTCCAAAAGTTTAGTGCAAACTGCCGTCCATGTTTGTCTGCTTCTGTCAGGATACTTGAGATCCGCCTGGGGCAAAACCTTTTCAACTTAAAAAAGTCTCAGTATTCTGCACACTCCTACACCCACTCAGATTGATAGCTTGCTCACTGTTACACATTTGTCAGCCAAAATCAGATTGAGAATATGCCGGACATTTTCAGAAGTCTGTGCACTGCTTGCTGTGTTGGAGGTTCTGCATATTGGCATGCCCACTTTTACCATATAATTTGCTTGTCGAGTGATGGAAAAAAACTGCAATGTCGTCATCACCATACACATTCTTCAGTCTCTTGCGAGTACTTGTCACTATCTCTTTCTCACAACACGAACTGTATTAACAGCACATTGCTTTAGAAAAACACCAAGTGCAGCAGTAATATTAATGGAGGGCTTTGAGGGTGCAGCTTGCAGAAACAGGTTAAATTAAATTTAAATATAACTGGGAAGAATGTTTTTATGATTGCTGAACAGAAAAGGTTTAGAACAAAAGTTGGATTTTTTTTTTAATAGTGTGTACTTATTTCTTTTGGAGTGATCCTCACAAACATATCCAGCATGTACAGGCTACCTTTGTGATATTGGTCCCCACACAATGCAGGACACAGCATTTGTCCTTCATGTGAAATACCCGGTCAATTTTGGCCTGTTTTGTACTTAAATGATTAATGCACCTTTTCTGTTTTACTTCAGAAACTAACTTGTCTGTAAAATTCCTTCTCCTTACTTGGTAAATGCATCAAGCAATGCCAGTTTCATATAACGATGTGGTTGTCAAAGCGAAGAACAGCCGTTTCCGATACAAAAGCCTGACTTATAATGGTCTATGCTCTTCATGGTGAAAGAGACCTTGCTACAGAAGTTGATACAGCTACAACTGGAGAGTGCTGCCATAATTTCTTATAACCTATGTATTTTGCTGTCTTCGTATGGCGACTTTTCTGTGTGTGCTACAAAAAACTTCATTCATGGACTATAGCTGATGTTTTTTATTATTTTAAGTTATTCTCATTTGTTTACTGTGTTATGTCCATATTTTAATACACTCCTGGAAATGGAAAAAAGAACACATTGACACCGGTGTGTCAGACCCACCACACTTGCTCCGGACACTGCGAGAGGGCTGTACAAGCAATGATCACACGCACGGCACAGCGGACACACCAGGAACCGCGGTGTTGGCCGTCGAATGGCGCTAGCTGCGCAGCATTTGTGCACCGCCGCCGTCAGTGTCAGCCAGTTTGCCGTGGCATACGGAGCTCCATCGCAGTCTTTAACACTGGTAGCATGCTGCGACAGCGTGGACGTGAACCGTATGTGCAGTTGACGGACTTTGAGCGAGGGCGTATAGTGGGCATGCGGGAGGCCGGGTGGACTTACCGCCGAATTGCTCAACACGTGGGGCGTGAGGTCTCCACAGTACATCGATGTTGTCGCCAGTGGTCGGCGGAAGGTGCACGTGCCCGTCGACCTGGGACCGGAGCGCAGCGACGCACGGATGCACGCCAAGATCGTAGGATCCTACGCAGTGCCGTAGGGGACCGCACTGCCACTTCCCAGCAAATTAGGGACACTGTTGCTCCTGGGGTATCGGCGAGGACCATTCGCAACCGTCTCCATGAAGCTGGGCTACGGTCCCGCACACCGTTATGCCGTCTTCCGCTCACGCCCCAACATCGTGCAGCCTGCCTCCAGTGGTGTCGCGACAGGCGTGAATGGAGGGACGAATGGAGACGTGTCGTCTTCAGCGACGAGAGTCGCTTCTGCCTTGGTGCCAATGATGGTCGTATGCGTGTTTGGCGCCGTGCAGGTGAGCGCCACAATCAGGACTGCATACGGCCGAGGCACACAGGGCCAACACCCGGCATCATGGTGTGGGGAGCGATCTCCTACACTGGCCGTACACCACTGGTGATCGTCGAGGGGACACTGAATAGTGCACGGTACATCCAAACCGTCATCGAACCCATCGTTCTACCATTCCTAGACCGGCAAGGGAACTTGCTGTTCCAACAGGACAATGCACGTCCGCATGTATCCCGTGCCACCCAACGTGCTCTAGAAGGTGTAAGTCAACTACCCTGGCCAGCAAGATCTCCGGATCTGTCCCCCATTGAGCATGTTTGGGACTGGATGAAGCGTCGTCTCACGCGGTCTGCACGAACGCTGGTCCAACTGAGGCGCCAGGTGGAAATGGCATGGCAAGCCGTTCCACAGGACTACATCCAGCATCTCTACGATCGTCTCCATGGGAGAATAGCAGCCTGCATTGCTGCGAAAGGTGGATATACACTGTACTAGTGCCGACACTGTGCATGCTCTGTTGCCTGTGTCTATGTGCCTGTGGTTCTGTCAGTGTGATCATGTGATGTATCTGACCCCAGGAATGTGTCAATAAAGTTTCCCCTTCCTGGGACAATGAATTCACGGTGTTCTTATTTCAATTTCCAGGAGTGTAATTGCAAAAAGTACACACTTGTTTTCCCCCTGCTTAATGACAATTAGGAGAGATCACACGGATTTGCATCAGTGAGTTGCGTGGCATTTACCCTACTGTTCCATGCCTTCACATCATCCAAAACGGTTCTGCATATTCACATATGCAGATGTTGACAGAGGATAGTTTTTGGCTAACCATTTTCTACACGAGATGCATCACAGCACTCAAGTCGAAAGCTATGTGATGCTGGTGACATACACTCAGCAGAATTATTCCCAAAATTGCCTTATTAGGAAACAAAGGATTTAATCAAATATGATGGGAGGAAAGTGGGAAATTACCACTCGCCCGCTTTGCAGTCCCACACCATGACCACTTAACCACAACATCAGAGCACTTGTACTCTACTCGATGTTTCATTTGTTGAGCTTGGAGCATTCACCATTTCTATTTTGTTTTTCACAGTCCAGTGCACCTTCTTCCTGTTTTCATGCTTGATCTGTGTTCAGTTTTCTAATGACCATGTTACCACTAAATCTGTGGGGGGAGCGAGGGGCTTCCCCTGTGAGTGACCCGCTCCTCTCTTTCTAGCATTTCCTTTTTTCTCTCTGAGGAAGGAAATACATTTTAGAAAGCTTGGATAACTGTGCGCGCGCGTGCCGAGGGGGGGGGGGGGCATGCGCATTTGCACAATTAGCTGAAGACTTATAAAGGGTGATCCCTTGGGACGGCATCAACTTTTCAAACCACATATATGATGAAAGGGTAGGATACCTGGTATCAGGCACTCTGTAGCCATTCACAGTAGTTGTCATTTGTGATTAACTGACTAAAAATAGTTTCAGAATTTTTTTGCTGCCTTTAAAGTAGCATTAAATTGCAGAACAGCAGTACCAAAGTTACTTGACTGGTAAGCTAAAGGTTAGGGGTTTGAGTCCCGTCTTATCAAAATAATTGGGTCATAAGTTATATTTTAATTAATTATATTTAAACATTTTTTTCATTTCTAAAACTTTGCTGTAACTCACCATATTTACTTTTCTATTTCCCCTCAGTTTTCAAGTTAGAATCACTGACAAAGATATTTTAATTATTTTTATGTATTTATTTCATTTCAATTTCTTTTAATCATTTCATATTTCTGTCCTCCATTACCTCTGCACTCTTTCATTAAAATCTTTGTCTGCGTTATTTTGTCCAGGGTGCAACAACAATTTATGTTCAAACATTAGTACAATGATTACATCTCGTAATGAAAACTAAATTTTTGACACCATTGCACAAGCAATACAACTAGATTATTTCATCTTTTTTAAACTGTTGTATCAGTTTTAAACCTTTAAATATTGCAAGAGATAACTAAAAATAATTACAATCACATAGACAAAAATAAAAAATGAGAACAAGCAAATAACTTAATATGATGATTAAACTGATGTGACATGAGTTAGAAATAAGTTATACAATCACTTCAATAAAGATTGGGGAGGTGGGATAACAGGATTAACTCAACTTCAGCATACCAACCAAATAACTTAATCCCTACACTATTGTACCATTCTGTAACTAGACACTACTTTTAAGGCTCTAGTAGTTCACAAGAAATTCTGTTTTTTTTTTTTGGGTGGGTGCGGTCAATTAGTCACAAAGAAGGCCAAACCCTGTGAATGACTTGCAGGGGACCATAACCTACACCACTATATGCACTGTCCATCCCAAAAGTTCCAGGACAGATGTCATTCCTGGCATTTAAGCGAAGTCAGCACAGTAACTACAGTGGCAGTTTGAACGAATAACTGTAAACAAGGTAATTACATTTGACGAGCCAGATGTGCACAGGCACAGGTAAGTAGTGGATGAGCAAGGATAGTGTGTCAATGAATAATTTAAGAAAATAAATAATTTTTTCTTATGTATTTAAATAAAAAATCAGTTTTCCAGTTCTTTTATGCACAATAAAGACAGCTGAATGGAAGTTTCATCTGTATATCTCGTTTGAACACTATCATTAATATCAGAAAGCAAAGAAGATCTTAACATAATGAAAATTTGAACTGTAGTGGAATCTTGGTTAATAAGCACCTCCCATAATATGTAATCTCCAAATCGAGCAAAACAAACCTTAAGAAAATGACACTCTTAACGAGCGATGTTTCGCATAATGTGTGACGACAATTTAGTGTGACGTCACCAGCCGTTCATGTGCAGCAGAGGAAACATTCAACAATATGAACACCTTTCATTGTTGGCAGCAGCATATGAACAGTGTCTTTAGTACACATAGCAGTTTGGATTTAGCGCTCTTTCTGCTGCCATCTTAGTGCAGCTTGTGATCACATAGCGTTTTTGTGTGCAAATTTTAATAACCTTTGTAGAAATGTCCCTGTAGATAAAACCGCAAAAAGACTACCATAATGAAAGAAAATGACATTAGAAATTAAACACAAAATCACTGAAAAACTTGAATGTTGTGTAAACACTGCTGATTTAGCAGGTACATACGATCGGTCTAAATCAATTAGTTGCACTATTCTCAAGAACAAGAACAAGATTAAGGAGATAGACACTTTAAAGGGAGTGACAGGAGTGTCTAATCAATGGTTTCAAATTCTGGACAGTGTCGAAAGGTTGCTCCTTATATGGATAAATGAAGAGCAATTGCAAGGTGACACTATTAATGGGAACATCATTTGTGAGATGTCAATAATGATTTTTGCCGACCTCGTTAATAAGCTGCAAGGATCATCAGGGGCAGAAGTGTTTAAAGAAAGCTGTGGGTGGTTCGAGAAGTTTAAGAGAAGAACTGGCATCCACAGCATTATGAGGCACGACGAAGCAGCCAGCTCAGACACAAAGGCAGCAGAGAACTTCATCAGCAACTTCAAGATGAGCGTAGATTCTGAGGCATTATCTGCCTCCCAACACAACTCCATTACTCCTGCCAATGGACCGGCAGATTATTTCACACTAAAGCACTCTTAGAACATTGCTTTGAGTTGACTGAAGCTACCCATCTCACTCTCAGAGTGTTCTGAAAATATCACTTCGACATCGTTGCCTGCATCAAGATTATTGAAAAGGCATTGGAAGGGGTTACAAAGAGAACTATACCTTCTGCTTGGAACAAGCTTTGGCCAGAGTGCATTGTCAAGTGTGACTGAGGCATTTGAGTCAGCCTGTAGTCAACAAGATTGTGTCTTTGGCCAAGAGCATGGGACTAGAAGGGGATAAAATGAACTTGTGGAAGATCACAGCCAAGAAATGAAGAACTTATGGAGTTGCAGTGTGTTTCACAGCAGGAAGTTATGGAGAGGAGTTCTTCAGAAAAAGAGGTGGAAGAGGACGAGGAGATGGCAGTAACAGCAAAGCAGCAATAAGAGAAATGCTGAAAGCGTGGAAATCAGTTTCATCACACAATGAAAAACATCATTCCAACAACACAGTGGCTAAGCACGCTACAAATTTGACGATAATGCTGCATTGCATTTTTGCTAAGTGTTGAAGATTTAGCAGAAACAAATGATTAGATAGCTTCCTAGTAAAAAAGAACTAGTTATGTATCATGAAAATAATTTTCTTTGAATAAATGACATGAATAAGAAAGATTTTAGTACTTTTTTGTATGGAACGCATTATCATATTTTACATTAATTTATGTGGGATAAAATTTTTTGGTTGACGAGTGTTTTATTCCACGAGTAAAATTCTGTAATGAATTATGCTCATTATGCGAGGTTCTACTGTACATATCAATATGGACAAGTTATAGCTTTAAAGACATTTTAGATAACCTGGGTACTTCCTACAAGACCAACCTTTTTTAAGGTATTCATTTGGTATCTGTCGTGTGTTCCAGTCGGTAATGCATCAACAGCTTGTAATATGAAGTGCATTGTCTGCCACAAATATTACTAATAACTATTTATTTAATTTTGAAGATAACCGTATTAATAAAAAATAAAATTTGTGAATATTAAGGGTCAAAGAAGGTGGAAAGAGTTTAAATATAGTGAGAGCAACACAGCACTAGGTATTAAGTATGAGACAGGATTGCTGGCCAAGATTTACCTTCAGGAAGTATAATGTTTAATACTGCCGATACACACACTACCCTTGTTCTGCTTCTTCTCAACCTATGATTTGAGTGGCATGCCTTTTAATTTGCCCTGCATTATCCCCTTTTCCTACCCAAAGAAGGAATTTATAGTTCCAAAAAATAGGATAATGTAATCACTTTTATATGCCGATTGGCATTACTAAACTTTTGCCTCCAGTGCACAAGCACTGGCCAGTCACTTGTCTCATAATTAATTGGTTTTCTCGACTGAATTTTCCTTTGACACATCACAAAATATCTTTGGGCATAAAAAACAGATTATAAAATTCAAGTAAACAATTTTTCCTTATTTAAAACATTTTTTGCTATTCCCGAGGGACTCATTTTGACAGTAATATCATAATGTCAGCTATGACTTCGTTCTCTTTGCATTTTGCAGTATTTGGAATTTATGCACAGCCATCATTATACTTTTTTTCTACTTCTTACCTGGATGTACAAAGACAGTAAAGTAATGACAGTACTACTAAATAACAAGGCCTCTGAAATGTTACAAAAAAATTAACCAAGAAAGAATTTTTTACCTAATTGGAGTAAATCGTGCAGGGTATTGTCTAAGTTTTAGTTCAACTTATATAATTAATTGAGTTGTGTATCAGTTGGTTCTTATATAGATATCATGTACTGCGTTGCTTTGATGTGTATAAAACAGAATAATGACAAATATTATTTGAATTTAATAGAAAATAATAATTTATTGAATGTGAAACATCTGCACTGTAACAAAAAAAGCAAACGATAAAATCACCTGAAGGAACAACATGGGAGATTAATCACAAGGTACATGGTTAAAAGTTTTACTTTTTCATTGTATTTGAACACAAAATCCAAAAAGAAAAAAATTGCAAACACACAGTAAGCAGAATAATTGTACTGAATAAAAAAAATCACACAGGCTTATAGTCCAACTTTGATTCCAGCTTTTTGTTATCTGCTACTTTCCTCACAGCTTTCATGAAGTCCTCCTGTATAACATATTCTCGTTCAGCTCTGATAGCAAAAAGACCAGCTTCTGTACATACATTTCGCAGATCTGCTCCATTGAAACCATCAGATAACTTCACCACTGCTTCATAATCTAGAACATAAAAGTTTTATGTATTAATAGTTTTTCTTATGTGATAATATATTTTAAAATACTTTATCTGTTTTTCTTTATAAGTGGGACGTACAGCGAAGGCCAGTGTAAAACACACTGTTTATCAGATAATCCTACTACAAGAGACAACTGGTACTGCTATTTGCTACATAATTAATGACAGCATTAGATCAAGATCCTTAAATCAAACATTTCAGTACTTCTGAAGCACCTGCTTAAGGTTTCTTGGGGAAGGGGGAAGGAGGTGCTGGTACATGCCCATGTTGTTTCAGAAGTGTGACAGTAATAAATGAGAAACAATGAACTGGAATGTTTTGATTTCACTGACCAACCGTGACACCTAGTGTAGAAGCTGCAGAGTGCTGAATTTGAAACTGAAAAACAGATAAACTATCATGAGAATGGATTGCTGAGGGCAGATTTTAATGGATATCATCTACTCTCTAATGCTGCAACCTCCAATGCCATAGCAACATACAATTATTGTTGCAAGTTATGTTTGAATTTCTCACAATGCATAATCGCATACAACTGAGTGAGAGTAGCAAACATGTTTAGTGATCAGCTGAATGCTACACAAAATGGTGCTCACAATAAATCAGTTCGTGTTCACTGTCAGGAGTTATGCACAATTTGTGGAAAATGTGTGTGGAACTATCTATACAATAGTTTAAGACTAGAAATATTTTGTCAAGACCTACAAAAAAATGTCTGCAATGCAAAACTTGCAAACACAATGGTGTGAAACAAGCTCTGCAATGAATAAAAACTGCAACTGACCAAAAAGACTTCAAACACCAGAAAACAGTTCAAGTGAAGGGAAGCCTGGAACAAAGTCTGATGAAATCTCAACACAGTTTATCTGTGCAAGTGGGAATTAAAAGATTCTTACACTGAACAATTATCAAAAAACAACCTGCATATGCATACTTATAAATTTAATGTCGTGCACAAGTAAAAAGCGTCCAGACGATCTTTTCTGTCTTGAGCTCTGACTACAGTTTCTGAGTGACGTGGAATCAGTACTTTCGATTCCTCAGTTTTTCATGTCTTAAGATGAGGCATGGTTCAGCCTATCAGGGTACGTGAACTCCCAGAACATGTGCCATTATGCATCAGAAAATCCCCATCGCTATTACGAAGAGCTGTTGCTTTGCAGTGCAACATGATTCTTTCACCATACCGTTAATGCTAACTGGTATGTTCAGAAGCAGTTTACTCTATATGAGGATCAGTTTACAGAAGATGAATGATAGTGCAGATATTTTCAGCAAGATGGAGCAGAAGCACACCCAGCCTTGACAACCTCGTCGTGACTGCACAAGGTGAAGAGAACTATTTGGCCCTGAGATTTTTACTTGTGTGGCAAACTGAACCATCAGACATACTAAAATAATCCTCACACACTGAAGAGCTACATCAGAACATTCGAAATGCAACTGCTGCTATCCCTCACGCAGAGTTGCTACATGTGTCTCGCAGATTGATAAATTGAGCACACAGCACTGCATCAATGTCGACAGTGACCATTTCCAGCATCTGCTGTGATGTTCATTAACAAGGGATAACCCTGTGATATCCTTTTGCAAGTATTTTCCGGGCCAGTTTTATTTTACCCACCATAGAGAATACTAAACACGCACACTCTTGAAAGTAGAATTATAGCAACATTTATACCATAGTAATTACACTATTAATAGAAATTAGAATGCCAGGAACATTATTTTATGTCATAAGGAACAAGCTTGAAAATCTAACAATGCACGGACTTACAGAAAGCCTTAGTACCTTCAAGAGTGTATAGTAGAAGTATTCTTGTTGTAATATAAATGCAAGTTTTTATGACTTGCAAAATGGAGGCAAGAGTTCGGCATGGTCACTTGGAAGAAAAATTTCTTCATGAATCTTTGATAAGTAGTGTCAACACAATGCCCTATCAAAAAATGTCACAACTGACTCCAAGTGATGTGCAGCACATTGATCATTTTGCCACACATCGGTTACATTGAAGTATTGGACTGTATATTTGCTCTGGAAAATAAATGTTATCAACCAATACAAAAATCCAGATACTTCACAACAAAAATATACTGGACTCAACAAATTTTACAAAATCTCTTAGTACTATATTTGTAATGTAAAATAAACTTTGTAACTTATTACAACAATGTTCCATCCAGAGTGCCTGTTTTGTTATTAAAACAGTAGTGTAAGGCCAGAAGGGAGACATGAAAATTATGTTGGCATGATTTACATGTAAACAAGTCGACTAACATCTTGTAATTTAGTGTGCACAGAAACACAAAATAAATTCATAATGTAATGGGCCTACATAAAATACTACACAATGAAAGACAGCAATAGCTCTAATATGGGTCATGCATAATGATCTGCATAAACACTCATCACCAACACGATCAGATTGTGATATAGAAATATCTAGAGTTAGTTAAGGCAGTTTTATTACTGTAATCAATATGTCTGATTCAACCTTGATATAAACCCAGTGTATTATTACCACAACTAAGTGATGACAAACCAAATGAACTCTTCAATAAGAAATGACAAAACCATTGCTAAATGTCCTCTGTATCTTTAAGTTACTTTGTGACTCATATTTGCACAGAATGTGGTCTTTAATAAGTATGTGCCATTCGTATATGCGGAATAGTAAAATCTGTTTGAATAGCCCACAGCCAAGGTGATTTTCATAGAATCCTTGTCTTTTCCATTGAACAAGATGAGTTCAAAAAAAAATATAAGTGCAAAAATTCACAGAATATACAGACAACTAGTAAAGAAGTAATGCACATGAATGACATCCTTATGTAGACAACCATATGGAATAAACTAGGTGATATATAATACAGCTAAGAAACACTGACCAATTTCACCATGTTTTGCAATTGGTCCAGCATGTATCTTAAGAATTTCAAGGCGTGCCTGTTCATTAGGAAGAGGAATCTCAATCTTTCTGTCAAGGCGGCCTGGCCTTAGCAGGGCAGGGTCGAGAGTATCCGGACGGTTGGTGGCCATAATTATTTTCACCTGTAACAAAAATTGGCAAGCATTACTTTAGTGTTATATTTAAAAGAAGTATTCTTACATCTGCATCTTAAACTACTCTTATACTTCAATGGATATAGGTGGTACACTTATGGTGTTATGTTAAAGTAAACACAGTTCTGCTATGTTGACTACATGTGAAAATTCTTGAGTGACAAGGAAAAGCCTTCACTATAAATATAGAAATACTGACATGTGTGATGTGTTTAAGTTTTACAAAGAATTTTTTAAAAATAAAATGTATGCAATATTATGTATATAACAGACTAATATATTACTGAAAAAGTAAAGTAAGGCTAGTAGTTACGCCACAAAAATTACAGTCAACAAGCGTTTTGAATGTTTAAGCACATTAGAAAATGTAGAAAAACAGACTTGTTCTAACAGTGTAAAAGTAACCAGAGAAAGTAAATCTTGTCAGACACGTGGAATAACAGTACACATTGTAAATTGGGTAGATTGCTACTCACCACATACGTGTTTTGAGTGGCAGAAAGGCACATTTAAAGTTAGACTACTGGACATTATCGAACTAAATGTGACTACCTGCCAATTAAGGCCTCCTGTATGTAGTGAACAGTAACCTAATTTATACACTTGTTATTCAATCTCAGATCTTCCACTGTCGGAACACTATTAAGCTTTAAATATGGTAATGGAAAGTCCTAGTATGATGCAAATAACAATGTGCAGGGATAATGTAGTTGCACAGAAGAGTGTGTGTGTGTGTGTGTGTGTGTGTGTGTGTGTGTGGATTTGTCCAAAGCTAAAATACTTTTGTCTGTGCCTTTAAACTTATCAGTCCATCTACTATTCAGTTAATAGTTATCTTTAACCATTAAATTATTTGTAGTCAATAAGAAATGCTAGAAAAATCTGTAGTGATGCTTTCTACACAACTTCCACTCTGAAATGAGTGTACTTCCTGTAATACAATTTCATCTGAGTGTGCAACATTATCACCGAACTTTTCTGCCACTTGAATATGACTTACACCACAACCCTTTAAATTATGTTAGTTGTATTTCTCAAACTGCACTAAGACGTCTTTGGCAGATGTTGCAATATAGTGATGAAGTGTGTAAGTTTCATTTGTAGATGGTCTAGACTCCAACATTTTAGATTAAATTTAAATGAGCTATATAAGTTGACTGAATCAAAACTTGTGCATGTGTCATGATAAATTGTCTATTTTTTAATACTAAAATCTACTTTTATGTTTCGTACTGCAGCATTAGTTGTAATCTACATTTGTGCTTTAAACAATTTTGGCATTAGTGTCCTGCAGACAATCCTTCCAGTTACTTTTATAGTACATCTTTGCAAATGAAGGTATATTTCTACATATTTTTGGGGTTTTTAGAGTGTTGTGCATAACATATTACATAGTAAATCGACTACTGTGAGTTACAGTTCTGTATTCTACAAAATTCAGCAGCAATATCCGGTTTGAAAATCATTTCCCCTTAATTGTAGTGTAGCTATTTATGTAATCAATAGAATACATCCACCTTTTTTTTGCTTGTTAGACCAGTTTGTTCTACGGAAGTGTTTGAAAGTGTAGGATTGCAACACAAACAAATCTCTTTAAGGCAACTGCTGTGGTGTAGTAGTGTTTTGCAATGACTGGAACTGTTATACCATACTATGTTCTCCTCCTTCAATAGCAGTATGTTGTCTCAGGTGCATTCATCATAAATTGCCCAATTTTTGAGCTTGTTAGAGAACACAGCCTCTAAAACAAAGAAAGTTCGAGAATCAAAGTTCCAACTAAATTCACGAAGTCAGGAAATTTAATGCCAGGCTTTTCTTTTGTTATAAGAGAAACTAGTCTCTTCAAGGTTAATTACTGCAGTTATTAAAGAGCACTTGCAATTATTGTAGCTTAACAGACCCTGCATCTGCAGCTACTGGATGAAAACCATTTTGATCCACAAGTCGCAATTGCGCGGCGGTACAACAGATCTCCATTTTCCAGCCACCATTTATTTCACTAATGAGGTGACGCAAGTGTGTGTGTGTGTGTGTGTGTGTGTGTGTGTGTGTGTGTGTGTGTGTGTGTGTGCGCGCACGCGGGAGGGGGGGGGGGGGGGTAGATGTCCAACTTCCACAACACCCATGTGCATATGACGCAACAAGAATTGTGCAGTCCACAGACAATTTTCAGTTACTGTATAGACCAGTATTATATTGACCATCTAGTTAGGCTGTACTTCGTGCCCAGCATTTGTCACGTGGAACCTATCTCATCTTTCTTCAGCAAGTATTGCTTCAGCTATTGGACGATGCACGCATACCTGCTGCAATGCATTCTGCAATATGATTACAGCATGATGGTCCCCCACATACCACAGTCTTGATGTGCGTCATCATCCGAATGCAATGTATCATCAACATTGGATCCGCCAGGATGCTCCAGTGTACTGGCCAGCAAAACCGCCAGACCTCACTTGCCTTAACTACTTCCTCTGGGGATATGTCAAGACGCTAGTGTATTAAACCTCCATTAACAGTGCTGAGGAACTTGTTGCAAGCATCATGGCAACTGCTGGGGAAGTCTGGGGCATGCTCAGCATTTTCCAGGCGATCAGATATTTCTTGCACCAGAAATGTGAGGCCTGCATCACGATTCAGAGTCGTAATTTCGAACACCTTCTTTGATAGTTATTGTTGTCTGCTTTTGTTCTTACATAATAAACATATTTTCTTACCCTGCTTGTATCCTTCCTTCCTAGTGATTCACATCATCACTACCGTGCTAAGAAAGTGTTTCCAACCATCCACTGCTATGTAATTTTCCATCATCTAGGTGCACTCAATCTTTCCTGAAACTTTGTAACCACTGTGATGAAACACCCAGTACATTAGATCTAACGGTATATAGATTTGACCTCTCTGAGGACGTCTATACTGAACCAAAATACAGAGGGGAACTTAAAACACTGTAAAAAGATTTAGATCTTTAGTACACTGGATAAAGGAGCAGCAATGTCTACCTCAATGAGGAACTTGAAACATTTAGTCCTATGGCAGAATCTTTGTCACAATAACTCTCAAAAAACTCCAAGAATTTTGGTTGATATGTAAAGGCTGTCAGTGGCACCAATGTTAATGTGTCCAAATACTCTTGGCTGATACACAAACTGAGACTGGAGATAACAAAGCGAAAGCAATAATGGTATTTTCACAAGAACTGCTCCAGTTCAATTCTTGCACCAGTGCAAAGATGAGTAATACAGATATTACTGTCAGTGGTGTTGCGAAACAGATAAAATTGCTAAAACTGAACAAAGCTCCAGGGGCCTCATGGAATCCATATCAGATGTTATACAGAATTTGCAGGTGAGTTAGCCTAATTTTAAATAGAATACACTGTCGATTAATCAAATAAAATACTAGTAGTTGGAAGAAAGTGTAAGTCACACCCAGCTACAAGAAGGTAGCAGAAGTGGTCCTCAATACTACCCTCCTATGACACTGATATCCATCTGTTGAAAAGTCTTACAATGTATTCTGAAATCAAATGTAATGAGGTGTCTCAAACAGAATGACCACCACAATGCCAACAAGCATGGATTCTGAAAATATTGTTCATGTGAAACTCAATTCGTGGTTTTCAAACATTACATCCTGAAAGTCATGGATCAAGGCAGAAAGATTTGACTCAGTACTATACTGTTATTAATTAAAATATAGTCATCAAGGGATGAATAAATTTGAGAGAGATCTGAGGATTTTTTGATGAACACAGCCTGTTATCTTAGATGACAGGTGTATAATTAATGTCATGCATTCCCCTGTAATCTGCATAGGGACCATCACTGTTCATATATCTCAATGATATGGCAGACAATTTAATAGTAACTTCAGGCTTTTTGCATATGGCATAGTTGTCTAATTTCTGAAAAAAAATGCACAAACAGTCAGTCAGATCTTGATAAGACTTAAAAATGTTGCAATGGTGCAATCATGAAATGTTTTACATGTTCTGAAATGTAAAATTGTGCACTTCAGAAAATACAGAAATGCTGTATCCTATGGCTACATTATCAATGAGACAATTGTAATCATTTAACTTATACAAATGCCTGGGTGTAGCAATTTGTAGATATATGACATGAAATTATCATGTAGGCTCAACTGTGAGAAAGGCTGGTGACATACTCAACTTCACTGGTAGCATACTGGCAAAATGCTATCCATCTGCAAAGGAGATTGCTTTCAATACACTCTGCAAGCTATCTTAGAATACTGCTTAAATGTGTAGCAGCCATGTCAAATACTATTAATAGGCAATGTTGAATGTATTCAAAGAACTGCTGCAGAAACATTCACAGGTTTGTTGGACTCACGGAAGAACCTAATGGAAACTCAAAATGGCAGACACTTGAAGGTAAACACCAATTATCCATAGACATCTACAGACTTATGAAGTTTCTGAAACCAGCATTAAGTGAGAAGTTTAGGAATATACTATGACCCACCATATGCTGGTCCCTTAGGGACTGTGAAGACAATTTTGAGATAATTATAGTATTTACAGAGGCAATTAAGCACATACACTGAGGTGACAAGTCATGGGCTAGTGACACACACATACATACAAGGTGGTAGTATGGTGCACACAAGGTATAAAAAAGCAGTGCATTGGTGGAACTGTCATTTGGACTCAAGTGATTCACATGAAAAGGTTTCCAATGTGATTATGGCTGCACAATGGGAATTAACAGACTTTTGATGCATAATAGTCGTTGGACCTAGACGCATGGGTAATTCCATTTCGGAAATCAATAAGAACTTAAATATTCTGTGATCGACAGGATCAAGAGTGTACTCTGAATACCAAATTTCAGGCACTACCCCACACCACTGACAATGCAGTAGCCAACAATCATTACTTAAGGACTGAGAGAAGGGGTGTTTGCATAGAGTTGTCAGTGCTAACAGACAAGCAACACCGTATGAAATTACCACAGAAATCAATGTGGGATGTACAATGAATGCATTCGTTAGGGCAGTGCCGAGAAATTTGGTGTTAATGGGCTATGACAGCAGACAAATGATGCAAGTGCCTCTGCTAACAGCACGACATTGCCTGCAACACCTCGCATGGGCTTGCGACCATATCAGTTGGATCCTCAATGACTGGAAAACTATGGTCTGGTCAGATGTGACCCGATTTCAGTTGGAAAGAGCTGATGGTAAGGTTCAAGTGTGGTGCAGATTCCGTGAAGCCACAAGCCCAAGTTGCCAACAAGATACTATGCAAGCTGGCAGTGGCATTATAATGGTGTAGGCTGTGTTTACATGGAGTGAACTAGGTCCTGTGGTCCAACTGAACTGATCAAAGACTGGAAATGGTTATGTTTGGGTACTTAGAGACCACCTGCAACCATTCATGGAATTCATGTTCCCAAACCACAATGGAATTTTTAAGGATGACAATGTGCTTCATCACTGGGCCACAACTGTTCGCGATTGGTGTGAAGAACATTCTGAACAATTTGAACTAACAGTTTGGTCACTCAGATTGCCCTACATTAATCCCATTGGGCATATAAGGGACATAATTGAGAGGTTGTTCGAGTACAAAATTCCTGCACCAGCAACACTTCCACAATTATGGATGGCTATAGAGGTAGCATGGCTCAGTATTTCTGTACGGGGCCTTTAAAGGCTTGAGTCCATGGCACATCGAGCTGCTGCGCTACGCCAGGAAAAGGGAGCTCTGACACGATATTAGGAGGTATCCAACGACTTGTATCTCACTGTATAATTCCATACGCAAATGGAGCACGGAAAGAATCAAATTATGAGATAGGACTGCTTGCTAGTACTTACATCCAGGAGACTAAATGTATAGTAACACTGATGGACACAAATATAATTATAAGAGACACACAAAGCAGCTTTCGGAAGCAACATTTCCCTTGTTGGCAAGGGAGTTATGTTGGGTTCTCTGTCATCATGGGATCAGAGTGACCTGCCCTCCTTTTTTAACATTTCCCAACATAGCCCTCCTCCCCCCCCTCCCCCCACCTCTTCTCCCCTACAAGGGAACTATTAGCTCCAAAAACTAGGTAGTGTGGCCCTTTTGTACCTGTCTATCACCAGTCTTCTGAAGGTAAGCACTGGCCAACAATTTTATCTCATAATGCATAAAGCACTCAACTGAATTTCTCTTTTACACAAAAAATCTTATAAGTATAACCCCAGTTTTACATTCCTGGAATTAACATTTTCTTGCAGTTTACAAAATTTTTTTCATTCCAGTCAAATTTCCTATGTCCAAAATATTAATTTTCACCCGATTTTGCGTCAACATATTTATAATTTTCCTGCGATTTACGCATTACAAAAAACTGTTTGTGCAGAAAAAAAATTACTCTGGCATGATGTTGGCCATCCAGTAGTGTTTACAAATATTACGTGGTTAAGTTTCTTGACACCAGGGATTTGAACCAGTAAATGTGTAAAAGTTTGAACAATTTGTACCATATCTGCCGCAGCTGCCAAGCTCTACTTAGCGTGGTGGCTGATGGGAGTAACTAGATTTGTTTGAATAAAGATATTATGACTAGAGTTCGGATTTTGCGTATCATTTTCTTATGGTACCTGGTGTTGTATCTTCACGAATTATGATATATTAAATTCAAATTGCATATATTTGCGTATTTTTAGCGTTTGAGCATACTATTGTCATATTTAGAGGAAACGTCCATAAAGGTGCCTATTTTTGATATTTAGAGGTCATATTGAGGTTAATTTAGTTCCCTGGCAACCCAAGAACCTCCCAGAATATTAGACCAATAAATTTCCAAAATGAAATAATACGGGATGATCCATCAGAATAAAAGCCTTTCAGGTAAACGTGGGTAGCTTATGGAGGGACACAGTCTTGTTTTTCCACTTAGGTAGTCTCTCTGATAAGGATGCTAAGGACTTGTGATGGTTCAATGTTGCAAGATGGATTATAAGAGTAGACACATGCTCCAGTATTTGTGTCGCCCTACTCGCTATTGTTGGCATTTTGAAATATGAATCATTCTTGCGTATGTTTCCGTGCTATTCACATTGACACTTTGCTACCTTCTTCAAATTACGAATACGCCCCGGCCAACAACCAATAATATACGGAAATGGATCGGGAGCAATTGTGCTTTTACAATGGATGGAAAAATAATATAGCTATGTGAAAAAGAGGTAAGTTTAATTCTTTTTCTTTTTCGATAATTTTTCCAAGAAATTAAACAATTATTAAATTCATTCGTAAATTTGCGTGCATGTTTTCTATGTACAAAAGAAAAGAAAAGATAAAACGTTTAGGAATTACCTTCAGCATTATTGCAAATAAAAAAAATGTTAAATGTTGTGAGAGAGGATAGAAGTTCTAATTTGTAGTCTTAATTCACTTTTTTGAGTGACCATCTCGCCGGTACACACTGTTCTCTTACATTTTTGTACAATTGTATGTACTTATTGATATTTATTCCCTTCTCCAACGCTTTAGGTCAGGGATGAGAAAAAATTTCAACTGGATCAGCATAAAAAGACATCTCAGCACCAGAACAACGTAACCAAGACGTTGTTAAAACTTCACAGCAACCACTGATCATCTCATTTTTGAAGCATATAGACGACAAAAATGAGTTCAATGAAGATCTTTGTCAGGCTTTAATAAAGGCAAACATCTCCTTGACTAAGTTGGAGAATGAAGGATTAAGGGCTTTCTTGAAAAATACACAGGAAAAGATATTCCTCACAAGTCAACGCTCAGAAGAACTATGTGGACCCATTGTATGAAAAGAGTTTTTGGTAATTTCTATGAATATAGGTATGTGAAAATCAATGGATATAATTTGGTTTATACATGGGCGAAAATAATAGTCATTAATTTAAAAAACCAAAAATAAATTTAAATTTTGTTTAAATGTTTGTTTTTGTACAATGAACATTGTTACTTGAATTAAAAAAAAAAAAAAAATAAAAAAAATAAAAAAACTAAACTTAAAGTATGTGAAGTTTTTCAAGAAAGGAAAAGACAAATGAAGAAAGGACTTGAGAAGAAGAGTCTGTCTCTGAACGTTCATTGCAAAAAAAGAAACTAAATTTATTTTTAAAGAATATAACTTTTTTGTGCAAATTAAATGACTATTATTTTGGTCAATGTATATACATAAGAAGACAGTCAAAATATAGGTAGGAGCTAAAATGGATATAGTTTGTTTTCATGTGTATGTCTCCTGTGTAGTGTCCACATGTTTACATGTATTTTTTAATTTAGTTTCTATATTACAGACATTGGAGAATATTAGGAAGACATTGGCCATTCCCCAGTCTGGCTATTCACTGACAAAATCACTGATACTTGCTGTCTGTATATGGTGCACGCCATAGTTGGAAAACTCTCTGCTTACGAGGCTGGATGAGGACACCTTGTACTGTGCAAAGACGTGGAACAAACGATACACGCCAGGACTGCATGCACAATGCAGGAAGCATTGTGTAAGTTTCGCCAATATTGAATAGTTTAAAGTAAATGTAGGTAATATAAGAGCACAGTTTATCACATCATATACCGAGACAATAATTAGTTTTTCACATTATGTACTGAGCCAATAAAAAAATAAAAAATTGTAAAATCCTTTGATTTTCTTCCAAGTGTGCTATGGAGACAGGAAGATCAGAAATGTGGGGAGAACAAGGTTTTGGCCATTGTGATGGACAGTGCTGCATATATGCTGAAGGCCGCAGAGTGTCTCCGTGTGTTTTACCCTAAAATTATTCACCTCACGTGTCTGGGTCATGGCATCCATCGAGTTGCTGAAGAGGTCAGAACCACATTGCCAGAGGTCAACAGCCTTATATCTTCGGCAAAGAAGGTTTTCATCAAGGCACCAAATAGAGTGAGAGCTTAGAAGGCTGCTCTCCCTGACTGTCCTCTGCTACCTGAGCCAGTCTTGACGAGGTGGGGAACATGGATTTCAGCTGCAAACTATTTTGCAGACAACCACAGAAAAGTTGAAGAGGTATGGGTGCATATGTATTTCTGGATAAATTGATAAGCAAAGAAAACAAACACAACATATAATTCCAGTATTAAGCTTATTTCTCTGTACAGCAGTTTTCAGCTTGAAACCGACATTCACTAGATTACTACTTTCTTGTTCCAGGCCCTAAAGGGCTTTGAAGATATCGAAAATTTAGCCATACGAAAAGCCAAGGATGCCCTGAAGAATTCCAAAGTGTTACACAGCCTATCTTCCATCTGAGTGCAATTGGGTGGCCTTCCAGACCTAACTGAGAAACTTGAGACTCTTAACATGGAAGATACTAAGGCAGTGGCTCTCGTCGAAGGACTCAGGACACAGAGCAAGAGTTGGCCAGGTCAGATTGGTGAGAGACTGAAAATGTTGTTATCTGACCACAGCAAAATTTTCATGTAGATAATATGGAAAAAAAATGTTGGTAGTCCAAACAAACTAATTTTTAGAATTTACCAAACTTATCATGCAAGTACCTATGTTGTACTTCATTTTATTCATTGAATTATAGCCATTATTGAAAATATTTGATGGTTATTCATTAATTTTCCCACGTAAGATGCATATTTTAAAGAATTTATCTAAGAGAAATGCATACTTAAAGAATTTTAGCTGCATATTTAAAGGCATATACTGGCAGTAAGAGCATATTTTAACTGCATATTTTGAGGAGTTTTGGCGCATATTTCATGGGTTTCAAGTGCGTATCGATACAAACACTAATTATGACCAATCACAGCCACATCCAAATTGCCTATACCGTGCAAACGCACTTTCACGATTGTTGTGATCGTGACACCTTTGTCAAAACATATTTAGCGTGTTTTGGCATTTGGCCACTTGTAGCACTAGTTGACACTGTCATTCATTTTTGCGTCACCCAAACATTTTTAGTATAAACTCAGTGCCGGTTATATATTTTTTTTCATGCTGAATTTATCAAGAGCAGTATTTACGTATGTATTTTTTTGCGATGTTACACAAACAAACAATGTGAGTGATAATGTGTGTGTGTGTGTGTGTGTGTGTGTGTGGTTTTCTGCGTAACTAAAGTGGCACAGTACCTGGCAACCTCAAAAAGACTATTACAGTAGAGAGAGAGAGAGAGAGAGAGAGAGAGAGAGAGAGAGAGAGAGAGAGAGAGAGAGAGGGAACAAAAATGCAAACAACACAAGATATGTATCTACATATTTGCACTTGACAATGTGAAAAAAATTCTTGAAATGCGCCATGCAAAGCATGAAAAAATACATATCTAGTACAGTATTTCATTACTTAAATAATGAATGACAGCTGCAGGCTTTCAAAAACGTTGATTATGATGTATGAAATTGAGTCAAACATTCCTCCTTCCCAGACACTTATCAGTTCCAGTTATATCAGAGGTTTTTATTGGGTAATAAACCTTTATTACATGATAAACAAGCCCCTGACAAGTCTCTTGATGCCTGTTATGTTCATACGAGGGTTGCAACTTAAATAGTGGCAACTATTTATTCACAACCAATACAAAAGAGTTACATGTTTACTCCTGTTACTGTCCTTCAAAGTAGTCACCAGCATTGTGTAGAACCCATTGCCAGCGATGTGGAAGGCATAGTATACCATTAGCAGAGCCTGTTCTGTTGATGGTGTGAATGGAGTGGTCTACTGCATGTCGAATCTCTGGAAGAGTTCTGAAGCGAATGCCACGAAGTGGTTCCTTCATTTCGGAATCAAATCAAAGTCACAAGGACTTAAAACCGGGGAGTACGGTGGATGGTACAGTACTTCCCAGTCCCATCGACCGATCAGAGCAGCCACAGCTTGCACTGTATGCCCCCGTGCACTGTCCTGTAAAATGATGGGTGGGTTGCACAGAGTGTGTCGCCGCTTCTTTCGCAAAGCTGGTTGCAGGTGATGCTCCAAAAACGAACAGTAATACTGTGCATTGACGGTTTGCTGTGAAGGAACGTAATGCTCAAAATGGTTCTAAGCACTATAGGACTTAACATCTGAGGTCATCAGTCCCTGAACGTAATGTGTTAGGATAACACCATCACAGTCGTACATGAGAATCACCATAACTTTAGACAGCTCCATTTGCACCATCAACATAATAGTCTCTGCTAACGGTATACTTCGCCTGGCAATGGGTTCTACACAACGCTGGTGACTACTTTGAAGGACAGTAACAGGTGCAAACATGTAACTCTCTTGTATCGGTTGTGAATAAATGTTGCCACTATTTAAGTTCCATCCCCTGTATATCATCCACAAAGTTTGAAAATGCAAGGGGGTATCCTATACATAACTTTTACAGCTTAAAATGTTATTTCCCACATTTTACAGTTTCGCGCATTTTACACCATTTTTTGACGTCCCTTGAAAAGTTCAAAAGTGGGGTTTCACTGTATGTAGTTAATGGTAAGTACCAATTACCAGGCTTGTCACACTGGTTTGCCAAGTATGGACGTTTGTGTGTTTCTTACGACATGCTTCTGTGTTCTGAAAATAAAGGGTCTTTCATTAAGAGTGATGCTTTTTAAAATTGTAATTACCAGTTAAGGTATTTTTTGTGTGCTTGCAGGTGTGAAATTACCGAGTAAAATTTGCAGTTTCTTCATGCAGTAACTTACTTTTTCTGAATTTTTATAACTCATTAGAAAACTATGCCAAAGTGGCAGCTAAGTTGTGGGTGCTCGTTGTTTGTCAGCAGAGAATTGGGTCACAAACCCCATTCCTCTATTCAGCGATGTGCCACACAGAGGCCAATTTTGAATGGGATTTCACTCTACATGACCAAAGCCATCAAGCCACAAAGTAAAGCACAAAGTAAAGCACACAGTAATAGCAACCAGTATTGAGACAAAGCCAAAAGTATCAGTTTCAAGATGATCTCAGAGTTGTGGCTATCTGAGACAACTTGTTGAATCTTACAAAAGGATTTAGGCCTGCATCTGTATAAAGTTGTATCGACTCAAAAGTTAAAACCAAAAGATCACAGATTGTGTCGCAAGTTCGATGACTGGGACATACAGCAGTGGAAGCTGATACAGATTTCAATGGAAAAATAATCTCAAATGAGGCACATTTTTGTCTTAGTTGCTGTCTCAATGACAAAAATTGTTGTTATTAGAGAGAGAGAGAGAGAGAGAGAGAGAGAGAGAGAGAGAGAGAGAACAACCCACAAGTGGTCCATGAAGTACTACTGTATTCAGAAAAACTCACCATGTGGCACAGTTTATGATGCAGGGGCATCACCAGACATTATTTCTTACGAGATAATGAGAGAAAAACCATTACTGTCAATGGCAACAGCTACAGATCCATGTTATGTGAGTTTCTGTGGCCAGATACTGAGACCGCAGGTATTGAAAACATGTGGTTCCAGCAGCATGGCACAGCATGCCACACAGCTGATGTTATGCTCAATTTGCTGAGAGAAAAGTTTGGCAACCGGATCATCTCAAGCATGGATCTGTGCATTGACTGCCCGGTCAGGTAATTTAACATCCATGGATTTTTTTTCTTCTTTGGGGTAGCATCAAAGTCCAGGTCTACCCCGACAAGCCATGAACTTTGGAACATTTCGAGGTGGACATTCGACAGGCTAAAACCACTAGTGTTGGACAGAGTGACTAACAATTGGAGACATTGCATGTGTCATGTTCAAAGCTATGGTGGACATTTCCAAATGATATTTTGTTCACAACATAACTGCAATGTCTATGCTTCAAATAAAGTACCATTCACTTTTATGCATTGTGTGGTTTATTGCTTTTTCAAATTTTAAAAAGTATCATTCTTGAATGAGATTTTCACTCTGCAGCAGAGTATCATTCTTAATCCTTTCACTGCTACAGACATGCTCTCTGCATTCTCCGCCAAGTGCAACTTTGTTATGGCTGTACTGCTCGCAAAATGCTGATAATGTGGCCACTATGAGATACTTATCTTCCGATTTTAAGAAGACAATTAGGCGAAAAAAATTAGATTTTTGCACACCTTACAATCTAAGACCTTCCCTTAATAAAGGATTGAATTTCTTTTCGTTATATGATATATTGCTGCGCTGCATCATATTAAGTGAAACACTGAATGAAACTTTAGAGTTTGCAGAGGTAATAACGTAAACTTTGCGCAGATTTTAGCTCATACATTGCAGTTTATGAAATGTAGGTAATATATTCAAAATTTACTTGAAATTTAGAGCAGAATGATATCTCACTTCAGTCTTGAGTTGCTGATTTTTATACCTGATGAACGGACACATGCAAGGTGCCCATTTCCATCCTAGTGCATCACGAATCATTGTCTTAACTGTCATCATATTTCATAAACTGTTCAGGATATCAACCAGCGTTTTTTGCAAATGATAGCATGCAAGGAGGCACATGTGATGTTTGATGAAATACTCAAAATGTTTTTATTCACCGAGATACAGAAACAACTTATCTGTAGCAGTGAGAGGTCGGCATAATAGGATGCTTAAACATGTCAACAGGGCTTCGCGAAAACCTAGGGGGTCAGTTTTAAACAAGTCCTCAGCACATGTGGAATGGCAGTGCATGAGCAATTAACTCAACCACGGCAGTTAAAGGATTAATGAAAGACCCTTTATTAGTCCTATAAGTTGAGTTTCCCAAAAAACGATTCCAAAACCCATTGGTCAATGAAATATGCTAACTACACTAGTTTCTTCATTTTACATCAGCTATAGCATTAACTGCAAATGCTGAAAGTATAGCTGAGCTTAGACACTTCACAAATTCTAGCATGTGGGTTTTCCAGTTATGGTTGTGATCCATCTGTAGTCCAAATAACTTAACACTATCTACATCTTTCACCTCACTGTATGAATATACTAATTTTATAGCTGGTAGAGAACTACTGCACTGTTTGTACCAAATCTTGTCAAAATTTAATTACAACCCATTTCCCTAGGAACTATCTGTTTAAGTTCAAATATTTCACTGACAGCCTTTTCATCCAAAGACTAGAACTATGTTTTATTCTTGTATCCTTCTATTTTCTTTATTCCTCAGTGTATCATCTACAAAGATAAAGCAAAATTTGGATCTTCTGATAACAGCCATTGAGCTTCAGTCACCAAAATTAACATAGTATACATTATATTAACGTACTTCAACTATCAGTCACCTAGTGTACTTTCTACAATTATCCATACCCCACTAATATGACAGATGTATTTAAAGAGTAAAATTACTTTTTAGCTTATCTTAATGCTTAAGAGTCTTATTAACTGTAAAGGATGCAGTTACTTTAACATAAACATACCTGACCCAGGGAATCAAAGCCATCCATCTGGTTAAGAAGCTCCATCAAAGTTCTTTGGATTTCTCTATCTGCTGATGTTCCTTCTGAGAACCTTCTACCACCTGAATGAAATATGTTACTATTTACCCAAAATTTTTATATTCAAAATTATTTTATTTTTATGTACAGCTGTTTCAGTTGTCTATGATAGGTTAATTATTTAAATATTTTGATAGCTATATCCTCTAGTATTTCACAAACATCAGATAGTTACCAATAGCATCAATTTCATCCATAAAGATGATACATGGCTGATGATCACGAGCATAATTAAACATTTCTCTAATCAGACGAGCACTTTCTCCAATATATTTATCCACAATAGCACTAGAGACAACCTAGAAACAAAAAAATATGCCAATTAATTTAAGCAGTAAGTGTTATTAGCAGTCAAATTAGATACTGAATTAGATACTGAGAACTTATGTGTTTCCTTTTTATGCAAACAAATCAGACCCCTTAATACCAAGTAGTGAATTATTCACATTCTATGTCATTATGACAACAACTGCTTCACTCACCTAACTTCATACCAGATTAATACTCCCAACATTTTCCCAATTCCCACCCAAAACCTATAAAACAGCAGCAAAGACAACCTCCCAGCTAATAACTATTTTGTGACATTCTGTATCTAAGTGTAGTGAAAGGCACACAGATAATGTGAATGAATATTATTATTCATTCTTTTCTGAAACAGTACATTTACGACTGGCTGGTGCCAGTTATCCCACTTCATACTCCTTAAATACCATCAGAGTTCAATAAAATTTTTCTCTCATCAACCTCCAATGGTACAGATATGTACTATATTCCGTATACTTGGATAGTGTGCTTTGAAATTATTTATTGCATTTTGATTTATTTTGACCCTGACACAGGAGGTAATTCATAGTTGCTGTCCATTCTCTCTCTAAGTCACTCCCTTTCCCTTCCACTATCTTACTTTGCTACATTTCTGAAGGTGACAGAAATGCTGATTCCCTTTGCAGAACTATTAGCACTTTACTGAAAATGCCTTAATTAGCTACAGCACCCATTAAATTTGATGATAATTAGACAAAAACAACACAGCCATTAAAAATAATCATCTTGGTATTTATTTACACTAATACAAATTGCTTTCTCTCTAGAATGAGGAGTTCCCTTACACTCATTCCACTGAATATATTCCATTCCAGTATTTTCAACATTGCTGCCCCAGGTTAGTGAAATGACCTACCTTCAAAAAATTGGCATCTAACTGACTTGCTACTGCACGTGCAAGAAGAGTTTTTCCTGTGCCTGGAGGTCCATAAAGAAGACAACCTTTAGGTGGGGTGATGCCAACTCTCTGGAACAGCTCTGGATTTAACAGTGGTAGTTCAATTACCTGCAATGAGAACACATATGCAAATGTACATAGTACACAATTTCAAATACAATCTAAAGAGGTCATAACTCATGCCTACACTACATCTGTCAATCTTCTTCTGGAGTAGTGTTGCTTGGTGTGGGATCCTTACTGGATAGGATTAACGGAGTACATTGAGAAAGTTCAACAAAGAGCAGCATGTTTTGTCTTATCGCTAAATAGGGGAGATAGTGTAATGGCCATGATACAGGGCTTGGAATGGACACCATTATAACAAAGGCGGTTTTCACTGCAGCAGAATCTTCTCACAAAATTTCAATCACCAACTTTTTCCTCCGAATGCCAAAATATTTTATTGACGCTGAACTTCATTAGGAGAAACGATCATCAAAATACAATAAGGGAAATCAGAGCTCACACGGAAAGATATAGGTTCTCGTTTTTTCCGCGTGTTGTTTGTGAGTGGTATATTAGAGAATTATTGTAAAGATGGTTTAATAGACCATCTACCAGGCACTTAAGTGTGATTTGCAGAATATCCATGCAGATGTAAATATAGATGAACAGATCACAAATGTCATAAAAGTGAGAAATAATTATCATGTGTGTATTATAACAACATATAAGAATTCCTTGTATTTACCTCTAGTTTGTAATATAATCATTTCAGTACCTAAACACTTTCTGAAAAGTTATGATTATTATAACATGTATCTGGCACTTATATTATCAAGGCTCCCATAATGAAATGAACTTCAAGTTGAAGTTATTTACCTGATTAAAAAAGCACAAAAAAGCAATGTTTTGTAAACTGAGGAATGACACTGCATAATAAGTAGTGTAACCACGGAGTGCAGTGAAGTGTGACCTGGCATGAACTACAGACCTTAACGCCCCTTGAAAAACTAGGTAAAGTCTTCCTGAAACTATTACTTTCGGTTAGGTGAGGTGGTTTGCCCAGAGCATGCTATCTGACCTTCCAGCATACCCTCATTCTCTTCCTGGCCTATCTCCCTCTCCCACCACCCCACCATCTCCCTCTCCCTATCCCTGAGGCTATTTTGTTTTCCTCTTCTGCTGACAGCCATCAATCTGCATGCCATTACCTACAATCTTCTAAATCTCACGGATAAACAGAGGGAGATGCTTTCTGCTAAATCCATTTTGATTCCTGCAGAGGAGTTTTTCTATCTGCAAAAAGCTTGCAACACAGAATCACAATTCATATTACATAATTATAGAACACATTGATGTCAGCAATACAGAGACCTATACTTATACAAATCTTTCTGAGTATTATTCTAGTAAGCAGAAATGACCTCCACTTTAATCAATTGGAATGATTCACTGCTCCAAGACTTACAATAAACTATTGCTAAAAAGAAGTCACTTCTCCCATGTAATTTACAAATAGAGTTGTTAAGGTAATCTGTCAGATCCAATTGCCTTTTCATTGGTGAGTAATTTTAGTCATTTACATGTTTCACAATCACTCCTCTTTATCTGTTTGTTCTACATTTGTGCAACGTCAAAGGAGAAACAGCTTTACAATTTTCTGCAGTGAGACAATTTCTAATCATCAAATTCACAACAAGAAGATAGGCAAACAATACTGAAAGGTCCTGTCATGTGCCTTACAAATGCATTCATAATATAAATGTTAAGAAAATAAAGAAGCTTGTGTTTAATTCAGTGTATCACTTTACTTCTGAAAGTGGTCGTCTATCAGATCCAGAGATTTGTGGGAAAGGAGAGCTCCAACGCAAATTGTTTAGCAATTGTATCCCCCAAGACGGTATAAAACTCAAGTGTATATTGTGCCACAAAAATAGATATTAACTACTTAATGACATAAAATAAATCTTTATAACACTCTACATGCACACAATTATATTGTTCATGTATATGAAATGAGAAACGATTATGTTCTTTAGAATTCAGTCATCAGGTAAAGTTATTTGACGGCTAAGGGAAGATTACGTATAAGTTACTACTCAGAATATTGCTACATCAAATAGACAATTGAAGCACTGTTGGTCAACTTTCAATGTGGTATACATGAAAAAATATAACTTAAGTTTATTAGTAATTGTTTCATTTACAATAATGTTTTAATTCTAAATCTGCTTCTACTTTACGATTAATATATCAGTATTTATCAGCCATACCTCTCTTAGCTCTCTTATTTGCTCACTGAGACCACCAATTGCAGAATATGTAACTTCTCCTGGATCTTCATGTGACATGTTGTACACTAATGGATCAACTTCTCTTGGCAAGTAACGCATAATTGTAAGTGTTGTCATGTCCAGTGCTACTCGCGTACCTGACTTTAGGCGAGCTTTGTCCAGCTGTCTTCTGCAGCCCACTACATATCGAGGGCCATTTGTTGCTTTCACTATAACTGTTAAAAGAAACTGCTTGAGCACAATGAAACAAACAACTATATCAAAGACTTCCATAATCTATTTCTGTATACGTAAATAAAGTAGTACATTTTTTATGTATTTCAGATGGTTACTAAATACAACATTAAACTCAAGTGTAGCAATAGCTTTCCTACATTTATTGTAATGTAGAAGTGACTTTTGGTTGATACTGATAAAAGCAAAAACTACAACTAAAATACAGCTACAATGCACTACTTTTAAAGTGAGATAAGACAGTGGACAAGGAAAAATAGAAATTGGGGAGTGGTGGGGACGTAACAACTGCAACTAATCAAGAGTGAATCACCAACAACAGTCAAATGCATTAATATTGTTGTTGTGGTCTTCAGTCCAAAGACTGGTTTGATGCAGCTCTCCATACTAGTCTACCTTTACCAAGTCTCTTTATCTTTGTTATGTTGCTGTAACCTACATCCATTTGAAATAGTTTACTTCAGTCTAACCTATAGTCTCCAATTATTTGAACTCGCACAGTTTCCTCCACTATCATATTAACTATCCTTTGATGCCCAAGGATGTGTCCTACCTATCAAATTCTCCGTTTAGTCATGATGTGTCACAAATCTTTGATTCAGCTCTCTTCATTAGTTAGCAGGTTCACAAACCTTGTCTTCTTCATTCTTCTATAGCGCTATATTTCAAAATTTCTCCTTGATGTCCATTACTGACTGAATAATGCAAGGAAGAGGCTCAATCCTGATTGAGTCTTCTCAACTACAGCTCCCCTTTCATGTTCAACTCTTATAACTGCTGTCCAGTTTCCTTTTAAGTTTTACATAGCCATTTCCTCCAAGTCTTTCATCCCTATTATCTCAGAAATAGAAAGTTTATATTGCAGTCAACATTTTCAAAAGCTTTTTCTGGATCTACAAATGCAATAAATGTAGTCATCTGGTCAGAATTGCCTTCCATATTCCTTCATCACTCTGGAGCTCAAACTGACCTTCCCACAGGCCAGCTTTTACCAATCTTTCAATTGCTCTGTGGATAATTTGTTTTAGTGTTCTGCATACATGACTCTGTTAAATGATGACTCAGTTTTGCTAACATCTGTATTCTTTAACACACTGAAATTACAGAAGTCATGGGATGGTGATTGCACATTTACAGATGGCAGTAGTATCGCATATGCAGGGTATAAAAGGGCAGTGCATTAGCGAAGCTGTCATTTGTACTCAGCTGATTCATGTTAGAAGATTTCCAACATATTATGACTGCACCATGGGAATTAACTGACTGATTGTGGAATGATAAATGGAGCTAGACAAATAGGACATTCCATTTTGGAAATCATTAGGGAAACCAATCTTCTGAGATTCACAGTCTGTAGAGTATACAAAGGGGGGGGGGGACTACTACTCAGGAGGATGTTGTTATCAGGAGAAAGAAAACTGGCGTTCTATGGATCCGAGCGTGGAATGTCAGATCCCTTAATCGGGCAGGAGGGGTTAGAAATTTTAAAAAGGGAAATGGATAGGTTAATGTTGGATTTAGTGGGAATTAGTGAAGTTCAGTGGCAGGAGGAACAAGACTTCTGGTCAAGTGAATACAGGGTTATAAATACAAAATCAAATAGGGATAATGAGGGAGTAGGCTTGATAATGAATAAAAAAATAGGAATGCGGGTAAGCTACTACAAACAGCATAGTGAGCGCATTATTGTAGCCAAAATAGATACGAAGCCCACACCTACCACAGTAGTACAAGTTTATATGCCAACTAGCTCTGCAGATGACGAAGAGATTGATGAAATGTATGACGAGATAAAAGAAATTATTCAGATAGTGAAGGGAGATGAAAATTTAACAGCCATGGGTGACTGGAACTCGATAGTAGGAAAAGGAAGAGAAGGAAATGTAGTAGGTGAATATGGAATGGGAGTAAGGAATGAAAGAGGAAGCCGCCTGGTAGAATTCTGCACAGAGCATAACTTAATCATAGCTAACACTTGGTTCAAGAATCATGAAAGAAGGTTGAATAAATGGAAGATGCCTGGAGATACTGGAAGGTCTCAGATAGATGATATACTGGTAAGACAGAGATTCAGGAACCAGGTTTTAAATTGTACGACATTTCCAGGGGCAGATGTGGACTCTGACCAGAATCTATTGGTTATGAATTATAGATTAAAACTGAATAAACTGCAAAAGAATGGGAATTTGAGGAGATGGGACCTGGATAAACTGAAAGAACATTAAAAAGATGAGGGCTAGTAGAAATCCTTGGGTAACAGAAGATATACTGAATTTAATTGATGAAAGGAGAAAATACAAAAATGCAGTAAATGGAGCAGGCAAAAAGGAATACAAATGTCTCAAAAATGAGATCAACAGGAAGTGCAAAATGGCTAAGCAGGGATGGCTAGAGGACAAATGTAAGGATGTAGGGGCGCATATCAGTAATATCACTAGGGGTAAGATAGATACTGCCTACAGGAAAATTAAAGAGCCTTTTGGAGAAAAGAGAACCACTTGCATGAATATCAAGAGCTCATATGGAAACCCAGTTCTAAGTAAAGAAGGGAAGGCAGAAAGGTGGAAGGAGCATATAGAGGGTCTATACAAGGGCAATATTTGAGGACAATATTATGGAAATGGAAGAGAATGTAGGCCTAACAAAATTCTGCCATCTAGCGAGCAAGATGTATGAGAGAGGCGAAATACCCTAGACTTCAAGAAGAATATAATAAATCCAATCCCAAAGAAAGCAGGTGTTGACAGATGTGAAAATTACCAAACTATCAATATAATAGAGGGAAACATTCCACATGGGAAAAATATATCTTTACTTCCGCCTCGACTGACATCTCTGCCCAAACTCTTTGCCTTTACAAATGTCTTCGCGTGTGTGTGTGTGTGTGTGTGTGTGTGTGTGTGTGTGTACCTGTCCTTTCCCCCCCACCCCAAGGTAAGTCTTTCCGCTCCCGGGATTGGAATGACTCCTTACCCTCTCCCTTAAAACCCAGATCCTTTTGTCTTTCCCTCTCCTTCCCTCTTTCCTGATGAAGCAACCGTTTGTTGTGAAAGCTTGAATTTTGTGTGTATGTTTGTGTGTCTATCGACCTGCCAGCACTTTTGTTTACCAAACTATCAGTTTAATAAGTCACAGCAGCAAAATACTAACACAAATTCTTTACAGATGAATGGAAAAACTGGTAGAAGCCAACCTTGGGGAAGATCAGTTTGGATTCCGTAGAAATGTTGGAACACATGAGGCAATACTGACCCTACGACTTATCTTAGAAGATAGATTAAGGAAAGGCAAACCTACTTTTCTAGCATTTGTAGACTTAGAGAAAGCTTTTGACAATGTTGACTGGATTACGCTCTTTCAAACTCTGAAGGTGGCAGGGATAAAATACAGGGAGTGAATGGCTATTTACAATTTGTACAGAAACACATGGTAGTTATAAGAGCTGAGGGGCATGAAAGGGAAGCAGTGTTGGGAAGGCAGTGAGATAGGGTTGTAGCCTATCCCCAACGTTATTCAATTTGTATGTTGAGCAAGAGTAAAGGAAACAAAAGAAAAATTCGGAGTATGTATTAAAATCCATGGAGAAGAAATAAAACTGAGGTTCGCCGATGACATTTTAATTCTGTCAGAGACAGCAAAGTACCTGGAAGAGCAGCTTAATGGAATGGACAGTGTCTTGAATGGAGGATATGAGATGAACATCAACAAAAGCAAAACGAGGATAATGGAATGTAGTCAAATTAAGTTGGGTGATGCTGCGGGAATTAGATTAGGAAATGAGACGCTTGAAGTAGTAAATGAGTTTTGCTATTTGGGGGGCAAAATAACTGATGATGGTTGAAGTAGAGGGGATATAAAATGTAGACTGGCAATGGCAAGGAAAGTGTTTCTGAAGAAGAGAAATTTGTTAACATCAAGTTTAGATTTAAGTGTCAGGAAGTCATTTCTGAAAGTATTTGTATGGAGTGTAGCCATGTATGGAAGTGAAACGTGGACGTTAAATAGTTTAGACAAGAAGAGAATAGAAGCTTTCGAAATGTGGTGCTACAGAAGAATGCTGAAGATTAGATGGGTAGATCACATAACTAATGAGGAAGTATTGAATAGGATTGGGGAGAAGAGAAGTTTGTGGGACAACTTGACCAGAAGAAGGGATCGGTTGGTGGGACATGTTCTAGGGCATCAAGGGATCACCAATTTAGTACTGGAGGGCAGCGTGGAGGGTAAAAATTGTAGAGGGAGACCAAGGGATGAATACACTAAACAGATTCAGAAGGATGTAGGTTGCAGTAGGTACTGGGAGATGAAGTTTGCACAGGATAGAGTAGCGTGGAGAGGTGCATCAAACCAGTCTCTGGACTGAAGACCGCAACAACAACAACAACAACAACAACATCTCACCACAGACCATGCAGTAGCCAGTGCCCTTCACTTAATGACGGAGAGCAGCGGCGTTTGCATTACGTTGTCAGTGCTAACAGACAAGCAACATATTGTGAAATAACTGCAGAAATCAATGTGGGACAGGCAATGAACATAATCATTATGACAGCGTGGCAAAATTTAGTGTTAACGGGCTATGGCAGCAGACAACCAATTTGAGTGCCTTTCCAAATAGTACATCACCTTCAGCTTCTCTCCTGGGCTCATGATCCTCAGTTCGACCCTAGATGACTGGAAAACTGTGGCCTGGTCACGTGAGCCCTGAATTCAGTAAGAGTCGATGGTACAGTTGAAGTGTGGCATTGACCCCCGAAGCCATGGACACAAGTTGTCAACAAGGCACTGTGCAAGCTGGTGGTGGCTCCATAATTATGAGGGCTGTGTTTACATGGAATGGACTGGAATTTACTGGAAATGGCTGTGTTTGGTTACTCAGAGACCATTTGCAGCCAGCCATTCATGGACTTCATTCTCACAAACAACGATGGAATTTTTATGGGTGACAATGCACCATGTCACCAGACCACAACTGTTTGCAACTGGTTTGAAGAACATTCAGGACAATTTGAGTGAATGATTTGGGCACTCAAATTACCCAAGATGAATCTCATCAACCATATATGGAACATAATCAAGAGGTCAGTTTGTGCACAAATTCCTGCACTGCAACACTTTTATATTTGTGGACAGTTATAGAGGCATCGCGCTAGGGTGATATCCCATGACTTTTGCAACCTCAGTGTGTTGGAATTATTTTATTTTTTAAAAGTCTGAGGGTATTTTTCCCATCTCATTTAATCAATGCACTAGGTGGAACAGTACTGGTTTCTCCAAAGATCTAAATAATTCTGAGAGAATGTCGTCAACTCCCGAAGCCTACTTTCAATTTAGGTCTCTTAGTGCTGTGTCAAGTTCTTGTCCCAGTGTATCTCATTTTCACCCCCTTAACTTTCCATATTTTCTTTCCTTTTACAGCACACCTATATGTCCTGTCCATCTTTGATCCTTCCCTTCTTTTATTGTTACTGGCATTAATATCGAACTAAAATTACATTTCTTGCCAAAGACATTTAAAGGAAGTATTATTTTAGAAACAAAAAGCTTTTTTGCACAGGGTCACTAGAGATGTGCTCCTCAGAGAAACAATGAAAATATAATTAAATCAAAGTAGTTGAATGCAACATGAACATACAAACTTACATTTTTCCTCGGTTAGCTGCTTAAGAACTTCACCAACAATCTGCAAATGAAAATTTTATTATTAGTAGTTGTTGAAGCAAAATGCTACTGCAAGTAATGATGAAAGGCTTCTCTCTCTCTCTCTCTCTCTCTCTCTCTCTCTCTCTCTCTCTCTCTCTCTCTCTCTCTCCCCCCCCCTCCCCTTTTACACACACATACACACACACACACACCCCTCCTTCCTCAAATATTTTGTTGATGCAGGCCGATGGTACACGCACCAAAATACTTTACCTTGTGATATGAGTTCTTATGGAGGACATTATATTAAACATGAATCATATGTTTGCAGAAACAGGCTCAGTTCAAAATTAGAGTTGGGTACAGCAATCTACTGAAAACTGTAAATGGTTGAACCAATGACAAAGCGTAATTCACTTATCAAAATGATGTGTGTTAAAATGGAACCAATATTTATTTTGGACCCCATCGTACACTGTTATTAGGCTGTTTACACAAACAAGATCTCATATTCAGTGAGTTCAGCACTTCACTGAAAAAAAAAAATCATCTTTCAAGCAAACCTAGACCTGAAATTTTCTGCCAGATTACAAGTGCATACCGGACCAAGACTCCAACTCAGGACCTTTGCCTTTCACGGGCAAGTGCTCTACCAGTTGAACTACCCAAACAATACTCACGACCTGTCCTCATAGCTTTACTTCCGTCAGTACCTCATCTCCTACCTTTTGTGAAGTTTAGAAGGTAGGGGATGAGGTAGTGGATGAAATAAAAGTGTGAGGATGGATTATAAGTCGGGTTTGCATAACTCAGACAGTAGAGCACTTGCTGCAAAAGGCAAGCAGTTTTAATCTACCACAAAGTTTCATATTTTCATATCAGTGCACTCTACGCTGAAGAGTGAAATTTCATTCTGAAACCTAGCCCTTGTACTACACTCAGAGAAGAGAAGCCAGTATCACATTTGAGCCAAATGTTAATATGGAATTTGACACACACACACACACACACACACACACACACACACACACACACAGAGAGAGAGAGAGAGAGAGAGAGAGAGAGAGAGAGAGACTAAAAACTACAGCACGTACATCTATTTGGCTGATTACTATTCTTTAAGCAAACAGTTGCAACTCACTGCAATACCAATGCTATTTGTTTAGATCCAAGTCTGGACAGTTCACAGAATTATAAAAACTACAATAATCTCTTCCATTAAATCAAAAGGCAGGGCAACCATTAACAGCTCAGAATGTAACATGTACTCCATTAAAATGAGGCATAATGAGTACATATGCCTCATGCATCAGAAACCGGTGGGTCCTCTCACCACAGTAGAAGGCCACGTACCAGAGAAAAATTACCTACATGGGTGGATGGATTATGGAATATTAAGGGAACAAACTACTATGCTCATCAGCACTTCTATACTGGGCATGTCAGAAACATGGGAGGAAGTCACTCAATTTTAAACCACAAACAAAGTGGGCAAAAGGAAATACAGAGAATGGTCATAAGACACGTTAAGACTAAATTGTTGAAAGAGTCAGGGGGTAAGACATAATATGGTACAGTAGACATCAGCTGGGAGCAATCTGAGACCCACCGTCGTCATGTGGCGGAAGGGCACCCCAAGAGACCAGGCCCCCTGCCCACTGTTGCACATTAATAGAGTTGGAATACCAACTCAGTTTTACAAATATTACTCTATGGCATTGGCCGCTTATATAGCTTCCATTTACCATGAATCTCTCACCCAGTACAAAATCCCAAGTGACTGGAAAAAAGCACAGGTGGCTTCTGTGCATAAGAAGGGAAAAAGTACGGACCTGCAAAATTATAAACCAATATCGCTAACTTTGGTTTGCTGCATAATTCTTTAACACATTCTGAGTTTGAATATAATAAACTTTCTTGAGACTGAGAAGTTTAGGAATCAACAGGGTTTTAGAAAGCATCACTCATACAAAACTCAGCTTTCCCTTTCCTCACATGAAATACTGTGAACTATGGATGAAGGGCAACAGGCAGACCCCATATTTCTAGATTTCCAGAGAGCATTTGACATAGTGCCACATTGCAGCTTCTTAATGAAGGTATGAGCATATGGAATAAGTTCACAGCTATTTGAGTGGCTCTAAGACTTCTTAAATAATAGAACCCAGTACGTTGTCCTCGAGAGCAAGTGTTCAGAGGCAAGGGTATCATCATGAGTGCCCCATGGACGTGTGATAGGACTGCTGTTGTTCTCTATATACATAAACAATTTGGCAGACAGGGTGGGCAGCAATCTGCAGTTGTTTGCTGGTGATGCTGTCGTGTATGGTGTGAAGTCAAAGTTGAGTGACTGTAGGATGATACAAGATGACTTTGACAAAATTTCTAATTTGTGTCATGAATGGCGTCTAGCTCTTAATGAGGGAAAACTTAAGTTAATGCACATGAGTATGAAAAACAGACCTGTACTGTTTGGATTCAACATTAGTAGTGTACTGCTTGACGTAATCACATTGTTTAAATATCTGGGCAAAACAATATGAAATGGAACAAGCATGTGAGGACTGCGGTAACGAAGGTGAATGGTCGACTTTGGTTTATCAGAAGAATTCTAGGAAGTTCATCTGTAAAGGATACCACAGACAGAACAGTGGTGTGACCTATTCTTGAATACAGCTTGAGTGTTTGGGATCCGTACCAGGTCAGTTTGAAGGAGGACATCAAAGCAAATCAGAGGTGGGCTGCTAGATTTGTTACCAATAAGTTTGAATAACACAAAAGTGTTGCAGAGATGCTTCGGCAACTCAAATGGGAATCCATGGAGTGAAGGTGATGTTCTTTTCAAGTAACACCATTGAGAAAATTTAGAGAACCGGCAGTTGAAGCTGACTGCCGAATGATTCTACTGCCGCCAACATAGATTGCGCATAAGGACCATGAAGATAAGATATGAGAAATTAGGGCTCATATGAAGGCATACAGACAGTCGTTTTTTCCCTCACTATCTGTGTGCGGAACAGGAAAGGAAATGTCTAGCAGTGGTACAGGGTACCCTCCACCACGCACCGTACAGTGGTTGGTTGGTTTGTGGGATCAAAGGGACCAGACTGCTACGGTCATCAGTCCCTTTTTCCAAAAACGAAAAACACCCACAGAGAATAAAAAAGAAACAACTGAAAAGACGGGAGACGATACAGGACAATAAACATTCAGACAGAGATCAGATGAAACAAATTAAAATCACATAGAGTGTGACAGTGGTTGGCCGAACATAGAGACAAAACAGAAAAGCCAACCACCGAGAAACACACTAAAACTCAGTCTAAAATCCAAGACCAAAGGCCAGACTCAAAACAAAAAAAACAAACACTCAGATTAAGTTATAAAAACCCCCTGCCTGAATAAAATGAAAAACTAAGCCTGCCATAGCAGAGTCATCAGTTAAAAGGGCAGGGAGCGTATCAGGCAGTGCCAATGTCTGCCTGAGCATAGTTAAAAGGGGACAGGCCAACAAAATGTGGACCACCATCAAGGCCGTCCCACAGCGACATAGAGGCGGGTCCTCATGACGCAGTAAATAGCTGTGCGTCAGCCGGGTGTGGCCAATACGGAGCCGACAAAGGGCAACTGAGACACTACGAGTGGCTCGCATGGAGGAACGCCACACATCCGTCGTCTCCTTGATAGGACGAGTTTGTTTGGTGTGGTCAGGTTGTACCATTCAGCATCCCATAGCGCGAAAACTTTGCAGCGTAAGACTGCTCGCAAATCAGTCTCCCGGAGGCCAACGTCCAGAGTTGGTGCACTGGTGGCCTGTTTGGCCAGGTGGTCAACATGTTCATTGCCGGGTATCCCAACATGGCCTGGGGACCACACAAAGACCACAGAGCGGCTGCAACGGGCAAGAGCATGGAGGGACTCCTGGACAGCTATCACCAGACGAGAGTGGGGGAAACACTGGCCGATAGCTCGTAAACTGCTCAGGGAGTCGCTACAGATAACAAAGGACTCACCTGAGCAGGAGCGGATATACTCTAGGGCACGAACGATGGCTACCAGCTCAGCAGTGAAAACTGCTGCAGCCAGCTGGCAAGGATCGTTGTTCGTAATGGTCCCCTAGAGTTAGAGCATAAACAACACGACCAGCAACCATCGAACGGTCAGTGTATAACACGCCAGAGCCCTGGTAGGTGGTTAGGATGGAATAAAAGCGGCGGCGGAAGGCCTCCAGAGGGACTAAGTCCTTCGGGCCCTGTGCCAATTCTAGCCGAAGGCAAGGGCGGGGCACACACTACGGGGGTGTACACAGAGGGGCTCGAAAAGGAGGTGGAAGAGGGAAAACCCCCAAGCTCGGAGAGAAGCTCCCCGACGCGGACCGTGATCGTACAACCCGACCGGGGCCGACCTTCTGGGAGATGACAACCGACTGCGGGAACAGGAGATGATAAATAGGATGCCCGGGCAAGCTACAAACATGCGTAGCATAAGCGGCCAGTAGACGTTGGCGCCATAACCGCAGTGGAGGGACACCAGCCTCCACAAGTATGCTGTCAACAGCACTGGTCCTGAAAGCACCAGTCGCAAGTCGGATCCCGCTGTGAAGGATTGGGTCCAGCACCCACAATGCAGATGGGGATACTGAACTGTAAGACAGGCTCCCATAATCCAGACGGGACTGGATTAATGCCTGGTAGAGCCGTAAGAGGGTATAGCGGTCGGCGCCCCACCTGGTGTGGCTCAAGCAGAGCATTAAGATTCCGCCAACACATCTGCTTAAGCTGCCGAATATGTGGGAGCCAAGTCAACCGGGCATCAAAAACCACACCCAAAAAGCGATGTGTCTCCACTACAGCAACAAGTTCGCCAGCAAGATAAAGCTGCGGCTCAGGGTGAACTGTTTGTCGCCGGCAGAAATGCATAACGCAGGTCTTGGCAGCTGAAAACTGGAAGCTATGCTCGACAGCCCAAGACTGCGCCTTACTGATAGTGCCTTGCAGCTGACGTTCAGCAGCTGCAATGCCAATGGAGCTATAGTAGAGGCAGAAGTCATCAGCATACAAGGACGCTGAGACAGACTTTCCCACCGCCGCAGCGAGCCCGTTAATTGTAATTAAAAACAGGCAAACACTTAAAACAGGTCCCTGTGGCAACCCGTTCTCCTGAACTCGGGAGGAACTATGGGGGGCCGCGACTTGCACACGGAAGGTGGGATTCGACAGAAAATTTTGGATGAAAATCGGCAGTGGACCCCGAAGACCCCAACCATGAAGCGTAGACAGGATGTGATGGCGCCATGTCATATCTTACGCCTTCCGCATGTCGAAAAAGACAGCGACGAGGTGCTGACGGCGGGCAAAGGCCGTACGGATAGCTGACTCCAGGCTCACCAGATTGTCGGCGGCAGAGCGGCCTTTACGGAACCCACCCTGAGACGGAGCTAAGAAGGCCCCGAGACTCGAGTACCCAACTCAACCGCCGGCTCACCATGCGTTCGAGCAACTTGCACAGAACGTTGGTCAGGCTAATGCGGCTGTAGCTGTCCACCTCCAATGGGTTCTTGCCAGGTTTCAAAATTGGGATAACAATACCCTCCCACCATTGCAACAGAAACACCCCCTCGACCCAAATACAGTTGTAAAGGTCGAGGAGGCGTCGCTGGCAGTCCACAGAGGTGTTTCAGCATCTGACAGTGGATGCGATCTGGCCCAGGAGCTATTTCAGGGCAAGCGGCTAGGGCACTGTGGAATTCCCACTCACTGAATGGGACATTGTAGGATTCAGGATGGCGCGTGTGAAATGAAAGGCTCTGATGTTCCAACCGCTCTTGAATGGAGCGGAAAGCCAGTGGGTAATTCACAGATGCGGAACTGAGAGCAAAATGGCCTGCTAAGCAGTTGGCAATTATGTCGGAGTCAGTACAAATTGCCCCATTCAATGAGAGCGCAGGGACGCCGACAGGGGTCCAATAGCCATATAGGCCTCTAATCTTTGCCCAGACCTGCGATGGAGAGACATGGAGGCCAATGGTGGAAACATACCATTCCCAGCACTCCTGCTTGTGTTGGCGAATGAGGCGGCGGGCCTGCGCACGGAACCGTTTAAAGGCGATGAGGATTTCTAAAGATGGATGCCGCTTGTGATGATGGAGCACTCGCCTGCGATCTTTAATCGCCTCGGCGATCGCTGGCGACCACCAAGGCACAGTTCTCCGCCGAGGGGACCCAGACGAACTGGGAATGGCAGATTCTGCGGCAGTAACGATGCCAGTGATGGCTGAGTGAACCACCGCATCAATAGCTTCATGAGAAACAGGTTCAATAGCGGCAGTGGAGGAGAATAAGTTCCAATCAGCCTTATTCATAGCCCACCTGCAAGGGCGCCTAGAAGACTGACACTGTGGTAGTGACAGAAAGATCGGAAAGTGGTCACTACCACACAGGCCGTCATGCACACTCCATTGAACATACGGTAAGAGGCTAGGGCTGCAGAGTGAAAGGTCGATGGCAGAGTACGTGCCATGTGCCATACTGAAATGTGTGAAGGGAGAGGTCAAGCTGTGCCAATACGTTCTCAACGGTGGCGCCTCGACCTGTTGCCACTGACCCACCCCACAAAGGGTTATGGGCGTTGAAGTCGCCCAGTAACAGGAAAGGTGGCAGCAATTGGGCTATCAGTGCCGCCAGGACATGCTGCGGGACATCATCATCCGGGGGAAGATAGAGACTGCAGACAGTAACAGCCTGTGGCATCCACACCCAAACAGCGACAGCCTCTAAAGGTCTTTTGTAGAGGGACAGACTCGCTGTGAAGAGGGTGAAGGACATAGATGCAGACGCCACCAGATACCCTTTCATAAGCTGCCCGGTTCTTATAATAACCCCGATAGCCACAAAGGCCGGGGGTTCGCATTGTTGGAAACCAAGTTTCCTGAAGAGCAATGCAGAAGAAAGGGTGAAGGCTGATAAGCTGTCTGAGCTCAGCTAGATGGTGGAAGAAACTGCTGCAGTTCCACTGGAGGATGGTATTGTCCATGGCTGAGAAAGCCGTGAAGGGACTGGGAAGGCAGTTAACTCCACTTGTTCACTCGCTGCCACCGATTCAGTACCCATGCGAGTGACAACCATGGCGTCTGAGGGACCGGCGAGATCCAGGTCTTCAGCAGACGCAAGAATCTCAACCTTGTCCTCAGATGCGGAGCTTGTAGGAAATGGTGGAATGGGTGCCACCGCAATGTCGGGATTCTTGGGAACCTTTTTCTTTTTCTGCTTCTCTCGCTGTGCCTTCGGTGGTTCAGGCTGGAAGGGCTTCCCTGGGTCAGTCTCAGGGACGGAAGATGACTGTGAGGCCCTATGAATTTCCACTTAGCCTCTGTGTAGGTCAGTCTGTCCAGAGTCTTTATTTCCATTATTTTCCTTTCCTTCTGCAGAATCAGACAGTCCGGCGAGCAAGGGGGATGGTGCTCTCTGCAGTTGACACAGATGGGAGGCGGGGCACATGGAGTATCAGGATGGGATGGTCGACCACAATCGCGACATATGAGGCTGGAAGCACAGTGGGAAGACATATGGCCGAACTTCCAACACTTGAAGCACTGCATCGGGGGAGGGATATATGGCTTGACATCACAATTGTACACCATCACCTTGACCTTATGAGGTAATGTGTCACCCTCGAAGGCCAAGATGAAGGCACCGGTGGCAACTTGGTGATCCCTCGGACCCCGGTGGATGCGCCGGACGAAATGGACACCTCGTCGCTCTAAGTTGGCGCGCAGCTCGTCATCAGACTGTAAAAGATCACTGTGGAAAATAATGCCCTGGACCATATTTAAGCTTTTATGCGGGGTGATAGTAACAGAAATATCCCCCAGCTTCGTACAAGCAAGCAAGGCTTGTGACTGGGCAGAGGATGCTGTTTTTATTAAGACTGACCCTGACCACATTTTGGACAAGCCCTCCACCTACCCGAACTTGTCCTCTAAATGTTCTACAAAGAACTGAGGCTTCAGGGACACAAAGGATTTCCCATCAGCTCTGGTACAGATGAGATACCGGGGCGAATACCTTTCGCTGTCATTCATAGCCTTTAGTTCCTCCCATGGTCTGGCCAGGGAGTGGAACGATTTGGGGTCATACACATTAGACTTAAAGTGAGCTTTTGAACGCTTAGAGACTGCTGGTGGCTGGCCACCAGCAAGAGAAGATGTGCCACGCTTCACTGCATGTCATCCACCCTCATGCCACCTACTCCGACCAAGGGCCCTCCCCACGGGCACCACCCAGCCACATCAAAGGCCACCTGGCAGGATAGCCATTGCCAGGAGTCCTGATGCCCCAGGGAGATGGGCATCTACTCCTTGGCATACGTGGGGAGTTAACGGTGCAGGCATCAATAGAGCGAACCCTGTGTTGTCAGGGGGCTACATCCAACAGGGTACATGGCGGCCCCACCACAACGCACTGACTACCGTGCTGGATTTTAGGTGACATGTAGTCCATGGTGGCCGCCGGTGCAGAAAGTGGCACTGCACATTGCATGGCGGAAAGTGCACACAGGAATTTTTTTTTTTTTGGTGGGGTTTAAGGGCGCTCAACTACTGAGGTCATTAGCGCCCAGTCACTGTTGTTAGAGCACATGGAATCTAGTAAAACTCAAGGGGATGGGGGGACACCAGAAGGACCTGACAAAGATGCAGATAAAATAAGTAAAAAGGTTAGATGTCTTTGGACAAGCCAGTCAAAGTCATAAAACGCAGAATACGAGCAGCTGCTCGAGCGTCATCAGCTAAAACATCTGGTAAAGTAGATGGCAGGGACAGGACAACACGAAATTGACTAAAACGGGGACACGACAATAAAACATGGCGCACTGTTAATGCCTGACCACAAGGGCACTGCGGGGCTGGGTCACCGGAGAGCAGGTAGCGGTGGCTAAACCGGCAATGCCCAATCCGCAACCTGGTCAGAAGGACCTCCTCTCGCCGAGATGGTCGGGAGGAGGTTGTCCAAGCAGTTGGGAGCGGTTTTACTGCCCGGAGCTTGTTTCCTTGGAGGGATGACCAAGCATCCCACCACAACGACACAAGCCTCTTACATACATCCCCACGAACGTCAGATGATGGGACACAATGGGAGGCTGGCCGAGGCAGGAAGACTGCAGCCTTGGCTGCAGCATCCGAAGCCTCATTCCCAGGCACTCCTACATGTCCGGGAACCTACAGGAAGCTGACAGGAGAACCATTATCAGCGAAAGAATGGAGGGACTGCTGTATCCGTTGAATCAAGGGATGGACCGGATAGGGAGCTCCAAGGCTCTGAAGAGCACTGAGTGAGTCAGAGCAGAGTACGTACGATGAATGGCGGTGGCGGCGGGCATACTGAACGGCCTGATGGAGAGCAAAAAGCTCGGCCGTAAAGCTCGAACATTGGTCGAGGAGCCGGTATTTAAAGGTGGCGGCCCCGACGACAAAGGCACAGCCGACACCATCGTCAGTTTTGGAGCCATCGGTGTAAATAAAGGTGTGACCGGCAAGTCGAGCACGAAGTTCGACAAACCGTGAGCAATACACTGCAGCCGGAGTACCCTCCTTCGGGAGTGAGCTGAGGTCGAGATAAATATGAACCGGAGCCTGGAGCCAAGGTGGTGTCGGGCTCTCACCCTCTCTGAAGGTGGTAGGGAGGGCAAAATCCAATTGTCGAAGCAGGCGACGGAAGCGGACTCCGGGGGGCAGCAGGGCAGACACATACAACCCGTACTGACGGTCGAGAGAATCGGCGAAGAAGGTCTGGTAAGAGGGGTGGTCGGGCATAGACAACAGCCGGCAGGCATACCGACACAGCAGTACGTCGCGCCGGTAGGTCAATGGTAATTCGGCAGCTTCAGCATAAAGACTCTCGACGGGACTAGTGTAGAAGGCTCCGGTCGCAAGACGTATCCCCCGATGGTGGATGGAGTTGAGCCGGCGTAAGAGGGATGGCCGAGCGGACGAGTAGACGAAGCTCCCATAATCCAGCTTTGATCGGACTATGGACCAATACAAGCGTAGCAGGACAGTGCGATCCGCTCCCCAAGATGAACCGCTAAGAACTCTGAGGACATTAAGGGAACGTGTACAACGGGCCGTCAAATAAGAGACATGTGGAGACCAACACAGTTTCCTGTCCAACGTGAGCCCTAGAAACTTAGTTGTTTCCACGAATGGGAGAACAACGGGACCGAGATGTAAGGATGGCGGAAGGAACGCTTTATATCGCCAAAAGTTGATACAAACCGTCTTCTCTTCAGAGAACCGGAAGCCATTTGCCACGCTCCATGAGTAGAGGCTGTCTAGACAACGCTGAAGGCAGCACTCCAGGAGGCATGTTCTCTGGGCACTGCAGTAGATCGCGAAGTCATCGACAAAGAGAGAGCCTGAGACATTAGGTGGAATGCAATCCATAATTGGATTGATCGCGATGGCAAAAAGGGCTACGCTCAAGACGGAGCCCTGAGGCACTCCGTTCTCCTGGAGGAAGACGTCGGACAATACAGAACCCACACGTACCCTAAACTTTCGATCCGTTAAAAAGGAATCAATAAAAAGGGGCAGGCGACCGCGTAGGCCCCACCTGTGCATAGTGCGGAGGATACCTCCTCTCCAACAGGTATCATAAGCCTTCTCCAAGTTGAAGAACACTGCTACCGTTTGGCGCCTTCGCAAAAAGTTGTTCATGATGAATGTCGACAAGGTCACAAGGTGGTCAACAGCGGAGCGGCGGCGACGAAAGCCGCATTGGACATTAGTAAGTAGCTGTCGAGATTCAAGAATCCAGACTAACCGAGCATTAACCATGCGCTCCATCACCTTACAGACACAGCTTGTACGAGAAATGGGGCGGTAACTAGAAGGAAGGTGTCTATCCTTCCTGGGTTTGGGTATAGGAACAACGACGGTGTCACGCCAACGCATGGGAACCTGACCTTCGGTCCAGACGCGATTGTAGGTACGAACAAGGAAGCTTTTGCCCGCCGGAGAAAGGTGTGCCAGCATCTGAACGTGAATGGCATCTGGCCCCGGAGCAGAGGACCGGGACAGTGCAAGCGCACGTTCGAGTTCCCGCATAGTAAAGGGGGCATTATAAGTTTCCAGATTCAGCGATTGGAAGGAAGGTCGCCGAGCCTCTTCTGCCTCTTTCCCGGGAAGGAAGGCAGGGTGGTAATGGGCGGAGCTTGAAACCTCCGCGAAAAAGCGGCCAAAGGTGTTGGAGACAGCCACAGGATCAACAAGGACCTCATTACCTGAGGTCAGGCCAGGTACAGAGGAGTGGGCCTTAATGCCCGACAGCCAGCACAGGCCACCCCAAGCGACGGAAGAGGGAGTAAAACTGTTAAAGGAGCTGGTGAAAGAGGCCCAACAAGCTTTTTTGCTGTCTTTGATGACTCTACAGCATTGCGCTCTGAGTCGTTTGTATTCAATACAATTCGCCAACATAGGATGGCGACGAAAGGTGCGTAAAGCACGTCGTCGAGCATGGATAGCATCCCTACAAGCCTCGTTCCACCAGGGGACGGAAACGCGACGTGAAGAAGAGGTAGTACGAGGAATGGAACGTTCGGCAGCATTGATAACAGCCGTGAGGTATTCGACCTGACTGTCACAACTGAGAAAATCGTGGTCCGGGAAGGTCGCCAGGGAGGAGTAAAGTCCCCAGTCAGCTTTCGGTATGTTCCAGTGCGAAGGACGTGGGGATGGGGTGTGGTGCAGGAGACGAACGACACAGGGGAAGTGGTCACTCGAATAGGTGTCAGAAAGGACATACCACTCGAACCGACGGGCAAGAGTGGTAGAACAGATCGAGAGGTCCAAGTGGGAGTAGGTATGAGTAGAGTCCGAGAGGAAAGTCGGGGCGCCGGTATTGAGGCAGACAAGATTGAGATGGTTGAAGACATCCGCCAAGAGTGAACCTCTTTGACAGGATGCAGGAGAGCCCCAAAGGGGATGATGGGCATTGAAGTCGCCAAACAATAAAAACGGCGGGGGAAGCTGAACGATCAGGTGCATCATGTCAGCCCGACTAACAGCAGATGACGGTGGAGTGTAGATGGTACAAACTGAAAAGTAAAAGCAGAAAGAGTAATACGGACAGCTATTGCTTGGAGTGGGATGGTAATAGACATCGTCCCGAACGAGCAACATGACCCCGCCATGAGCTGGGATACCGTCCACAGGGGTGAGGTCATACCACTCCGAGGTATAGTGGGTAAAGGCAATACGGTCAGTCGGGCGCAACTTGGTTTCCTGGAGACCAAGGACGAGCAGACAGTGCAGGCGGAGGAGCAGTTGTAATTCCTCCCAATTAGATCGAATACCTCTTATGTTCCAATGAAACAACGCCATCGCTAGTCAAAAAGTTGGGGGAACGAGACGGGGGAAGATCTGGTCACCTCGACGGCCGCGGAGGGCCAGGTTGCGAGGGAACAACGCTACAACCGGCAGGAGGCGGATCCGGTTCCATCGAGTCGTCGCCAGCTGCGGTCGCTGTCCCTGGTTGTGTAGGAGGGGCAGCATCATTTGCCGATGAGAGGCCAGCTGAGCGCCTGGCAGCAGAGCGTCCCGGCGAAACTGAGGACGGCCGGGAGCAGCGACTCACGGATGGAGCGTCAGACGAAACGCGCCGGGGTGGAGAGGGGGATAGAGACTTCTTCTTGGAGGCCTTCTTGGAATGCCGAGGAGGCACAGGGATGGTGGGGTGGACCCGAAGAAGGTCCTCACGCGCGGGGTCCGTTTTGGAACGCCGGACCTCGGAAGCTGGGGTCCGGAACGTTTCCCCGATGGACGCGTGAGAAGAGGATCGCTTCTCAGGTGGCGGGGGGAGAGGAGGAGGAGGAAGGGTGGCCCCTGGGGCAGAGGGGGCGGGGGCCACGGGGGAGGATGATTTGGAAGGGAGGGATTTGGGAGGCGGAGGCAGAGCCCCCTGATGGGCGGAGGAGGCGGAGGGGGGACAGGATAGGGGTGAGGATACCGTGGAAGGAGTGGACACAACTGAGGCAAACGAAGTGGTCAACGGCACGGGATGGAGGCGGTCATACTTCTTCCTGGCCTCAGAATAAGAGAGCCGATCCAAAGTTTTGAGTTCTTGTATCTTCTTCTCCTTCTGATATGCGGGGCAGTCTGAGGATCTGGGCGAGTGGATGCCAGGACAATTAACGCATCGAGGTGGTGGGGTGCATGTATGTTCCTCACGAAGAGGACGTCCACAGTCACCACAAAGGGGCTCAGCCTCACACCGTGACGACATGTGCCCAAAGCGGAAACACCGAAAACAGCGCATAGGAGGTGGGACGTAAGGTCACACGTTGCACCGGTAGCACATCACCTTTACCTTCTCCGGGAGAACATCCCCCTCGAAGGCGAGGATAAAGGCCCCGGTGTCGATGCGACGGTCTTTGGGGCCACGCTGGACTCGCCGGACGAAATGCACGCCTCGGCGCTCCAGGTTGGCCCTGAGCTCCTCATCAGATTGTAGCAGGAGGTCACGACGCAAAATAACCCCCTGCATCCTATTTAGTCCCAGATGCGGGACAATGGACACTGGATGTCCCCTAGGCGGTCGCACGCCTGGAGCGCCGCCAACTGTGTGGCGGAGGTGGTCTTGATAAGAACGGACCCTGAACGCATCTTGCTGAGAGCCTCGATTTCCCCGAAGATGTCCTCAATGTGCTGAACAAAGAACATGGGCTTGGAGGTGGCGAACGTCCCCCCATCGGTTCGAGAACAGACCAAATAGCGGGGGAAGTACTTTGCCCCAAGCCGGCGGGCCTGTCCCTCCTCCCAGGGAGTGGCCAAGGGGGAAAGGGCAGGAGAACCAGAACTAGAAACGGTACCTTTTCTTTTGAAAGACTCGGCCACAGAGCGACCTGATACGTGTTGACGTTTCATCTGCGAAACGTCCGCCCCGATACCACCCACTCTGACCAGGGGCTCTCCCCACGGGCGCCACCCAGCCTCAGCAAGGGCCACCTGGCAGGATGACTGTTGCCGGGAGTCCTGATGCCCCAAGGAGACGGGCATCTACTCCTTGGCCGACGTGGGCAGCGTGCAGCTCAGGTATCGGCAGTACGATCCCTGTGTTGTCAGGGGGCTACAACCTAGAGGGTACATGACGACCCCACCACAACGGGCTGGCTACCGTGCTGGATTTCTGGTGCCATGGAAAGTCCATCATGATCGCTGGTGCAGATGGAGATGCACTATGGGCGTAACTTGGACAACCCATCAGGCGTTTAGGCCCAATTTGAGGAATAGTGGGTATGGTTACAACGCCGGTGCAATGCTGAGTGCCAAAGTCTTAGTGCACTTAGGACCAGTGGTACACCACGTAAGGTGTCCTTCCCCAAAAGGCTCATACTTATGTAGAATTTTGAAAAATGGAGGTCAAACCCCAAGGGGGACCATCACATGGAAGGCCGAAACGGTTGAAACTCCTTTTAGTCGCCTCTTACGACAGGCAGGAATACCTCGGGCCTATTCTTACCCCGGACCTGCAGGGGGGGGGGGGGGGGGGGGGGGGGGGGGGGGGGAGCACGCAGGAACGTATCCATGCCCAGGACTGCAATGCAACGACGAATAAGCTGGCGAAAGTTCCCAGTGCAAGATGGACACAATGCACCAAGTAAGGCGCCCTTCCCCCGTCAGCTCACTCTTCGGAAAAATTTTGAGATATGGAGGTCAAACCCGACGGGGGACCATCACATAAGGCCGAAACATTTGAGACTCCTTTTAGTCGACTCTTACGACAAGCAGGAATACCGCGGGCCTATTCTTACCCCCGAACCCGCAGGGGGGGGGGGGGGGGGGGCACCATACAGTAGCTTGCTGAGTATCTACACAGATGTAGTAGAAGTCAGCTATTTAATAAGAGAAGCACTAATACATTTTTAAGAAGAAACTAAAACTCACAAGGAGAGGTCCCAAGATGTGGGACTGCCTCTTTGAAACCATTTATTCAGTGATGTAGGTTAGGGTTCCCAGTACCACACCCACGAGCCGGTCATCATTTTTCCTTCTTGTCATTCTTTTTTCATTTTGATATTTGTCCACGTGCTATAGCTATTGTTATTTAGTTATTTATCTTTTGTAATATTTAAAAGTTTGTAAACACTGATTTATCCATTACAAACAAAAGACGAAATAATCTATTTATATTAGTTGTACAATTGTGTTAAAAACTTATTTTTCAATACAAGAATACATTTTTATGGTAAGGAATGGTCACAGAAACACTTAAAACATAAATTCTTGTTGCACTATAGGCAAAGTAATACAGATGAATATTTAAACGAAAGCGGAGAGTACAAATAAAACAAAATTCAAGCAAAATGAGGAATAGAAATAATGAATGCAGGAACATGGGTGAAAATATAAGATGATAAAATGGAAGAAATTAAATTGACTTCAACACACAAAAATAATTAAAATAATAGATAAACATACAAATGAAAAAACGTCATGAAGAAAAAAAATGAGAGCAAATGGAAAGTTAATACAGTGATTAAAATCATATGACAAAGGAATACCAATAAAAAAAATCACATTTAAACCAATTAATTGAATAAAAATAATGTTAAAAGTCATTCTGATAAAGATTTTAAAATAAAAATTTTCAGAGCACTTGATGGAATTTGAACCAGCAACCATTATGTTTCACCGCTGTTCTGCATAATTTATTACTTTTAAGGGTCTAGAGCAAGAGTATAGATACTTGCTTGTATTGCAGGCCACAAATCCCTTACTGTAGTAGCTAAGGGCCACTAGGTAAAAAATGTGGCGTGGGGCAACTTATTGCAAACTGGGATCTCCCTGCTCCAATGCTACCTAGATTGGGCACAAAAGGACTAAGTCCTTGAGCCATTCATCAAAATGGGGCCTCGTTTCCCCTCACTGTTCGTTCTACATACATATTTCAGATAAAAATTCAGTCATCAGTGGAAAATACATTTTTAATATGTGAAATGAAAATATATTTGCACCTGATGACAGAATTTTATTCTGAAATAGATACATGGGAGTAAAAAAAAGGATTATTTTTTAAAAGCTATATTTTCAAACTGTTTACCAAACAATGCTATCCCCTTCAAAATACTCTCCATTACAACTAACACATTTGTCCCACTGGTGCTTCCACTGTTCGAAACATTTTTTGTAGTCATCTTTAGAAACGGCTAACAGCTCCTACCTCATTTTTTTCATGACTTCTTCAATATTGTCAAATTTATCCTCTTTCATGCATGGAAATAAGAAAAAGTCACACAAAGCTAGGTGAGCCAAGAAAGGTGAGTGGGGCAGCAGGACCATGCCATTTTTAGCCAAAAATTGTCTAACAGAGACAGCTGTGTGTTCAGGTGTGTTGTCATGGTGGTAGAACCAGTCAACTGTCCACCACAATTGGGTCATTTTTGAGAATCACCAAGCTCCAAGATAACTCACTAATCTCTGACAGTTGCTCAGTTGTCAGTGGTATGTGACCGCAAGCTCTCGAATTTTTTCAACATTTTCGTCGATTCGGGTAGTTGATGGATGTCCAGAACAAGGTTCATCATCACTCAACACATTGCCATTTTTAAATTGAGCAAACCACTCGTACACTTGAGTATTTCCAATGGCGACATCTTGGTGAACTGTTTTTAACATCAAAACAGTTTAGCAGCATTTTTACCAAGTAGAAAACAAAATTTCACAGCTGCAAAATGTTCACTTAAACTTGCCATCATAAAAGACAAAACAAGAACAAAACAGTACCAGGAAAAACAATCACTGCAGATGAACAGAACAAGCCATGTCAACAGCACATGTGGTACTGATCTGGCTACGAGTTGCGCTACACACACCTAGCGGCAGAAGTGCGTACTACATAAGCTCCGCCCATGGTAACATTATTCTGGTCTTCTTTGGGTATCCTCTCATATGCTGAACGAACAGGGAGGGGAAACTAGGACCCACTTTGATGAATGACTGGAGGACATGATAATTAGGACCATAGATCACAATACAGATTGTTTCAAAAGTCAGTCCCATCCATGGTGACTTCTTGCCAGGATAATATTAAAACTGAAGTTGGGACATCGCTGTTTGAACCAGTTAGAAGTCCCTCAGGGCTAAAAATGCTGCAGCAGGTGATGGCCATCTAGCAGGCAACAGAGCCACAACAATGAATAAAAGTATACAATCCACTCTGATGAAATTTAAAATCTGATTCACTGCCTACACATTATGAGCTACGATTTTGGGTGGTGACTCAGCCGGCTTGCTGCAGAATGTATCAGAGTCAGAATGGTATGACCAAGACAGAGGCAGCAGAGGATGTGGATTAATGAAAAGATGGTTGAAGAGAAAACCATAACACAGTTGTAGATATCTTTATAGTCCATAACTTATTGGTTCTAGTCATGGGCATGACACAGTTCACTGTTCCACATTGCTAAGAGTCAGTGGTATGTGTTCATGTGACATATTGGTATTTTTATTTCCAGAGCATTCTTCCTGATAGTTTACTTGGTGAGCTACATCTGCAAGTTCATTCCTCAGGATCCAGTCTACAAGGAGAGCATGTATTTGTGTTACAAATGGAGGCCAGGAAAAATGGGGCTGTAGTCTGTAAGCTGCTCACAGTCACTGTAGTTTAGGAAAGACTTATGTAACTGGTCTCAGATGTAGTGCAAAGCATGGGCAAATGGCAACAATTCCACCAGAAAGACACTGCATCTAACTGGCAGAGTGTGTTGTTCACTGGTGCCATTATACACAGAGGTGTAGCCTGCCCTACGTTCAACTATCCACTAAGTACTGAGAGGAACAATCAGCGGAAAACTGAGGATTTTTATCACATCCTTTGGGTTGAGAGAAAGATCCATGTTAATTTGTGGGTCAGACATGTATCATTGGTGTGTTATGAGTAGCACAGTGAGAGCAGGTACGCAAAAGTCAAAACTGATGGGACCAATACTGTGATTCCAGACCAAGATTGTTTCTGGAAGTTTTGCTTGCATACCAGGAAACAGAAGGTGTTGATTGGGATATTCTGGTTGTCTTCGAACACGTATGGCATAGTTGAGGAGTAATTAGTGGCATCTGATTCATACAGGGGAAATCTCTGACTACCAAGAGACTGTCCAAAGGGCTCATACAAAAGACACCAGGTTTATACCTGGTCCCTCAATGGTGAATCCAGTTGAGGAGTTGCAGTGCCAATGATCCTGCTGAGCCACAGGCCTGGCTTTGGAGAGTAGCAAAGTAGTGGAATGGTCCACACCCCAGGAACTTGTATTGAGACATCATCTCAGAACATTATGTTTTAAATGGCATGTCCAATTAAGCCGTCTGGGGATAACCAAGTTAACCTGTCATCAAATATGGGTCCTAAGAAGCAATATGTGTTGACCAAATGAAGCGCTCATTTTGAAGTAGAGATCTGGGTGCGGCTGAGCAGTTCTTGTCAGCAAAAATTCATGACGGAAGTTTCAATAGTGGTAAATCTCAAGCTGTGTGTACATATTCTGCTTTTGTTACAGCATCCTGTAATTATCGTTCAGTGGCTCTTCATGTTGAAAGAACTATAATAGATACCAAAATCATCACGTATAAGGACGATGAGACTATACATTGCCTATGGAGTACACTGACCACTATTAAGAAGATGGTGACACTTGAAGAGACCCTAGTGGGATTTTCCTGTGTGTGGGAATCAATGTAGCCATTACTGGTTTGGTATCAGAAGGATTGCCGAGACAGCAAATTTTGGATGAAAATCTGGAGTGCGCCAGAGAAGCCCCATTCATGTAAGGTGGTGAGAAATGGTGACACCATGAGATCTCTCAGGTTTTACACATGTAAAATGTGGCAATGACAAGCAACAGTAGATGGTGTAACATTTGATTGTATATTCAATCACGAACCAGAGTTGTGTTTCCGCACATTGTAAATGTGCTGGTAGCAGATGAATGGGTGGGGGCTCACACTCAGAAAAATGTTGTTACATGATTTCAAGCGTTAGAGTGACACCAACCTGCTCACTTTTTGTGAAGATGGGGGACATGGGTATGGTGGGGTGTGGTTTATATACACCAATGCTTGGGCAAAGTGCATTACCAGATGGTTGGCAATGACAAGCAACAGTGGCACAGAAGTGAAACTGACCGTTTCAGATGGAAAAATTACAAATGTTGCAAATTACTGAGTTAGCATATATGTATGTAGCACAGTGCCTCAGTATTCTGCTAGATACCCCATCTTATTCATGAGAGTCCTAAGACTTCAGCGATTTAATTACTGGCTCAGTCTCCCTCTTGTATCACTGAAGTGAATTTCAAGTAGCAGTCTTGTGAAGCAATTTTCTATTAAAGTTAAATGATTCACTGTAGAGACCAAGTTTTTATTTTAGTCAATTTCTGTATTCAGAAACGGACTGTTAAATATTGTGCATATATTTGACATGTCAGTAACAAAAACTTTTTTACTATGTACAGACTTTATGTCCTCAACCTTGCACTGTTGGCCAGATAGTTCTTTCACAATTGACCACATGGTATTAATTTTATCTTGATAATTAACTATTCTATTTGCATACCACATGCTTTTCAACTTCAACATTTTAAGCGACTTACAGTCCCGTTTGTAAAGGCCTACAGCATCTTGATTGTAGCTATTTTTAATGTTTTGATACAATTCCCTTTCTGTTCTACATCATCTCACTAGTCAGGCATAAGGGTTGCCAGTTAGGGTTAGTACCTTGCTTTAAACATTCTAATGGAAAAGTGTGAGAAATGTGTTGAGAAAGCATTACATTTATGTTATTAGCACTATAGACTGCCCCTGATAGCTGAGTGGTCAGCGCGACTGTGTGTGTGTGTGTGTGTGTGTGTGTGTGTGTGTGTGAGAGAGAGAGAGAGAGAGAGCGAGAGAGAGAGAGAGCGAGAGAGAGAGAGAGAGAGCGAGAGAGAGAGAGAGCGAGAGAGAGAGAGAGCGAGAGAGAGAGAGAGCGCGAGAGAGCGAGAGAGAGAGAGAGAGAGAGAGAGAGAGAGAGAGAGAGAGAGAGAGACCGGGGGGGGGGGGGGGGGGGGTCAGTGAGAGCTGAAAACCAGTTGTCCTGATGCAGGTTTCCAGCCTCCTAATGGTCAGCTGTAGCTGCCTCATCGTTGTACAATCAGAGGAAGAGTAGAAGATTGCAAAGACATCCACAATCAAACAGCTTTTGACAGGGCTCCTGACTGTGGAGGAAATGCCACTGATAACAGTAGCAAACAATGAAACACTGAGTACACTTCCATGGGGGACCTCATTCTCTTGAGCATAACAGTCACACAAGACATCACCAATGCCAGTCCTCGAGGAAGGATTGGATAAGAAGCAGCAGATGGTAATCCCCATTCACAAAGTTGGCAAAGGATGTACCTTCAAGTAGTGTCGTAAGCTTTTTCAAGGTCAAAAAACACACAAACCAAATGGTTTCAGTGCAAGGCAGACTCCAGTAGAATTAAGCTGTCGAGGGTGGAATGATAGCTCCTGAAACCACACTGGGAGAGGCTCAAGTGACATCGGGGTTCGAGAACCCAGACAAGGTGGCAGCTGACAATGCGTTCAAGAGTCTTACCCACACAACTGGTAAGCCTTACACTCTGGTAACTGTCAGGGGTGCTACAGTCCTTGCCTGGTTTCCAGAATGGAATTAATATTGCCTCCTTCCAAGTTGTGGGGTACTGTCCATCAAACCAGATCTGATAAAAACAAGAGAGGCGCTGTCCTTTCAGTCCATGGCAGAGATGATGAACCATGACATAATGAATCTCAGGTCCTGGAGCAATGTCTCTGGCCACAGAAAGAACCGATTCCAGTTCCCACACAGAGAATGGAAGGTAGTGGACTTCATTATGTGAGAAGAAATGGAGCTTTGCCATCTCTACAGTCCTAGAGAACACCTGAAAGGCAGGAATTTGTCTGGACGATGCAGTGACTGTAAAAAAGTGTTCTGTTAAAATGTGAGACAAGTCTTTAGACACATCCATCAGGACCCTATTTCTTGACAAGGCCATAAGGGGACAGGTATTGCTCTTTCCTGAAATCAACCTTATTTATTCCCAAATTTGCAAAGTGGAAGTAGACTCATTAATGGAAGTCTTGAATTCCTTCCCGGGATCCCTCTTCCATTCTTTTATCACTCGCCTCGCATGTGCTCCCGCAGATCTGAAGGCATGAAAGTTTTATGTAGTTGGATAGTATTTGAAGTTCCACAGAGCTATTCGACTAGCTCTGATTGCCAATCTGCAGTCATCATTTGACCAAGGTACAGGTCATCAACTGAGGAGGTTGCTAGACTGGAGGATGGACTCTGCGGCAGCCCGTTGGATCTCACATGTGATGTCTGTCACCATCTCCTGTGCACAATCCTTTTGTTCAAAAACAGCCTGTCTACTGCACAGCAACCAATTTGCCCTTTGAATCATCCAGCTTCGTGATCTCCTGTCGAGCACTATCTGAGTCGGCACACATACCCACACTGGGGAGTAGTCACTAGAATGTAAATATGTAGCCACTTTCTACTAAACTGAGTTGGCAATAGCTGGGGTGCAGAAACAAAGGTCCATGGCTGAAAAAGACCCTATAGCTGTAGAGAAGTGCATCATCTGACCAGAGTTAAAAAGGCAGATATTCTCAGAATGGACAAGTCGCTCGTTAATTCAACCCCTGGGGAATGTGACAGATAAGCCCCACAGTGTGTCGTGTGCATTGAAGTCCCCCACAAGGAGGAATGTGCATGGGAGTGCCCAGAAGAGTTATGCCAGAGCATCTGCAGCCAATGTATCTTGAGGCGGAATATAAAGAACACACTGTGATGTGCTAGCACTTGATGGCAACTGCTTGTATGGCCATGGAAAGAGGGACATCACTCATCAATGAAAACAGCCACTTCACCTTTAGCCCTGTCTCCAGTAAAACCTTGCTTCCTATAAGGGTGGTAACACCTTAATGCAGGTGTGTCAGAGATTTTTAAAATGAGTTTCTTGTAAGCGGATGCAGAATGGTTTCTCCTGGACGAGGAGCTGTAATTCTTCCAAATGTGATCAGTACCCATTTAAATTCCACTGCAACACGAAAATCCCTGTGGGAGCCAGTGGGAGACACTGATTAGTGATTATAAGTCTTTTCTTTCTCTCTCAAGAGTGGTGATTTACCAGGGAGGTCAGAGCTCTCTGGTTCCTCCAATTGGAAATCCATGTACTCAAGAGTAAAGTCCCCATCTGAGAGGGAGAGAGTTCAGCAATCTGAAGCTTTAACTGCCACTTTCTTTGACTTTGAACTACTTCTTGAAGGATGTTTTTCCTTACTTATGGAAGGAGTTGGTTGCTTGGGTTTAGGGGATGGCTTATTACACTTCTGATGATGAGCAGCAGTATGTGGCTTGTGTTATAAGGCCACCACTGACGGCTTCCAAATGATTTCTGGGTCAAGTGTAGTGTTTCCCCCTCAAGTACTCTGACAAGTGCATGTGCTCATACTTTAATCTGTGGTCTGAGTTTTTGTGGCAGCATCACACTTGGTGACTGGCTTCTTAAGGGCCGATTTAGCAAGTAGAAGTAGCAAAAACTGGAGGTTGCATAGCTCTTAAAGTTTTTTTAGCTTCACCATAGGTTGCGTGTCTCTAAACTTTCAACTTTTGAAATTTCCCTTCCTTGTTGTAAACCTCACACTTTCTGCTCAATATGGGGCGACTCCCAGAGCATTTTATACAGTGCAGAGAAAGTGTACAAGAATTGCCTGATTCGTGAGCTGAGCCTCCACAGTTTCCACGTGTAGCCTTTCTATTACATCCTATATAGCACGGCCAAATCTTTGGCATTTGAAGCATTAAATTTGGTTAGGAACAAACAGGGGAACCTTAAGACAGATACGGCCAGCAAGGATGTTTCCCGGTAATTCTGGAGTGCTAAACAACAGAATAAACATTGCAGATTTTTCCAATGTGCCACTGACACTTTTCATATAGTTCTGCACTTCCGTGACACCAACATTTTTCCATTTTTTACATAACTCCACAGGGTCCATCTCCATTATATTGGGGCAAGTATCCATGCCCTACGAAAGTTAAGGGCGTTATGCAACTCAGCATTGACTGGGAGTCACCTAACACCTTATGTACCAGAAGCCTGGATACTTGGTTTGGAGTAGCAGTTTCCACTAGAAGTGCTCCATTAGGAAGTCATTCGACACGTTTTAGGAATCCAGCAATACCATCCAATGCCTTGTGAATACTCAAAGTTTCTCCCCTGTTCTCTTGATTACAATGAAAGTGTTATGGCACACTAATGCCCTGTTACCATGATTCTGAGAGTACTTATTGGGAGAACTAAGCTCTCGCTGATGAGTGGATGTAGGTGCTACCTGATGGCACACCTGCCCTGTCAGTAGTAGTAGTAGTAGTAGTAGTAGTAGTAGTTTGATGAGTCTGTTCTATAGGGATCCAACGAGACACTCGGGAAACAGACACCGTCCCAGGGAGAGCCCTGTATGCTTGAGCATGCCTCATACAACTGGGGGGGGGGGGGGGGGTAGGTGCCCCAGGGGTTGCCACTAGAGACTTTTATCTCAACAGCCATTCACTTTATCATTACATAGCACACACTGAGTTTGAGGTTTTTTATTATAGAAAGATGTATACCTCCCTCATGGCCCAGGCAGTGAAGAAAAGATTCCCATTTTCTGAAACACACAACATTCCACCACCATGTCTCAACGTGGTTACTGAATCATGCCCAGAGCTTATGGTAACAGAGTACGGGCAGTGCTTACCAGACCCCAGCTCAGCAACCTGGGGTCGCTAAGCCCATACCTATTGAACAAATGTTGAGCCCCTGAGAGGGATTCCATTAGAATCCATGGCAACCACGAAGCACTGGAAAACGGTCATCAGTGAAGTGAGCTTCTCGGAGGCCGACAGACTGCAGAATAACAGGAAATCAGTTGTTGTAGTTCTGGCAGGTGACAGTAGGATCCATCACAGATCCAATGGACCATCACAGTGAAGTTGTCTTGGTTAAGAGTGATGGGACCAGGGGCATCAATCACAGCTCAAGACCACTGCCTGTCTGTCAACAATGCAGGCGGGACATCAATGAAACTGGCTGACGAATCCTATGGCATGGTGGGATCTGGTGCCTTCAGGTTCACCAAAATAGCTTTCTATCTATTATTGTTCTCCTCCTTCAGGCGTGGGGATGGATGAAGTGGTGGCAGCCATGGGAACAATAGGTCACAGCTCCATTAACCACTGGTTGGTGGCAGGTCTCTGGATTGTGGGTTTCCAGGGAGAGGGGCTGAGAGGGAGCCCTGTCACCAGAAGCTGCTGGAAAAGGATGCTGTGGGTAATGGTTCCCAAATATGATGTCACAGGAACCATCAGAGTAGAGGGCAGAGTTGGAAAAAAACTGAACTGTTGGCGTGGATGGGTGGGGGGTGACAGTAGTGAGTTTTGAATAATTGGTCACCATATCAATACGATCCAGGAGTACACGTCTTTTCTTACCTTAGCTTATAACAGGCGGCCTAATGACTTATTTTCTGGTATTTTCTTTTCGTTCTCATTATTGGGCGAACCAGTGAATGTGGAAAACAGTGTTCAGTACAAATGGCACACAAAGGTGGTTGTTTATAGGGATGGTCTTCGTGGAGTGTGTCTGCAGTTTCAACATTTTGGGTCTGCCATGCTGTTGGAAACATCTCATGGGCAGTGAGACATAAGGTTTCACGTCACTCGTGTACAACACAACATTTTCTGGGAGCGCATTTCCTTCAAAGGCTAAGATGAAAGTGTGGTTGCCCTTGGAACCTTCTTGTATGTGTCAGACAAAATGTACACCTTGCCATTTGAGATTAGCTTGTAGTTCCTTGTCTGTCTTCAGTGTACGGCCTCTGTGGAAGTTCTCACTACACCAAATTCAAAGTTTTATGTGAGACACTCACAAGCCTGAAGACCTTTAGACCGTGCAGCAGAAGAGGCCTTAATCAGTAGTAACTCATTGTGCACTTTTCTCAATATGTCAAGTTCTCTAAATTTGTCGTCTACATTTTCCACAAAAAATAAGTTTTATCACCAAAAAAGTATCCTCATCTGTTCTGGTACACACTAGGTATAGGATAAATTGTTCCCCTCCCAGTTGTCTGGCTGGTCCCCCTTCCCATGAGGTAGCCAGTGCACACAAAGCAGTAGATTTGTTATCCATGTTGATATATCTAGAGTTGTTTGCTGAGGTGGCTGAACCAGAATGGCTATTATGCTAGTTCAGTGTGATATGTTTCATGTGCTCTCCCCATGAAAGGCACCCAGCTGCAGCAAAGGTCATCAGACAACAGGTGTTGCCGGGAGCATTGATGTCCCAGGAAGATGGGCTTCTATTCCCTGGCACATGTGGGAACTAGCTGCTCAGGAATCAGAAATGTGTCATCGTAGGCTCTAATGAAAGAGCTCAAAGAACGAATTATGTTTCCTTCTATACACTTTAAGTGGCATACATGCCCACGTGGTGTGCTAGTTAAGAAAATGGCACTACACGAATGGGTGAACTGGAGAAGCAGCACAAACTGGTTCTAACATACTAATCAAAAAAGCTAATGACTACAGTAACATTCGAAACATGCTAATACCTCTTAATTGAGGAAGGTCTGGACCAGACGGACTAGCTGTGGCTTGTGAACTTTGTTTGGCATTGTGGGAAAAACCACTTCAATGGCACACTTGGTGGCAAAGGAGCGCCAAAACGGCTGGGGATAGGACAGTAATATAAATCGGACTGGTGGTCGTGGCATGCACTGCACTGCACTATTTGCACTAACTGCACACACTATTCCAATTGCTGAAACCGGGGGGATGAACTGGGCATCTGGCATAAGGCTTTGTACTCTTAGTCAGCAGAGCTGCCTCAAAAAGACGCAGCTAAGGAAGGCGGCGTCGAAAAAATGCGGTAACACTCCTCTAGTTAAACAGACCATGACAGGACAACTGTTACAAGCACGGGATAAGAGTTGTGGTTCACACACACCCAGGCAAAATGGGGCGAATGACAATGTGGGCCACATAAAGTTGCGCGGGCAAGCTGCCGAGAGCACAGCTTGGAATGTTGCCTCATTTGAGGGGAATAAGAGACTGGTCGAGCGATGGATTGGCAGGCCTAGCGTGCGGAAAGTGTGGCTGTCTATGGTCTCCCCCCAGCAGAAGTGACCAGTGAGAGTGTTGTGATCCACCACGTCAGATTTGCTACCACGTTGGCTTTTACACATATACATGAATTTACATAGTTATTGTGTGCACAGGGTCAGTACCCTTGTAGGCAGTAGACACTATTTAAGGTGTTGTTCTCCAGTCGATCCAAGCTATGGGGGAAATTTTGAAAATGTGGGGGGGGGGGGGGGGGGGGCAAACACATATGGGGACAAAAATTACTTAAGCCACAAAGTGTTACAGGAAAAATGAAGGCATCAACGAAAGAAAGCAGAACCTAGGAAATAGCTGGATCAACATCAAAGGTTGAAACCACAAGAAAGAGAGGTAAAAATAGACTGAGATGGGGCAATGCAACACAAGGAAGAAAGCAGGTGCTGCAATAGCTTGGGGCTCCATGCTCATCACACACACACACACACACACACACACACACACACACACACACACACACAAAAGAGTCCTGATTGACTGAAGGAATAAAACAGAAAACCTAGGAGTAGACTGCAAGGCTGATGGTTGAAAGTTGTGTGTCTGCTACAATGAAATTAGTGTTGGGAGCCTTTATTTCGAACACAAAAGCTAAGATTTAAAAACACATACTCTACTAAAAAAAGTTACCCTGGTTAGGGGCCTCAGAGATGACCCATAAAGTGTTCTGAGCATTAAAGAAATGAGGGGGGTACCTAGGAGATCAAATCAATGATTTCACCATATTTCACTTCTTCCTCAAGGGAGGGGGAGAGATGCTGCAAAGCGCGAACTATGTATTTGTTCATATGCATAATGTCACTGCTTCTGCCATGATATTAAGTGATATTTTGCCACAAGAAGTGGTCCCTTAAAGACCGCTATAAACACCACATCAGAGAGTCTTTCAGTGTGAATTCTGTTCTGATAATAGAGGGTGATTACACTGCACGAAACTGATTGGTGCAGTATGGTTGTTGTACAAAGGTGACTGGGGGGGATACTGAGTAACTGAGAGCAAAGACTGGAGATATACTGACTTGCCACTGAATTGGGCATCTGTTGAAGGTATGCAGTCAAAGGGAAAGAAATAGACAGGGAATAAAACTGCAACACACAGGAATTGCTGCTATGGCTTGGTGCCCCTTGCTGTCACATGTTATAACCACAAAGGACTTTTGAATACCATTGTGGGAGGTGAGGGGGAGGGCGAGTATTTAACGTAATGGATCAGTAGAACTTTTTTCTTGTACCTTTGTGCAAAAACCGAAAACATAGTTAGATTGTTGATTTCACAAGCTTGCTGTCATTTACAGTCATTATTCCTCCCAAAATCCTAATGAAAAACTGATGCAGCAGCAATATATCTCATGGCAGAACAGCATGAATTAGAATGTCTCCCTCAGAAGCTACTCAGTTCTCTCCAAATCATGCCTCCAGTACTCTCAGGGCTACATTTAGTTTTGGACTATGTACTGTGGATGTTTTCTGGTGGGCAGTTTATGAGGGCACTTTATGAAGAAATTCAGAGCTGTCAAGTGTGACCCTTTGCCTGGATTCATCACTGTATACTACATTAAAATCACAGTGGTTTTCTGAAATATCTTACAATGATCACTTAGAAACTCCACTGATTGCTTTCCTTACTAAAAAAAAGTCTGGTCTAAAATAATTCTGATTAGATTAGTTTTTCATTCCATAGATCCGTGTTGAGGAGATCCTCGTGGATGTGGAACATGTCACTTATTTTTTATTTTTTTAAGCTGAAATAACGATACAAATAGTATGAATATATACAATGCATCATTTGTTTCTATTAAAAAATTCGCCAATGGAGTAGGAGGAGTTCGCCACTAGTAAGTCTTTCAGGCTCCTTTTAAACTGATCTTTATTTGTAACTAAATTTTTTATGTTTGCTGGCAAATTATTGAAGATGAGTGTTCCTGAGTAGTGGACCCCTTTTTGATCTAAAGTAAGTGCTTTTAAGTCCTTGTGCAGATCATTTTTGTTCCTGGTATTGTAAGTATGAACTGAGCTGTTTGTTGGAAAAAGAGATATATTATTTAGGACAAATTTCATTAAGGAGTAAATATACTGAGAGGCAGTAGTTAGTATACCCAGTTCTTTGAAGAGGTTTCTACAAGACGTCTGTGAATTTACTCCACAAATAATACGTATTACACGCTTCTGGACTCTGAAAACTTTCGTTTGACTTTAAGAGTTACCCCAAAATATTATACCATATGAAATTATGGAATGAAAGTAGGCAAAGCATGCAAGCTTTTTCACTTTTATGTCGCCTATATCTGCTAACACTCGAATTGCAAATACAGACTTGTTAAGGTGTTTCTGCAGTTCTGTGGTGTGCTCCTCCCAATTGAATTTATTATCAAGTTGTAAACCCAGGAATTACAGACTGTCAACCTCTTCTATCTGCTCTTCTTCGTACTTTATGCATATGCTGGGTGGAAACCTCTTACAGGTTCTGAATTGCATATAGTGAGTCTTTTCGAAGACTAATGTCAGTGAGTTGGCTTTAAACCATTTATTAATATCCATGAAAATATCATTAGCAGATCTTTCTAGAACTACACTCGACATACTATTTATTGCAATACTTGTGTCATCTGCAAACAAAACGAACTCTGCTTCTGGCAGTGTAACTGATGAGAGATCATTAATGTACACAAGAAAAAGCAATGGCCCTGAGATGGATCCTTGTGGGACACCACATGTAATTTTTTTTCCCATTCTGATGATGACTGACTTAATTCACTAGTCCCTTGCACTGACACCCTTTGTTTCCTGTTAGCGAGGTATGACTTGAACCATTTTGCAGCACTGCCCGTGACACCATAGAATTCTAATTTATTTAAAAGGATGTTGTGGTTTACACAATCGAATGCCTTTCACAAATCACAGAAAATACCTGCTGCTTGTAACTTGTTATTTAATGAATTAAGTACATTTTCACTGTAGGTGTAAATAGCCTTTTCGATATCAGAACCCTTCAGAAATCCAAACTGTGTTCTTGATAATATGTTATTTGTGGTCAGATGGTTGAGAAGCTGCCTGTACATTACTTTTTCTAAATTTTTTGAGAATGCTGGCAAAAGTGAAATCGGTCTGTAGTTTGATGGCATCTCTTTATCCCCTTTCTTGAATAGAGGCTTAACATCTGCATATTTCAGCCAGTCAGGAAATGTCCCAGTTATAATTGACTGGTTACACAAGTAACTTAGAATTGTACTAAACTCACAAGAACATGCCTTAATTAACTTTGATGATATTTCATCGTAACCACTAGAATGCTTTGTTTTTAAAGATTTTATTATGAAAGTTATTTCTTTTGGTGAAGTGAGTGACATATTCATGCACCTGAAGCGATTTGTAAAGGCTACTTTTAGACATTCACGGGCATTATTTACCGATCCTGACAATCCCATTCTATCAGTAACGGATATAAAGTACTTGTTAAATGGATTTGCCACACTATGCCCATCGGTTACTAATGTGTCATCTATCCTTAGTGCTATTTGCTCCTGTTCCTTTCTGATTCTACCAGTCTCCTCTTTCACTATATCCCATATTGTTTTTATTTTGTTCCCTGACATTGCTATCTTCTTCTCGTACTGCATTTGTTTAGATGTCTGAATTACTTTTTTTAAATATTTTACAGTATTCCTTGTATTTAGCTAAATCATCAGCATTGGAGCTATTCTTGGTCGACAGATACATTTTCCTTTTTGTCTTACGGGAAATCTTTATTCCTCGTGTGATCCATGGTTTTATTATAGACTTCTGTTTAATTTGAGTAACTTTTAGAGGAAAACAGTTTTCAAACATGGTACTGACATTGTTCATGAATGTGTTATATTTTTCATTCATGTCATGAGCACTATAAACATCTTTCCAGTTCATATCTTTGAGCAGTTTTCTAAAACACTCAATTTTTGGTTGATTGAATACTCTCCTGTACTTAGATTTAGCAGTCTTGATAATCTGGGTTTCTAAGAGGCTAAGCCAGCCTCTAACCCCAACCTCGGTATAGCAAACACCTGTGTTAACTAAATCCATTTTTGGAAGAAAGCAATGATAATAGATACCAAGGACTGCACAGTACTGTAATTTTCATTTGCTAGTTGTACCAATGGTATCCACACAGAGATAGAAATGGAGCTAGTTCTGAAATTCCCTATTGCCAGTCCAATTCTTTTTGGCTGGACTACAGCAAGTGTGTTCAGGTAAAACGGCTAGCAAACTCCTAAACTGTGCAGACATAATCGGTTGGAAATTTACACTGGAGCTATATCACAAGCATAGCCAATGAACGTTGTGATAGTGTTCTTTGGTGCTAATAACTGGCACATAGGGTACAACATTATTCTGTTATAGCCATTATGGATGCTAAGACAGGATTATTTTGCACGGTGAACACAGTTTTTGTTAAAGTCTCTGTATTTGTCTGGAAGTGTGATATGGATGCAGGTAATTCACTTAACACTTCATTGCAGCTTTAGCTTTCTTCAGTGGTACTCCAAAATTTTGCACAAATGTCTACTGACATTTTTCCTTGGCTTCTCATTACATATGAAGGAGCAAATTTAAAAGGACAACATTAATTACCAATGACCAGTATAAACTAAAGATACGCTAAAATTTACACCGACCAGCCAGAACATTATAACCACCTATGTAATAGCCGATATGTGCACCTTTGGCATGGATAACAGCAATGACGCATTTCTCGGCGCAGAAGCAATTAGGCCTAGGTGGGTCGTTGGAGGGAGTTGGCATCAGAGCTGCACACACAAGTCATCTAATTCCTGTAAATTCTGGGGAGGCGGACGATGGGCTCTGATGCCACATTCAATCACATCCCAGATGTGTTCGATTAGGTTCAGATCTGGCGAGCTGGGGGGGCCAGAACATCTGCTGGAACTCACCACTGTGTCCCTTTATCAACTATAGCCCACCCCTGGCCTTGTGACTGACATATTATCTTGATGAAAAATGACACTGCAGCCAGGAAACATGATTGTCATGAAGGGGGTGTACATGGTCTGCAACCAGAGTACGATATTCCTTGGCCATCGTGGTGCCTTGCACGAGCTCTACTGGATCCATGGATGACCAAGTGAATGTTCCCCACAGTGTAATGGAGCTGCTGCCAGCTTGCCTCTGTCTCGTAGTGAAGCTGTCAAATAGCTATTCCCCTGGGCAGATTTACACCCGCTCAATGGCATGATGAAGAAGGTATTGGGATTCATCAGACTATGCTATGCTCTGCCACTGTGGTAGCGTCAGAGCCGATGGTCATGTGCCCCTTTCAGTCATAGTAATTGATGTGATAACGTTGGCACATGCGTGGGGCGTCAGCAGCAGAGCCCCATTATTGAGGTTATTCAGTACTCTGCCCACCATTAAAGTCTGATGTTAGTTCCACCACAGTTTGCCACCTGTCCTATTTTACCAGTCTGCCCAGCCTACAATGTCCAACATCTGTAATTAGGTGCAGATGCCCAACCCTACGATGTCTGGATGTGGTTTCACTATGTGTTGAAGACACTCACCACAGGACTACTCGAACACCCACCAAGTCATGCAGTTTCCGAAATGCTCATGCTGAGCCTCTAGGCCATCACAACCTGCCCTCACTCAGACTCAGATATATAGCACACCTTCCCCTTTAACACACGGTCTGCACACTCACTGATATTACAAGCACCATGCTGTCTGACCAGCAGTTACTCCTCACCAGGTGACACTGCTATCGCCTGGATGGATTTATATCAATAGTAAGTCGGTGGTCATAATGTACTGGCTGATCAGTGTACACTCTGGTTGTTAGCAACTGGAGGCATTTACATTATCAGTAGTGATTGTTTCACATTTCAAAGGCTGCTGTATCCGATTGTCAATAGTGACATGCAATGAATTTCGAGGGTTTTAATAGAATACATACAAAGAAGACAGCACCAATAAAATATGATTAATAAAATATACATATGATCAGTCACACACCCTACTTGATAAAATCTGCTTTATAATTTGTTAGTGGGGGAGATAGCGTGATACCAGGTAAACCACTTTTGTTTATCGTAAAAAAGTCCAGCAATTTTTCACCAGCCATGTAAATGCAGCCACCATCAATGTAAACATTGAGAATTATCAGGTCTTTTGTGTATTTTTCAACCTTAATCAGTATAATAAAAACATACCTGCACTTATTATTATTCAAGAAAATTTGTTGTGCTTTTCCTTTCTAATAAAGATAAATACAAAGCTTGTGTTTATTCATTCTGCTCCCACCTGGTGTAAGCTTCTAATGAATTTACAACCATTCTCAAGTCCCTAGTTGGACCTTTCGAGTGCTTTAGCAATTTTCTACCACTATTTCTTTCCCATTGGCATTTGTGCTTTAGATCTCTTGGATTTCAAAAGCATCTGCGATGTTTATATTCTTCAATTAGCAACATTACGTTCTCTTCAGATCAATTCACTGCCCTTGCAACTCACATTAAACCAAAGTAGACAAGTTGGCATAAGAAAGATTTCTGTATTGCTTGCACTGGCACAGAGAAGCTATGAACTCTCTTTAGTGGTTTGCCAAAGGACTGACAACATGTGGAACATATGCAAACACTAATGAGTGCAACCCAAGAATGACTTAATGCAGTTTGTATTCACCTACTGTTTACACCAGAGAGAATTCTCATATGATAAGGCTTATCTGCATCTGTTCAGTCTATGTGGACATTATACTATTAACAGATATTAAGAACAGCATCACATTTCAAACACTGCCTTGATGGAAACCACTTCTGTGTTCCAAGTCATCTGAAAGGATGTTGCTCACAATGATGTGGTGAAATTAAAGACTAAAACGTTAGCTATGTCCAAAGAAGCGTCATGTATCGAGAAATATGGTATTTGAGTTACATAGCGTTCCACGTATATTAAAACTCCAGGGTGAGGAATCACCATAAAATTGTTGAAAGCACTTGGTATGGTAGCAGGTAAGCTGATGGCATACATCAGAAATTTGATGTATGAACCCCAGAAAGAAACGTGAAGTCATTTCGGGGTTAACACAAATTACTGTGTATGCAGAAACAATGCTAATTTTCAGTACTAATAGATCAAACACAGCTGATACACCTTTATCAAACATGGCCTTACGACACAACATGATTAAACTACTCCTCATGGCTTCTGTACATTCGAACTTTACTTTTCTTGAAATAACAGATATGCTAGGATACAAATGAAGTGTCGTCAGTTTCATTATTTTATGTTACGTAGTAGCCTAGTTCTGTGCGGTCTTTCTTTAACTATACACTACACTGAGACACAGCAATATTAATATGACGATAACACTTAGTGCTAAAATAACGAAAACATGCAATACAAAATAGTCATTTGCCTACCTGTCCAACACTCTGTAATGCTTTCAGGTCGTTTTCTGACTTGTCATATTGCTTAGTTAGTTCCTTCAGCTGTTCTCGCACTGTAAAATTAAATAAAAATTTTGTGTAAGTAATTAATAATATGGTTTGATGCTGTTCAACATCGAGGTAGCTAAGGAGGGTGCGGTGAATCAGCAGTATCCTTTAACCTTACTTACTTTCCTTTAGACGGCCTTCCACTTCTTTGTGCTCAAGCAATTTCTTTCTGTAGTCATGTAGTGCTTTTTCTCTTGCAGGATCTGTCACTACTGCCCCTACGTTTCCCTTAGCCATTTTCTTCGTACAATTGACAATCAACTAGTTTTCCACACAAACTCTCGTACGCTCCCAAAGATATATGTAAACAAATGGATTACTACGAGCATACCTCCATGACTACGAGTTAGTGACCTTTAGCTGTCTCTCCACAGACATAAATTACCTTTTTTTTTTAATGCGTACAAACTTTTTAGCCATCACAAATAAATGTACTGACACACATAACAAGGTAACATCTTTTCTTTGTCATACATACTGCTTTGGGCATACACTCATATGTTTTCAGATCAAAATTATTGTAACCAGATTACAAAACACAGTTGACTACTAAAAATTTATTTGTTAATTAAGTTCTTTAGTTAAGTTCAATTCATTTTAGATTTTTATGTCTTCTTTCGCAAGAAACCAGGATATGGCATTGTATGTACTCCTGGTTGTGTCTCAGAGAATTGGGATCGTGCAAAGCGGCTGGCAGTCTTAAGAGCTTCTCTAAAAAGTTAACTCTGCTTTTCTCGTAGCGTCTACTCTGAAATAATATGTGATTTACATCACCAATTGTTTCCTCTTCACATTGACAGTAGGGTGTTTCCGATACGTCGATTCTATGTAAGTGGGCACAGAAAGATCGATGATTGAGACGCATTCTCACAATGGACGTTATAATTTTCCTTGAATGTTTGATGTTTGCAAACCATGTCTGTCTTCGTATGAAAGTCTGTATACGTACATAGTTTTTACCTGTTGTTTGTTGGCTTTCATTCCTTTCTTCCTACCATGAGAGAACCGCTTGTTTTTTACTTTTAGGAGGTATTATATGTATGGGAGCTTAATGTCCATAGGTCTTCCACTGTTAATCGCATCTCTCGCTAGTTGATCTGCTTTGTCATTGTATAGAATGCCGGAATGTGATTTGACCCATACAAATTCTATAATTTGGTCAGTACTCTTAGCTTTGTGATAAAGATCAAGTATGTCGAGGGTGTATTTACTAGTTCTTTTGTACCAATTCAATGGATTTCAGATCGCTTTGAGAGCCAGTGATTATTACTGTCTTGGGTATTTTGAGAGATCTTGCATATTTGATTGCCTCTATAATAGCGAAAGTTTCAGCAAGAAATATGGAAGAATCACCTGGTAGTTGAAACTTCCTTTCTTCTGCAGATTCTGGACAGAAGAAAGCACATCGGACATGATTTTCCGTCCCCATTTTTGAGCCATCTGTATATAGTTTAAGATACCCTTCCCACTTTTCTGCCAGGTGCGATTTAGGAGAAAACTGTCCATATCCTTTTCCTTTGTTGGAATAGTCGACGTATGTTACAGGAATATCGTGATAAGAGCTGTGATAGTCATATAGCAACATTGTAAGAACCTCACTTCGATATACTTTCTTTTGGAGATATTTCCTGTCTTCGTACCACTTGTAGATATAAAGCTGCTGTTTCCTGACATTTCTATTATTCCCGATTTGAGAGATATGCTCATAAATGCTCGCACAAATACCACTTTTTCGATTCATGCGAAAAGATCGGAAATGGTCTGCGTTTGAGCAAACCTTGATCAATAAGGACTGACTATATTCCTTGTGCTATTTCATCCGACTGTGATTTCGTTCTGCGCCTTTTAGTTGGCGGCATGGCGGTGTTTGACAGCGCTGAGACATTCGCGTAATTATTTGCAAATTATTCCAGTTCGCTTGTATCACACTCTGATCGTTTTGAAACCGAGTTAACGTGATTATTTTCTATAGCTGACTGGTTCTGGTTTGTAGCTACAGATGGGCCGTTTGAAGTATCCTTTTCGCTTATTAGCTCAAAATGAATATTATCTTCTATCGTTTTCATGTCATTGTCAATTTTTGCAAGCGTTTGTCTTTCACACTCACTAATCATTTTCTCTACAGCCTCCACAAGAGTCCTGTGCTGCTGGATACACTTTTCTGTGAGCGTGATATCGCTGTCGAGTATTCCTACTTCGGCTCTTTCGTTTAATTTCTTTACATCCTGCGTAAGCTCTTCACATTCGTATGTTACAAACGTATCACTCAGCTTGAAAAGATCAACATCTTGCGTGAGTTTATGGACATCCTCCGGCAATTCTCTGCAATTTGATACAAATTTGGCTATATTTCTTTGCTCAGTCCTGACCAATTCGGTCAGATATTTGTGCTCATTTTGCAAGGCTTCTTGTATCTCTACTACCTTCTTTTTGTTCCTTTTGAATGTCTGACACTTTTGGCAAACCTGCACGTTCATACTAGAAAACTTCATATCAAGTTCGTTATTGGTCCCAGTTAAATCTGTATTCCAATTAACAAAAACTTTCAAGACCACCAACTAATATAATGACGTTTTTTTCTACCACACTGACATGATTAGAAAGTTTTGATCGAGATTGCTATTTTCTTTTGCAACAGTCTCAATTTTGTTCGCTAATTTCGTACTATCTGACCATATGCAAACAATTTCAGTACTTATTTTGTGTTATCCGAACGTTGTGGCGTAATCTTTAAGTTGATCAAAAGACGCGCCTCCTGACTTCTATATCTATATAACGATAACATCTGTGACAACAATAAAAGACAGCGAGGATAGCGATGCTTATTAATGAGCGACTCAGTGTGCACTAATTGATTAGTAGCTGTCTGTCTGTGTTGAGACCTGAAAGAGACTAGATCCATGTGTAAAAATGTACGCATGCCAAATTTTATTAACATAATGAATGTGTTATGTAAAGGTTGTGGGTGAAAATATATTAAAGTCAGTTTTAAAAATATGTTTGAATATTTATTTATTAGTCCCTGAAAATCCATTGTAATAAATGTTTGGACGATTGTGAGGACCTGCAAGGCACACCAGTAATAATGGAGGGAAACACCAACGTTCACAGCAGCATTGAAGAGATGTAAGAAATTATTTCAAGAAGGCATATAAGAACGGGCAACGGCCTTGCCACAGTGGATACACCGGTTCCCGTGGGATCACCGAAGTTTCGCGCTGTCGGGCGTGGTCGGCACTTGGATGGGTGACCATCCGGGCTGCCATGCACTGTTGCCATTTTTCAGGGTGTACTCAGCCTCGTGATGCCAATTGGGGAGCTACTCGATCGAATAGTAGCGGCTTTGGTAAAGAATAACATCTTATGACCGGGAGAGCGGTGTGCTGACCCCACATCCCTCCTATCTGCATCCTCCACTGAGGATCACACTGTTTCGGATGGTCCCGGTAGACCACTCGTGGCCTGAAGATGGAGTACATATAAGAACGTTTTTATCTTTTATATCTATGTATTCTTATGAAAACCTTATTGTTCAATTTTTTCTTCATTAGCTACGGTGACTATTCGGAGAGCCGAAACCTCTACTTTATCCAATACTATATTCCAGAATAATCTTAAAAGCTAATTTAATGTTTTAAATAATATTTCTCTTGTCATTTTCAAATCCCTTTTCCCATAATCCATACATGGGTTAATTACCCCCGGACTGGGAACTATTTCCTTAGATGAACCTTGAAAGTTCAGTTCATAATAGCCTAGTTCCAAGTAAAGGAAAAGTGCCTTGTCAAGTTACAATAATGAGTCATAATAGTGGGAAATTTGCAGCTGAATAGGAATTGAAAAGCAATACTCAAAACACTTCCGTTGCCATGACACTGAATCTCCGATAATAACAATAAAGGCCTTCAAGGAAATTGATATGAATTTAGATTTATGACATGCTCAATTTACATCTGCGCTCTGCAATGTATACTTTTCAAACCACCATGATATGCATGGCAGAGGGTACATCCTGTTGTATTAGTTGTTAGAGGTTCTTCCCCTTCAGTTCACGTATGGAGTGCAGAAAGAATGATTATTTGAATGCTTCTGTGCATGCTGTAATTATTCTAATCTTAACCTCTCGATCCCTAAGTGAGTGACATGTAGGGAACTGTAGTATATCCCTAGAGTCATCATGTAAAGCAAGTTCTTGAAGCTTCATTAGTAGACTTTCTTGGGATAGTTAACGTTTATTTTCAAGAGTCTTCCAGTTCAGTTTCTTTAGTATATCTGTGACACTCTCTCACAGAACAAACAAAGCTGTGACCATACATGCTGCCCTTCTCTCTATCCCTTCAATATTCTCTGTTAGTCCTATTTGGTACGGGTCCAACACACTTGAGCAATATTCTAGAACTGGTTCCACGAGTGATTTTTAAGTGGTCTGCTTTGTAGATTGATTGCACTTCCCCAGTATCCTAACAATAAACCGAAGTCTACCACCTCCTTTACCCATGATTGAGCCTATGCGATCATTCAGTTTCATATCCCTACAAGGTGTTAAGCCCAGGTATTTGTATGAGTTGGCCAATTCCAACATTGACTCACTGATGTTATAGGATACTATGTCTTTTCGTTTTGTGAAGTGCACTGTTTTACATTTCTGAACATTTTCCAATTTTTGCGCAACTTTGAATTCTTATCAAGATCTGACTGAATATTTATGCAGCTTCTTGATGGAGAAAAAATAGTTTCCAGATATTAGATGTAGACTACATAAGCAAAGGTCTTAAAACAGCCCCTTGGGGTGAGCCTTTTCGTATAGTTCTTGGATCATGTAGTTTACTACTGTACCAAAGAAAGATTTTCCTTTAATTTAAAAAGATTTGATTGCTGCCACAAAACTGGAAGAAATATCTATACATAATAATATTTGAAGTAGAAATGATATTAATACATTTTCATAAGCTTCAGAAATATCTGCAAACAGAATTGAGAGGATTTTCTTCTTATAAATCGTTCAGTTGATAAAATGATGAATTTGTGTACTGTTCCCTTTCCCTTGTGAAAACCAAATTGTAATTTTGGGAGCTATTTTCTCAGTTCAAGCTCCCATTGCTATGCATTTTTAATCATGTGATCAAATGTTTTTTGGATGAAAGATTATGATGCTACATGACTTTTCATAGAGAGGAATAACATTGGGTTTTGCGACTGGTACTATAATTTGAGTTGTCCTATTAGGACTCCATTCTTCCTTCACCCATTTCACCCATATTGTATTATAAACATATTTGAGTTAAATTAATCATACAACATATCAATGAGTAGTATATGATATCTGTCCTCAGGGAAGAATCAGTAGCATACTTTGTATCGAAATGTTTGCCTTAGAAAGTGATCTGAGTGGCCAGAAATTGGTATTTTATAAGGTACAGAGCGTCCAGCAAATGACTCGCTGATTTCAAAATTAAATATCTCGAAAACTAAGATCGATAGACGAATGCAACAAATGGCATATTTATTGTGAAAGATGTAACACTTTTAAACAGAAGTTTCGAAATAATTCGAAAAGCTGCTAACAGACGGCGCTGTAATCGTAATACATAGTGCCTATAATTAGTGCACCGCAGTTCAGAGCGACCAGCTCCATCACTGAAATGTGAAAGAAGGTTAGCGTACTGAAGGAAGATGTTGAAAGAGTGTTTTCCATTGAACAACGTATTTTTCTATTACTGGAATACCACAGGCAAGAACACAGTCCTAGGGCAACAAGGTGTAGTTTTCAAACACGATTTAAGTTCCAAAAAGACAAGATGCGAAAAATATTCGCAAGCTCATCGATAAATTCCAATGGACAAGCAGCACGATTAACGACCTAGCGGGAAGTGTTGGCCCCATGCAAATTGTAGTTACTCCTGAAAATAATCCATCTGAAGAACTGCACCATAGACTGGTCTGGAACGTTCCAGCATGCAGAAAGTACTGACACTGGTACTACACAGTTCTGTTAAAAATCCAAAGCCGCCAGACCACTCCTATACGAGTTGTGTGACAAAGGGATGATTTTGCAAACCATAGTCTCACAATGATTGATAATGAAGGATTTGAATATTCCTGCATGTAGTTCACAAAATGAAGCACACTTCCATCTGAATGGAGTCGTGAATAAGCAAAAGTAGCGATACTGGGGTTGCAAAAACCCCACTTGTGTAAAGTGAAACCACTGCATTCGCACAAAGTTACTGTTTGGGCTGTGGTATGCAGCAGAGGCATTATTGGCCCTTTTTTCGAGAGAGAAACGATCACTAGTGTACCTTACGTTGGAGTTTTGGAACAATTTGTTGCCACACAGTTAATGTTGGAGGATCGACCAGACGCTGACTGGTTTATGTAAGATGGGGCCAGCAAACTCACACCAAACAAGTGATTCGTTTTTTTATGAATTCTTTGGAAATAGAGTCTTTGAGTTGGACAATTGCAAATTTACTGATGAGGGGATGGTTTGGCCTCCATATCCAGTCTATCTGACTCATTCTGATTAGATTAGATTAGATTAATACTTGTTCCATAGATCATGAATACGACACTTCGTAATGATGTGGAACGTGTCAGGTTGATAAAAGATGTCTGCACAATATATTACATTACACAAAATATTGCATGACACTAATGTTTAAGTTTTTTTAAATTATTTTTTATCCCCTTAATTTATATCTAAAAATTCAGCCAATGAGTAGAAGGAGTTGTCATCTAGAAAATCTTTAATTTATTTTTAAATGTTAGTTGGCTATCTGTCAGGCTTTAGATGCTGTTTGGTAGGTGACCAAAGACGTTTGTGGCAGCATAATTTACCCCTTTCTGTGCCAAAGTCAGATTTAACCCTGCATAGTGAACATCATCCTTTCTCCTGGTGTTATAGCTATGCACACTGCTATTAGTTTTGAACTGGGTTGGATTATTAACAACAAATTTCATAAGTGAATATATATACTGTGAGGTTACTGTGAGGATCCCTAGATCCTTAAATAGATGTCTGCAGGATGACCGTGGGTAGGCTCCAGCAATTACTCTGATTACACGTTTTTGAGCAATGAATACTTTTCTACCCAACGATGACTTACCCCAGAATATGATGCCACACGAAAGCAGTGAATGAAAGTAGGCATAGTAAGCTAATTTACTGAGATTCTTATCACCAAAATTTGCAATTACCCTAATAGCATACGTAGCTGAACTCAGACGTTTCAGCAGACCATCAATGTGTTGCTTCCAGTTTAACCTCTCATCAATGGACACACCCAAAAATTTTGAAAATTCTACCTTAGCTACGACTTCTGTTCAAAGTCTATATTTATTACTGGAGTTGTGCCATTTACTGTATGGAACTGTATATACTGTGTTTTATCAAAATTTAAAGAGAGTCCGTTTGCTGAGAACCACTGATCATTTTTTATGGTGCACATTTTAAGACATTGTCTACCGGAACCATCCTACCATGCTGGACGAGCTTGAATCGGCGATCAGTGTGGCATCTGAAATTATTTCCGTTGAGACATCAGAGGATGTGACTGCAAATTGTATGATCCGTTTGCATCTATTCTGTTCTGTGCGTGATGGATATTTCGAAAAGATTGTGATGTGATTCACAGGCTGCTGCATAGGACGAGTTTATTTATGCACTCTGATACTGTACGAGTTGCGCAATGTTTGGCACTATCCGTTATCAGTTTCTCGACGTGTTTGAAATCTTGTGCATAAAATTTTTACAGATTTCATAATAAACATATCTTTTGTCGCACTCGTCTATTGATCTTAGTTTCCTAGATATTTATTTTGAAATGAGGGACTGCTTTACTGGACGCTCTTAGTGGCGTTGTCAGTGGTCTCAGTCTATCCATGAATGCTTCTAAGCAAAAGTCATTTGTCTATATGAAAATATTACCAGCTGGCGAAAACCTGCTTCATAGATTGTTGTCACACCGCTACATCTCAGATATTTGTTAACTTATTCACGTTCTCACAGAATTTCTTTTTTTGTTTTAAAATTTTTCAGGTTGCATCTGTGTTTTACAAAATTTAAGATATGTATCTAGAGAAGGATTTCTCCTGCACATATGAAGTGTAAGTCTTCCAATGGCAATTTCTTTAGAACTAGCTGAAGTCCAACAGGAAGAAGATGACCTCTTATTCTAGATTACTGCCTTTCCCTTGAGACTGAACGATCTGTTGCACCCAGTATTGCAGTTCTTAAGTCGGCACACGAAGTTATCACATTTGACAAATTCTCAATTTTAGAGATGTTTTGAGATAACGTACATTTCCCAATGAGCTTTTTAAATATTCCATCTGTATCACGGTTAGCCTTTTTGCATTATCACATTTTTGTTGACTGGCAGCAAAATTGGTAGATGATCTGGTTCTAATGGGTCTGTTAAAAGTTCATCACGTTGTATTGCTTCCAGAGAATCTGTAATACTGTTAAACAGATGACAGGCTCTTTGGACCCAATGTGCATTTTGTTGTGTAGCGAGTTGAGTTTATACCTTACGGTGCTTTCTGTAGAATGATGTCTGTTGACTCCCTAAAAAAGCCACTGAAATTCGTAGATCACAAACAGAGAGAAGTCATATGAAACACCGCTTCTTATAATTATTTGATTAAAAATTTCAGAAGTGATGGCCTGAGCGCCAAGTATGGCTCGATGACATTTAGAAATAAGATAAAAGGCCTCCAGTCATATTACCGCTAAGAATAAGATGAATCTCGAGTAGGAAAACGGAGGAGAAGGAGTCTACAAATTTATGAAACGTGAAAGAAAATTCAGGCTATACCGACTTAATAACACAAAAACTGAGGATTTTGATTTATGGACAAAAGAAAAGATGGGAATGATGGTGCTCCTCAACATACTACTACAAATTTAAATGAAGGCCACTGAGTAAGCAAAAACTACAAATTCAGTAAACATGAGCTCAGCTCTAGTGGATTCTGGGAATCTGAATTTGTTGACTCTGTTGATATTAATTCGTGTATAATCGTTTTAAGTAAAGTTGTGCAAAAACACTTTTATAAAATACTATGCAAAGGACTTATTTAACGTAATTTTACCGTCGCATAACACCTAAGAACCTCCTTAAGTATTTCTAAGTTTCACGAATTATCACTGAAATCGTTTGTTTAGAAATTGCTCAAACCTTTGTATAAGTTACAAGTGGTCAGTTAATGAAATGTTTTTGCGAACCTTAATAGTGCAGAAATTGCATTACAGATAAAAGTATCTTGCAGGAAATCACAGTTTCTCAGTTTCCAAAGCACAGAATCAAAGTCCTGCTATGACCTTCAGTAGAAAAGAAATGTACTCTTTTGCACAAATCCACATAGCTAGTCTCAGAAAGGACAAGTGCCTGAGAGATCTCCTCTCATTCCCCTCCCCTCTCCAATGCTTCCCTAAGCCAAGCCTCTTTCTTGGGAATGGATCTGTCAGAGAGAGCTTCTAAGCCAAGCTTCACATCTTTTGTTCTCCGAATCACAGCTCATTATTTTACCACCCAATCACAGTTTCTAATTCATCCTGAAGCCACGCCCCTGTCTTGGAAATTGGCAGTTAGATTGCTTCTGCTCCAGTACAGACAGACAAACACACACACACACACACACACACACACACACACACACACACACACACACTTTGTTCTCCAAATCATAGCCCACTACTTTACTAGCAATTAATATGGATCACTATATATCCCAGATTCGAACATCTTGTTCCCTGTACTTCACTTGGCGCCAAAACACAACAGTTATTCAGTCTTTGCTCTCTATGTGGTGCATGGCAGAATGGATCCTCAAATTAAATATCTCAAAGTTATTTCTCCATTTTAGAAGTCTAGAAATATTGCATCTCCCTGGCTGTCTTCATCTGTAGCTAAATGTCATTTGTGAAAGTTGTAAGTTCGGTTTCATAGGACCAATGTTATTTGAGTCCAGCCTTTTAGGCACTGAGGAGCTAATTTTGTTTGCTATACCTAGTTATGTCTGAACTCAGAACACATTCAAAGTTTTTTTCAGCAGATGGGTGTCAAAGATACTAGATGGTAGTTTTTTGTATGAGTTCTGTTACACTTCTTGTGACAAGTGTGACCTATACATTTTTCCAAGTACTAGACAAAGATTTTCTTGAGATATCTGTGTCTATTATGGTTAAAAGAGGAAGTGAATCACTCTCTTATTACATATAGCATCTAATAGGGTAAAACTCCTCGCCAGTAGTAAGCTAATGTTGGTTCTGCAGTACTTCTTTACTTTGCTGTCGTATTGATTTGCCATAGGGTCTTTTATCCAGGCTGTATTTGCGGGTAGCTCTATTCCAATTGGTACATGTATCACAACAGTAAAGTTCCTAACTGTGTCACTAAAGCTGGGCTTACACACCCAACAAAAGTGTCGCCACAGCTAATGGCATACTGCAGTTGCAATGCAGTTGCATGTGTGATTTCCCAGTTTTTAGTAGCACACCTTAAGAGACACAACTTTTATCATGCTAAAAAAAGTTCGGTTTAGCAGTACTTTATTGCGCCACTTTCCTACCACCACTGTTCCCTGGTGGCAGTATTTCGAAACAAGAGCATTCTGTTGCAGTTATCGCAGAGTGATTTCAGCTGTACTCCATTCGATTTGAGTGTTTTTTTACCTTATTTCTGGAAAAAGTGAAAACAATGGTCGTCAGGCATATTTTTGCACTTTCTGGAACTACTAAAACAGCAACCTATGTTTGATTTTCTGTGCAAACAGTGTGTGTGTGGGGGGGGGGGGGGGTATCTGCAAACTAATGATGTACCCCACTTTAGCAAAAGATTTTTGGATAAGTAAATAAATAAACTTAATATATGCAATCAAAACAGTGAAACGTATAAACTTCGTGATCTATGTGAGTAAACATTATATATATTGTGGACTATATGTGGGAAATAACTCTAAAATGTGATGTGATAGCTGTTAAACTGAAAATTAGTTATTTAAAATTCCTACATCAACGTTACCACAAGATTCTAAAATTTTGTAGGAGTGCTGTGTCTGCAGATGATAATTACATGCCGGCCGTTGTGGCCGAGCGGTTCTAGGCGCTACAGTCTGGAACCACACGACCGCTACAGTCGCAGGCTCGAATTTTGCCTCGGGCATGGATGTGTGTGATGTCCTTAGGTTAGTTAGGTTTAAGTAGTTCTAAGTTCTGCAGGACTGATGACCTCAGATGTTAAGTCCCATAGTGCTCAGAGCCATTTTTGATCATTACATATGACCTGTTGGTTAGTTTGCCACTGCAGACAGCATTTTCGTCTCCGAATGCTATTTCCATTATAAAAGTGTTTGTGGCCCTCTGATTTATCCCTGTGATAAATCTGTTTTTGGATGCAACATTTGGGTTTGTCTTTCTTGTATTTAAATATTGTTACAGCACTAAAAGGCCATAACCGACATTGTAATATTCATATCCACTCATATGATTTCAGTTGACTCGGCTTAAGGGACAGTTGTGCACCTATGTAGAATTTTTGGCGCCCTGTGTGAACGCTAGCTCACATACCACTACAGAAAGCCACAAGTTGTGGCGCCACATTAGATGCATGTGTGAACCCGGCTTAAGGGACAGATAGCCTATCAGACCCCTATTCTCGCTACTCCACATAACTAAGTCAGAAAAAACATAAAATAATGATGAGAAAGTTCCTAAAATCGGAACAGTTTGTACTAGACACTGTATTTATCACTCTTTAAGTTCGTAGAAAGCGTCCAAAGTTCATTTGCAGCACTTTAGCAGTCACACGTTTCCACAACTTCACTGTTGTTAATCATTGCATTTCCGATATACTCAAGTCGCCATGAAATATTGTATGTTGACTCACGTCATTCAAAATTAAGGCGAATCAAAAATCACTGATGTTCGTACCTACTTTCTGCATTGTGATGCGCGATTGTACACACTTTTCCCGTCTCTAACTCATTCTACCGACTCCCTCAGACCAACTGCCACAAGCCAAATTGGCTGGCGCCAAAGGAGTTCCTATACTTGGGCTACAGCACATCCACGAAGGTATAAAACGCGGAATTGTCACGACATCACACACTGGAAGCTGATGTCCGCCTTGTCGCAGTGGCCAAACATTGGCTTCTAGTACAAGTGTTTTGATACATAATGCCATCTTTACAGGTGTACTAGTCCTTCTGATCATGGTCTAAAGTGTAAAGAAATAACATTTCATTCAAAAGTAGCCTTGTTCAAGTGATATTGTGTTTTAAATACCGGATTTTAGTTGCGCTGGTTACTTTCACTGTAATGTTTTATTTCTGTCATTTGATTTTAGATTTCCTATCACTCCAACTCGAAAATCTCTCTCTTGTGAACGCTCTATGGAAAACAATATTGGAAACCAATCAAACATACCAAAATATGTTCTCATGGTTTTAAGGAAGAGGACATCGACCGATCATCAATTTCGTCTGTCTGTGTTACTGAAAATGTTGGATTACGAGAGCAGTCTTTTCACGCCATATAGTGCTCTTCTTGGTTATTCCAAATGTACGACAAAAATAAAGTTACACTAACGAAGCGAAATGCGTCGTGTTGCTGGATCATATAGGCACTTAAGACCAGAAAATCATCTGAAAATACCGTCCTGGTACTGTATTATTCACAAAAGCACTGTAAAATACTCTACTTGAAACAAATGTGCATTCATATCACATAAATCAAGAACGAGAAGCAATCGTCTGTCAATGGTTTGGACAAACTAACATGGCGGTGCCAGCTTCATAGTAACATACACCTTAAGGCTGTAGCTCAATCTCCTCTAATTATACCTCCATGTGAACACCCCTACAAAACTTGTGAACTACAGACAGCAAAGATGAGTAAGAGCAAGATTTGATATGAAGGAACTGTATTGGTATCAATGTCTGAACCCTTGCAAGGGGCTCTGTCTCTGTCTGATTTATGTCTAATTTTAGCAATTTCGGATGTTTCTCAATATCACTGACACAAATATCTAAATCACACCTCTATACATATGTGGAAGAATTAAAATGGGGCAGCATTCCTGGGTTTTCCTTTGTAAAAGAATATTTGAAAACATGTTTCAGGCTTTCTGCTTTTGCTACACTACTCACAGTTTAATTTTCTATTTCATCTAGGAGTATCTGGACACTAGATTTCATTGGATGAGGATTTATTTTGCTTTTGAGATAAGTCTATCTACAAGATCATGTGATGGGAATCATTGAAGGCTTCATGCTTTGCTCTTTTGACAGCGGAACATGTTTCCTTTAGCATGTCTCTGTCTATACCCCTATAGTTTGTTTTACTTCTGTTGTGGAGAAGTTACTCTGTTTCTAGAGGTTTATTTACAGAGACAGTGCACGATGGAGGGTTCTTTGCATCACAGGCTGCTCTACAGGTTCATATGTATTCAGTATGAGATCACCATTCCTCTAAATTTCAGCCACAGTTCTTCTACGTGTTTCTGCCCAGAGTTAAATATTTCAATCTCCTTCTTGAAATATCTCTTTATTTTGTTTACTGAAGATGTACGTCTTTGAACTTGTTTTAGTTGCACTTAGTACCTTGGTAATCACAGTTGCTACAAATGCCTCATGATCACTGATACCAGTTACAACCTGGTCATCCTAGATCTAACACTTTTCCATCGTGAGTGGACTTGTGAATAATCTCTTATAGACAATATTCAGATAAGCCTTTTAGTACAGTTTTGCAGGATGTCTTGTCATGTCCAGTACTGTTGTTATCCCAGCCAGTCACTGGATGATTAAAACTTCCTGCATTACTGCCAGTATCATTTGGAAATATGTATGGTAGTGAGCTTAGGTTTTCTTGAAACTTTTAGCTTACATTTTGAGATGAGTCAGATGGTCGTTAGACGGATCCAGTTACAATCTAGTACTCATTTTAGAGGTTACAGCCTAACTTGTTGTAGAACCTTTGAAGTTTCTGTTTCAGTTCTTCTACTCAACTAAGAATGACGAGAGCATGACTAATTGCGGCGACAGTGTTGTAGACTATGAGCTATTTTATATCTCCATTAGCAAGGCTGGTCCTCTCAACCTTTCCTGCTGGTCACTGGAACGATCCAATTATGAATTCAGGGACAGATGAGAGACAGCATTCGTTCCAACAGGCACTCATTCTACAGCCTGATACATTGTATATCTCAACAGCTGCAGGAATATCCTCTTCAACATCTTATATCTGGTGTGGACACAGAATGCACAAGACAATGTTTCCCATCCTTTTCTGACTCTTCCCACAGGTATACCATTATTCGCCATACATTCAAACCACTAAGGATTAACAGTTTCATTTTGCATTTGCTTTTCCCAACATGAGTCACAGCAGGCTTCTCAAGAGGTGAAGTTTGTCACACAAGCTAAGCATCAGTTTCAGTGGGAGATAGCATCTCACACTTGGGGGGATAGATGTAATATACCAAGTTCTCCTTGTTTCCTGCCACTCCTGTACAAGGGTCCTAGACCTACCACTTACAGCCACACTCAGTCAAGCAGAAGGACAGTGATACATACTGTGCTTCCTGGAGAAGGAGTCATTATCCACAGTATAGTACCTGAGATACTTTTGGTATCTCTATTACATATATCTTGGTATTGCTCCAAACACAAACAATGAGCACAGCGCTGCAGTTTTAGTACACTGGACTTACATTTGGGAGGATGATGGTTCAAATTCTCATCCGCCCATCCCGATTTAGGTTTTCCATGATTTCCCTAAATCGCTTGAGGCAAATATCTGGATAGTTCCTTTGAAAAGAGCATCGCCGATTTCCTTCCCCAGCCTTCCGTAATCCAAGCTTCTGTTCCACTCGAATAACCTCGTTGTTGATAGGAAGTTAAACTCTAATCTCCCCCTCCAATACAGACATTCGCAATAGCTTGTAATCAAATGATAGTAATCAAGCAGTTTCCAAATATTTACTAAGGACAACTAACTTATATTGTCTCCGGAAATACAGTAAAGTTGCATTTTGACTGTTGCAATGTTTTTCTTAGAACAATACAAACGTTTCTTTAAACTAATCTTACTGATTCTCTTTTAATTTCTCGCTCTCTTATGTTATAAGTAATAAAAGTTCTCTATAAGAAGTAAAGCAATTAACATGAAACACTTTGGAAGTTTAGCTGTTCTTGTTGCAGTCATTTATGATATAGAGCTGGATTTGGAATTTTCTTAATGTTTACTTTATTGTTTGCTTAGTCTTCATGATACATTATGAAGATAGCATGAGGACTTGGATATTTTCCCTACAAGCGTTATTTTCGAACCTAGGCCAACTGTTTGAAAGTGAAAAACTATTTAGGTTTCACAACATTTAGACAAAAAAAGACACTGTGCATAAATAATAAACGTAAATACATTAAACAGTTTACATTAAAACAACTATAGCAGTGAAAATGTGAACATAATAGATGTAGAAAAATATTGTTTAGCTATGTTATTTGTTCCCCAGAAAGAAAAATATGTAAAAAACACTGATTTCAAATGTTTGAACAATTTTCCATTATTTCACCTCACAGAAGATTGGAAAATTTACCATAAATCTCTGTGAAGTCCATCTATTATGATTTTTACTTTGGATACTTCTAACATCTACTATCATTGCCAGTTCCTTTATTAATACAAGGGATGGATTATTCACGCCATCATGTATTTAGAGCTGCGTATTCTGATTTTTTAAAGATGAGTGGTATCTCATAACCTCACTTTTGCTGCTTGGTACTGAGCTAAATGAGGTGACGTGTGTGATGTAAAAAGTCTCCTTTCTCGAATGGTAGCCCTAAGTGTTCATACTTCGAGTTGAGATGGCTGCCAGAGTATTTGATATCTGAAGTGTGAGAGTTGTATTTCCAAATCAGTATGAGGGTGGGTGCGATCTGTAGGATGGTAGAATGTGACAAGAGTGACTGTTTGCTGTTGGACCTGCATGTCGATCACCATGGCTTCTATACATCGTGTGGAGACACTCGCTGAATGGTATGCAGAATGTCAAGCTTGGCTAGAGTGGAGATTCCGCCTGATGACAGACTTTGTCATTCTGTACTATGTAAGTGATAGTTACAGATAATGAAGGACTGTTGGGGGTTAAGATGTGTCAATGCTATTGCACTCCAAGAATTCTTCAAAACACCGTCTTTGCCTTAAAAGGCCGTTGGCATTCCACTTTAACATATGGAGGGGCTCTGTATGATTAGAGGCTATCGATATAATTGATAAACGCCAGCACAATGATCATGAGCTTATCAGAGCATCTGGTACTGTATTTGTCTGCTGTGTGGTTGTTCCCACCATGTTGTATAGCTTGACAAGAATGAGTTGTTGTAGCAACACAACCAGGTTGATGATGTGCTGAGATAGCTGGACAAGGGAAGCAAAAAAGGAGGGGGACGAGGAGGAGCAGGAGGAGTAGCTTGAAGTGTTTGATTAGTCACTGGTCACACAGTGACTAGATCTGAAGCTGAAGGGTAGGATTGAGTGGGATGGTTGCCTTGTTGAATGACTGTGGTTGGCTGCTGGTCCAAAGGAATGTCTTGCTAAGTGTTAGATTTCTGGAGTATTGTAAAAATTGCGAATGTGGTAGATGGTACAACAGGTTGTAAAGAGATGTCAGCACCCTGTCTAAACTTGGGTTATAAAGCTGCCAGAAGCTTTTGGCATGTCTCACATTTTCTGTAGCTAGATGGGTGTGCCTGATTGCACTTACAACAGTTTGGCACTTGACGTAACTCTTTTGTGCAAAGCAAGTGCGATGGTCACCAGCGCATTTGACGCAATATGTCGTGTGGTTGCTGTTCCACGATCCTTGCCCATAAGACCAACAGCTGAAACACAGCATGATGTCAACTCATTGCAATATGATTCTATAGTGACTTTCCTGAGGAGAAGAGATGTAACGTTGTAGACCTCAATGATGGTTGTTGCTGACTAGAGTCACCACAAAAAGGGGCATCTTGTCTTCAGCAAGATTTTTCTTCTCATAATGCTAATCCTAATGCATTATAATGACAAACTGTACATTGTAGCCCTTACCTTCAAGGGCCTCATTGACCTCAGAGCTTGGTGTGTTGGGCAGCATATTTTGCACGACCATCTTCAATATCTTTTTGGGACTAACTCTTAAGTATGATCCAGAATTTTCCTTGCCTGCAGAGGTCTAAGCATAAGTTGATAGTTGGCGGGCTTTTTGAATTCATTCTTGATGCTTTCTATCCTGTATTGGCATGTAAATTTGCCAATGAAAGGGCCCTTGATTCATTGATGCATTTGACTGAGTCATAGACAATGATTGGCAGCACATGAGGTGTTGGTTGTGTACAATGTGGTTTTAGTGAAATAGGAGCTTCGGTGACATTCACTGGGATGCCCACAAATCTGGTCTGGTTTGGGACCATGCTCTCATAGTATTCCTCCATGTAGATGACATAATCTTCTCTGTCATCACGTGGGAGCAAGGAGCACTTGGGAAAAGCCATCTTCAACACTTCGTCAATACCCAAAGCATATCATTTGTGATCGGGAGCCATGGCATCTGTTGTTTCAGAATTAGTGGCATTTAATTGCCTCTTATGATTCCTGGAGTCCTGGGAGTAGGGGGTATCTATACCCTTCAACTACTTGGCGGATTTCCTACGGGAGGTGGAAGGGATAGGAGCAGCATTACCAGGCTCGGTGGTTACCAGCTTGGTGTTGTTAACACTGTTGCGTTTCCAACCAACTTCGGGCCCTGTTATTCTTGGGCATGGGTTACTGGGCTGCACCATGGGCACTGGGCCGGAGTGGTCCCTGTTCTTGGACGTGGCAAAGGGAAGGGGGGTGGGGGATATGTCCCTGTTAAGTACATGCATGCTGAGGATGATCAAGAGCTTCAAAATCATGATGAGTGATGTCATGAGAAGAAGACTGAGATGAATTACAACACAACAGGTTACAGTCACGTGAGAACGGTTGAGAAGAAGTGTCGATGGACTCATGGTGAATGAGATGGCTACACAACAGTTTGCTGATAGCGGAGGCAGCATTTGACTCCTGCATTTCGCTAGATGATAGTAATGAGACTGGTGCCGTATTGTTCGTTGTCCCAGCTGCGAGCGACGAAGGCAAACGAAGTCGCGACACTTCTCCGAATTCGTTAATATCTGCATGCGGCATCGACGACTTCTTGGTCAGCGAGCAGAAACGGCAAAGAATCACTACAGGCGCCAATAAAGACGAATCTCCGAAAGAACTCGAAGAACGCGTGAGAAGAAACGGCGGGCGACGTAGCAGCAGCGGTCCTCGATAATCAACTTCTCCCCACGTCAATGAGTGGCTTGAGACAAAACCCTTGGGCTCAAATGTTATTGTAGTATGAAGGTCTATTCAGTGACGCCTATATAGAGATCATTTTGTCTGTACATGTAGAAAGCAATGGGATGATAAATTGTTGCGGCTACGAACTGTATTTTTTAACAATTGCTGGTAAATGTTCCGTTTTTGAATTTTGTTTATTTATTTTATTCACATTCGAACAATATTATATTTTTTGCTGAATTACTATTTGCGTTAGACTATAGAAATGCTTTCCGACACATATATTTCAACTTTACTGTGACAGAAGTACTCGCCTCAACGGTTACAAATGTGTAAACACTAGCAGAAAGCAAGTGAAACGAATACAATTTAAAACAAAACGAAATTTCCACATTGAGGTAACGACAGTAGTTCGTCTCTTGGTCATAATGAGATTAAACAATTACTAAGTTCAGCAAATAAACTAAAATCTGCACTTCGACATATTCGTACGTACCGGTACGCATATATAGGTTGTTGTGCAGTACAGAACCTACAGATCGGGAAACTGGGTGACAGTTGTCCAAGAGTATGTCTCGTTCATTAGTGTTTGTTACCGGTAACGCTAAGAAGTTAGAGGAAGTTGTAGCAATTCTTGGTAAAAGTTTACCGTACGAGGCAAGTTGAAACTATTATTTTGCTTACTAGGTTATGGTATACAGTACCTAGTTAGTGCATGTAGAGTTAATCAGGCGAGGTTTATGATCGGGATTTCCACTCAGTAGCGCACATGACAGTTCGGAATCCAAAATAATTCCCATCCTTTTTAGCTTCCGAATTTAATGACTGATAAAAATTCATTCAGACATTCCAAACAAAATTTTGTTTGCCGAGCTGTGAAATTTTTCACTTATTGTTGACACGCCGCCGTTCAAGACTTCGTATTTTACTACTGCAGTACTGCCATATGATTCCTCGAATATAACTTGCCTTTTCTCGTATTCAGATTAGGTATATTAGTTATATGCATTGTATATTGCGTTACGGCATTCAGTATAAAGAACCGCATCGCAAGTTATCTCAGCGTTGTGAGCAATGAACATAATAACAACAACAACTTAAAATGCATCTCTTTATGCATACTTGTATGAGGACAACTTAAACCACCACTCCTCAGGGAAATAAAGTAGTTGTTGAGATACAGTATGTAGATCAATAGCTTATACCAAATTCACCATTAATATGTATGGTATAACCAGAAAATAAAGAGGTAACCTAATGCATCTACTGTGTTAGGCAGTTTATTTATAGAATGAATTCTTACTGTTACTATACATCTGTTGTCACTTTTTACAATAATTTTAATTTACTTTACCTTCTGATTATTACAGCTTGCAAGTCAGAAAATTGATTTGCCTGAGTATCAAGGTGAAGTAGATGAAATATGCATAAACAAGTGCAAGGCAGCAGCAGCAATTGTGAAAGGTCCAGTAATGATCGAGGATACTTGTCTGTGTTTCAATGCTTTGGGTGGACTACCTGGTTTGTAAAACACTTTCATTGCCCATAAAAAAATCTGACATGCAAGATTCATTATAAGTGAGGGTTATTTCTATCCTTTACTGGTAATTCTTTTCAGTAGTTTGGTTATTATGTATGATATTTGTCTCATACTGTAATTTCTCCACATTCTTTGCATGTTTGTTGACAGGTCCTGAATAACTGCCAAATTGTGAGGAACCTGTATATCTTCATTTATTCTTTCAACTGCATGTGTTTTGTAGTACTAATATTAAGAAAAACTTTCAGGTACATGGAACAGATAAAATAATGCAGTAATAGAAAGCTGAAGTTACTGTAAACTGCATCTTTGTGATCCAGTAAACACCGTTGTTAGTGATATCAAGGTTTCCTGCTTTAATTACTGGAACCTGCCTTTTGTATAGACATGAAATGGCTGTAAATTTTACATTTCTGGATTGGTCAAAAGAACAGTGCTCAGGGAAACCGTTACCCGTTTTTAGATATATTTTTTCCCACGTGGAATGTTTCCCTCTCCCACAAAGATGATGTGACTTACCAAACGAAAGCGCTGGCACGTCGATAGACCAAAGATGATGTGACTTACCAAATGAGCAGCAACAAACTGTCCATTCACATGGATGGACACAGGCAGACAGTGTTTGTTGGTAATGAGGATCACCCTGTGGCTAAACATGCCTTGGTGCACGGCCAACACATCTTGGCACAGTGTTACACCGTCCGGGTTATCTGGATACTTCCCACTAACACCAACCTATCCGAATTCTGGAGATGGGAACATGCTCTTCAATATATCCTCTCTTCCCGTTATCCACCAGGCCTCAATCTCCGCTAATTTCAAGTTGCCGCCACTCATACCTCACCTGTCATTCAACAACATCTTTGCCTCTGCACTTCCGCCTCGACTGACATCTCTGCCCAAACTCTTTGCCTCTGTATATGTCTGCTTGTGTCTGTATATGTGTGGATGGATATGTGTGTGTGCGAGTGTATACCCGTCCTTTTTTTCCCCTAAGGTAAGTCCTTCCACTCCCGGGATTGGAATGACTCCTTACCCTCTCCCTTAAAACCCAAATCCTTTCGTCTTTCCCTCTCCTTCCCTCTTTCCTGACGAGGCAACCGTTGGTTGCGAAAGCTAGAATTTTATTTTGTGTGTATGTTTGTGTTTGTTTGTGTGTCTATCGACGTGCCAGCGCTTTCGTTTGGTAAGTCACATCATCTTTATATATAGAATAAATAAAAAAAGACTGGGTGTGGTGGTGGAATGATGGCTGTATAGTGCTGGAATGGGAGCAGGGAAGGCACTGGATGGGTGAGGGCAGCTACTAATGAAGGTTGAGGCCAGGAGGGTTACAGAAACGTAGGCTTTTATTGCAGGGAAAGTTACCACTTGCGCAGTTAAGAAAAACTGGTGTTGGTGGGAAGGGTCCATATGGCACAGGCTATGAAGCAGTCATCGAAATGAAGGATACCATGTTTGGGAGCGTGTTCAGCAACAGGGTGGTCCACTTGTCTCTTGGCCACAGTTTGTCGGTGGCCATTCATGCGGACAGACAGCTTGCTGGTTGTCATGCATACATAGAATGCAGCATAGTGGTTGCAGATTAGCTTGTAGACCACATGACTAGTTTCACAGGTAGCCCTGCCTTTGATGGTATAGGTGATGTTAGTGACTGGACCGGAGTAGGTAGTGGGGGGGGGGGGATGTATGGGACAGATCTTGCATCTAGGTCTCTAATACAGGGGTATGAGCCATGAGGTAAGGGATTGGGAGCAGGGGTTGTGTAAGAATGGAAGAGTATATTGTGTAGGATCTGTGGACGGGATAATTCCACTGTGGGAGGGTTGGGAAGGATAGTGGGCAAGACTTTTCTCATTTCGGGGCACAACAAGAGGTAATTGAAATGCTGGCCGAGAGTGAAATTCAGTTGCTCCAGTCCTGGGTGGTACTGAGTTATGAGGGGAGTGCTTCTCTGCGGCTGGATGGTGGGGCCTTGGGAGCTGGTGGGAGACTGGAAAGATAAGGCACGGGAGATTTGTTTTTGTACAAGGTTGAGAGGATAATTATGTTCAGTGAAGGTTTCAGTCAGACTCTCGGTATATTTCAAGAAGAACTGCTTGTCACCGCAGATGCGACCACCGTGAGTGGCTAGGCTGTACTTCTCTCCTTTGCCATTACTTCCCCTCCCCCTCCCCACTTCACCCGTGCCTGCCACCCAACCTGCATCACTTCACTGTACACCATCCCGACCATACTGTAGTCATGTGTGAAAGTTGCGTTTGCATGAGTGGATATATCTCTCTCTCTCTCTCTCTGTGTGTGTGTGTGTGTGTGTGTGTGTGTGTGTGTGTGTGTGTGTGTGTGTGTGGGCGCGCGCGCGCGCACCCTCTACTTACGAGTGACACTGTGTCATCTGTCTCTGCTGCGTACAACAGATGGCTACAAAGCCACGCTGATTGTTGGTGCAGCATCTTATGTCCCACCTTACTCCCGCCGATATAATTAATCCTATACTTTCAAATTGATCTCTGTCCCTGCGTCATTTCACGTATTTTTACGGGTTTACTCTTGCACCTTTCCAGTGCCACACGATATTGTATCTCATCCTACAAACCCCTCTTCACCCCCTACACTTTCTCTGTTCTATCCCAGTACGCACCCACTAATTCCACCATCCAGTCCCATCTGCCGTCCCCATTCTTCACATGTATCCACCCTCAGACCTGCTAACCATTTTATTAGTTATTCTTTACTTTGATCCTTGTGACTTATCACCAATTTCAGCGAGTTTTTGCGTTTCGCTATTGTCGACTCCCTCAGATTTCATCTTGTTTCCCCCTTTTGCATCCATCTCATTCTTTTTATTATATTTTCACATGTATTTGAGGGTATTTTTGCGAAATTTTTCGGATGTTATTCTACATTATTTACATAATTTTTTGCATTTTCCACACCATGGATCCTTGCTCCTTCCATCTGCTTCAATACAGAAAAGTCTCCTTACCCCTAGCCAGAGCCCAGTCCCACATATGTTTCCTGCGTTGTTGCTTGGCTCATTGAATCCCACCTAATGGCCTTACCATCAAACTAAAGTAAAACTGTTTTAAGGAGCTCTGTGGAGTTGTTAAAATGACCAATAAACTGAGTAGCAAGGAAATCAAACTGAGTAACAAGAAAGAGAAATTTTGTGCTGTGGCCTACTTGTAATCTCATGTGGGTATGGTTATTTTTTTATAAAAAAAATCAGATTTTCCAGGCTGTTTTTATAATTTGCTCACATGATTAAGTATTTTAACAGTGCCTTTGTGAAAATGTTGTGTTGTACCAACTTTCAGTACAAATTTATCATCAATCTATTAATTTTTTCTACTTTCTTATGTTTTAGGACCATACATAAAATGGTTTTTAGATAAACTTGGACCTGAAGGTTTACACCGCCTCCTGGCTGGTTGGGAAGATAAAACTGCATATGCTGTATGCACATTTGCATTTTCACCAGGAGGTGAAAATGATGATGTCATTCTTTTTAGAGGGAAGACATTTGGTACAATAGTGAGCCCTAGGGGACCAAGAGACTTTGGCTGGGATCCCTGTTTCCAGCCAGATGGATATGAAAAAACATATGCTGAATTGCCAAAAGATGTGAAAAATCAAATATCCCACAGAAGTAAAGCACTGGGTGAACTCAAAAATTATTTTGAAAGTAATAAATGATGATTTAATTGTGATTATTATTTAGTTTGCCTTTGATTACCTCTTACAGACGTGTGAAAAATATAAAATTCTTGTTTATAGTGGAATGTAAGTTGTTCTTGTTGCACTTTTGATGTCGTTTCAAGTTTAGATTTTTTTTTTTGTTACTGGATATTACGTGGAGCAACAGCCCAGAGATCTCATCTTTATATGTGGACATTATTGGTTGTGCAGACAGTTATTTTGTATACCGTAATAAATTCTGCAGTGGACAACAAATAAACAATCTGAAAAAAAGAGTCTGATACAAAGTCATTTTAGTACTATGGTACATTTTGTAATGAACAAGAAAAACTGTGATATTAGCATTACAACGTAGTGCCCCCTTTTTCTTTAACTTGCTGAAACTTACTAGTGCAAATAAGGAGTTGAGATGGCAGAAGGAAGTGGCCAATAGTGTATCGCAGTCAACTAGAATATCTGGTTCGTAAACTAGACAAACCTTGGACAGTTTTAGAGGCTTAAGTAACATACAACTATAATCTAGTTTGTCACTCACTTTTATACTGCATCAGTCTCTGGCAGTTTGCTTTTACACTATAAGACAACATTTTTATGATTGTTATTAAAAAGCATTACCTTTTATCTATTACTGTTCTCATTATAGTCATTTACTAATTGTTTCCCTTTCAGTATTTATTCAGTGAAAACATTTTCCATTTTTGACCTACTTATGATCCTGTATTCACACGTTTCTTTTTTTCCTTCTTCTTGACCTGAGTGTCATAGATTTATAATGATGATTATCAAAATAAAATCAAACAATGGAAAACCAGGATGGAATTATATATGAAAAGGAAAGTTGCCACTCACCATATAGCGGAGATAGGCACAACAAAAAGACTGTCACAAATAAAGCTTTCAGCCAGTAAGACCTTTGTCAAAAACACACACACACACACACACACACACACACACACACACACACACACATTCCATGTGGGAAAAATATATCTAAAAACAATGATGATGTGACTTACCAAACGAAAGCGCTGGCAGGTGTGTGTATATAGAGGGAAACATTCCACGTGGGAAAAAATATATCTAAAAACAAAAATGATGTGACTTACCAAACGAAAGCGCTGGCAGGTCGATAGACACACAACAAAACACAAACATACACACAAAATTCTAGCTTTCGCAACCAACGGTTGCTTCGTCAGGAAAGAGGGAAGGAGAGGGAAAGACGAAAGGATGTGGGTTTTAAGGGAGAGGGTAAGGAGTCATCCCAATCCCGGGAGCGGAAAGACTTACCTTAGGGGAAAAAAGGACGGGGGCACACACACACACACACACACACACACACACACACACACACACACACAAAAAGCAGACATATTCAAAGACACAGAGTTTTGGCAGAGATGTCAGTCGAGGCGGAAGTGCAGAGGCAAAGATGTTGTTGAATGACAGGTGAGGTATGAGTGGCAGCAACTTGAAATTAGCAGAGATTGAGGCCTGGTGGGTAACGGGAAGAGAGGATATATTGAAGAGCAAGTTCCCATCTCCGAAGTTCGGATAGGTCGGTGTTAGTGGGAAGAATCCAGATAACCCAGATGGTGTAACACTGTGCCAAGATGTGCTGGCCGTGCACCAAGGCATGTTTAGCCACAGGGTGATTTTCATTACCAACAAACACTGTCTGCCTGTGTCCATTAATGCGAATGGACAGTTTGTTGCTGGTCATTCCCACATAGAATGCGTCACAGTGTAGGCAGGTCAGTTGGTAAATCACGTGGGTGCTTTCACACGTGGCTCTGCCTTTGATCGTGTACACCTTCCGGGTTACAGGACTGGAGTAAGTGGTGGTGGGAGGGTGCATGGGACAGGTTTACACCGGGGGCGGTTACAAGGGTAGGAACCAGAGGGTAGGGAAGGTGGTTTGGGGATTTCATGGGGATGAACTAACAGGTTACGAAGGTTAGGTGGACGGCGGAAAGACACTCTTGGTGGAGTGGGGAGGATTTCATGAAGGATGGATCTCATTTCAGGGCATGATTTGAGTAAGTCGTATCCCTGCTGGAGAGCCACATTCAGAGTCTGGTCCAGTCCCGGAAAGTATCCTGTCACAAGTGGGGCACTTTTGTGGTTCTTCTGTGGGAGGTTCTGGGTTTGAGGGGATGAGGAAGTGGCTCTGGTTATTTGCTTCTGTACCAGGTCGGGAGGGTAGTTGCGGGTTGCGAAAGCTGTTGTCAGGTTGTTTGTGTAATGGTTCAGGGATTCCGGACTGGAGCAGATTCGTTTGCCACGAAGACCTAGGCTGTAGGGAAGGGACCGTTTGATGTGGAATGGGTGGCAGCTGTCATAATGGAGGTACTGTTGCTTGTTGGTGGGTTTGATGTGGACGGACGTGTGAAGCTGGCCATTGGACAGGTGGAGGTCAACGTCAAGGAAAGTGGCGTGGGATTTGGAGTAGGACCAGGTGAATCTGATGGAACCAAAGGAGTTGAGGTTTGAGAGGAAATTCTGGAGTTGTTCTTCACTGTGAGTCCAGATCATGAAGATGTCATCAATAAATCTGTACCAAACTTTGGGTTGGCAGGCCTGGGTAACCAAGAAAGCTTCCTCTAAGTGACCCATGAATAGGTACCCATGGCTGTTCCCTTTAATTGTTGGTATGTCTGGCCTTCAAAAGTGAAGAAGTTGTGGGTCGGGATGAAGCTGGCTAAGGTCATGAGGAAAGAGGTTTTAGGTAGCGTGGCAGGTGATTGGTGTGAAAGGAAGTGCTCCATCGCAGCGAGGCCCTGGACGTGCGGAATATTTGTGTATAAGGAAGTGGCATCAATGGTTACAAGGATGATTTCCGGGGATAACAGATTGGATAAGGATTCCAGGCGTTCGAGAAAGTGGTTGGTGTCTTTGATGAAGGATGGGAGACTGCATGTAATGGGTTGAAGGTGTTGATCTATGTAGGCAGAGATACGTTCTGTGGGGGCTTGGTAACCAGCTACAATGGGGCGGCCGGGATGATTGGGTTTGTGAATTTTAGGAAGAAGGTAGGGGTGCGGGGTGTCGGTGGGGTCAGGAGGTTGATGGAGTCAGGTGAAAGGTTTTGCAGGGGGCCTAAGGTTCTGAGGATTCCTTGAAGCTCCGCCTGGACATCAGGAATGGGATTACCTTGGCAAACTTTGCATGTGGTGTTGTCTGAAAGCTGACACAGTCCCTCAGCCACATACTCCCGACGATCAAGTACCACGGTTGTGGAACCCTTGTCCACCGGAAGAATGACGATGGATCGGTCAGCCTTCAGATCACGGATAGCCTGGGCTTCAGCAGTGGTGATGTTGGGAGTAGGATTAAGGTTTTTTAAGAAGGATTGAGAGGCAAGGCTGGAAGTCAGAAATTCCTGGAAGGTTTGGAGAGGGTATATTTGAGGAAGAGGAGGTGGGTCCCACTGTGACGGAGGACGGAACTGTTCCAGGCAGGGTTCAATTTGGATAGTGTCTTAATCCTACTCCTAATGATTCAACTCCCCAGACAGTGTTTGTTGGTAATGAAGATCACCCTGTGGCTAAACATGCCTTGGTGCACGGCCAGCACATCTTGGCACAGTGTTACACCGTCCGGGTTATCTGGATACTTCCCACTAACACCAACCTATCCGAACTCCGGAGATGGGAACTTGCTCTTCAATATATCCTCTCTTCCCGTTACCCACCATGCCTCAATCTCTGCTAATTTCAAGTTGCCGCCACTCATACCTCACCTGTCATTCAACAACATCTTTGCCTCTGCACTTTTGCCTCGACTGACATCTCTGCCAAAACTCTGTGTCTTTGAATATGTCTGCTTGTGTGTGTGTGTGTGTGTGTGTGTGTGTGCCCATCCTTTTTTCCCCTAAGGTAAGTCTTTCCGCTCCCGGGATTGGGATGACCCCTTACCCTCTCCCTTAAAACCCACACCCTTTCGTCTTTCCCTCTCCTTCCCTCTTTCCTGACGAAGCAACCGTTGGTTGCGAAAGCTAGAATTTTGTGTGTATGTTTGTGTTTTGTTGTGTGTCTATCGACCTGCCAGCGCTTTCGTTTGGTAAGTCACATCATTTTTGTTATATATATATATATATATCTGTGTGTGTGTGTGTGTGTGTGTGTGTGTGTGTGTGTGTGTGTGTGTGTGTGTCGACCTGCCAGCACTTTCATTTGGTAAGTCACACATCTTTGTTCAAAAAACAAATATATATATATATATATATCAAAAAACAAAGATGATGTGACTTATCGAACAAAAGTGCTGGCAGGTTGAAAGACACACAAACAAACACAAACATACACACAAAATTCAAGCTTTCGCAACAAACTGTTGCCTCATCAGGAAAGAGGGAAAGACGAAAGGATGTGGGTTTTAAGGGAGAGGGTAAGGAGTCATTCCAATCCCGGGAGCGGAAAGACTTACCTTAGGGGGAAAAAAGGACGGGTATAGACACACACAAAAATTCAAGCTTTCGCAACAAATGGTTGGTTCATCAGGAAAGAGGGAAGGAGAGGGAAAGACGAAAGGATGTGGGTTTTAAGGGAGAGGGTAAGGAGTCATTCCAATCCCGGGAGCGGAAAGACTTACCTTAGGGGGAAAAAAGGACAGGTATCCACTCAGTCTCACACACACACACACACACACACACACACACACACACACACACACACACACATATATCCAACCGCACATACACAGACACAAGCAGACATTTGTAAAGGCAAAGAGTTTCGGCAGAGATGTCAGTCGAGGCAGAAGTACCGAGGCAAAGATGTTGTTGAAAGACAGGTGAGGTATGAACGGCGGCAACTTGAAATTAGCGGAGGTTGAGGCCTGGCGGATAAAGAAGAAAAACAGTAACATATGAATTAGAAAGTTTTTGTTTTTTGGCCAGTCCCTAGTTATGCTTGGAAAGCCTTCTATTATTATTATTATTATGTGCTGCAATGCTGTGTCTTCATTGAAAACCAAACATATTATGCTACTACTTTGGTAACTCTACATCTGCCAGCAAAGCACGTCTTCTGACTGTTGCATCTAAAAATGTACAGTACCATAGTGTGTCTGCGTGAGGGGAGGTGAGACAGGCATAAAAATAGTGGACTTCTTGTCTGTCAGGGAGCTGACTCCTTGACTGGCTTTTTTATGTAACTTTTTTTTTTTTCTAAAATTAAGTATTTTCCTAGGTCATAAGGCGAGTTCTCATAGCGCATTTTCCTGGTGCAGTGGCATTGGGCTGCTAATCAGGAGAATTGTGACTGAAATGTCTTTCCAGCCATACTGATGTAGGTCCTCAGCACCTACAAAATCATTTCACCATGCTGGGAGCTGTTCAACCCCCCCTCCCCCCCACCCCACAAAAAAAGACATGGCATTTAGTGAGTTACATAAAACATATTTAATTTCTATAAGAGACTCTATGCTAAACTCTTAGAGATGAGTGTACATAAATGTTAGACATACTTAAATTAACAACAGGAAGTAATTCTTTTGTCTGTACACACAACATATGCCGTAATTTGTAAATAAAAGAAATCCATGGGAACCAACATTAGAGTTGAGGTCAGCTTTAATTAGTTCATTAAAGAGTTCTCTTAAAGATGATAGTGGATAAGTACCACATGATGTTTTTATGACATTCATTTAGTCAGTGAAAGCATTATTATTAAAAGCTGATTTAACCCAGCACATTCTACATGAATAAAAATTATTAATATATATTTGTTGGCAATTTTAACTTGTCATAATGTTCAAATTATGTTAAGTTATTGATTTTTTTGCCTCTAGCATCTGCAGATTATGAACTGCAAAAGTCAGTGAGCCTGATTATTTGAAAAGCTCCAGAATGTGTTTTTTTCCAACACACACACACACACACACACACACACACACACACACACACACACACAGAGAGAGAGAGAGAGAGAGAGAGAGAGAGAGAGAGAGAGATCTCCCCCCCCCCCTTCCCCTCCCCCCTCCCGCTACATTTCAACAGCCACCACGAGATTTGATGGAAGAACATTGTGTATAGCAGGGAATGACAATATTGACTTAACTACCCAGATCACTAGAATAGTAGAGTCTTCAGTTGCCTTAGTCTTTCTCAGGTATTAGGGGCTATGACTGGATCAACATAATGATTCTCTACTGGCTGAAATGGTGTCAGCGTGTCTGGCATCATACACACTGTAGCAAACACTTGTGGAGGGTACCGTCATACAACATGAAAAATATAAGACCTTTAAATGACAGTGAAGGCTATGGTTTAATGTCAATCAACATTAATATGCTTAAAGATAAATGATGGAGCAAGGAGTGTCAGGAATAGAACGAAACTAGTGAGTGGGGTACTGGGAAATATGGTTACCTTCTTACTTTCGTCCAATTTTGTAGATGCTACCAAAATATGTCGGACTTCTTGTTGAAGTGTGTCTGTGCATTCCTATGCCATCAGTTGCTATAAATACCAACATTGTGACCCTACCTTCATGGCATGCAATTGACTGGCAGCTTAGAGGAAATGCAGTAAATCTATACATGAAGCTGGAGCTAAATGCATATCGTGCCACTGTGTTGTATTAATTATCTGGTGAGCATTGTTGTCTGTTCAACGTGTACTCCACTCTATATCAATGATTAAAATGAAACAAACTGAAATTACCGAATGTTGTACCCAGATGCAAATAATTTGTATAAAGTGCAACAGCTGAACTTCTGATTGTCTGTCACTTCAGCAGTCAGGAAATCGTTATCCAAAGTGAATTCGTTAATACAGATTCTTTCAAAATTAGTATTAACTCTTGAGTGGGTGCGCCTGTGTGTAAAGTGCACCAACCACAAATAACATTGTCTTGTACCATTCCATTATTGTTTTACAATTGAACGCCAGTACCTATTCATTCATTATTGCTTCAGCTAACATACACTAAAATGAGCAGCAATAATACAAAATAAAAAGCAAGTTAGGTGAGAAAAAAATTTACAGTCCATGCAAGAAAATGATCCAATTCCGAGCTAGCGGCACAATCCCACAATGAGACAGTTGTTTAAGAGATAATTAGCAGTCGAATAAGCAGTTGGGCGGGATCTGATGTAACTACACTGTTTAATGCTTTCAGTGGGTTGTTATTGTGTTAACACTTGTACGCGACAACATATTAGTATAGTGAAAGTTTATTGTATTATTGTTTAATCAAATAGTGGTAAAGCTCATATAATCTAAGTTTATTGTATCATTGTTTAATTAAACTAAGATTAAACTGCAATTTTGGTCATGTGTGTTTACCTCAGTAACTTAAAGGCAGCTATTCTTTTCATGTGTATAAGGTATGCTGCAAACCCAGTCATGTTATAAAAAATGGTGTGCCTGCTGGAGGGTTAAGTGGTGTCCCTCTACACATGCAAACAAAGGTTCTTATTGACAAGGTCACAGACTCCTCCAAGCAGGCATCAACTACAGTAAAATCAAATAGCTTGCAAAGTCATTTATTACCACAAAGAGGTAAGAACGATATGTGCTTCTCTAGAAGTACTCTATCTACCTCACAAGAGGTTAAGACTGTTGAAAAAGTGAGCCACATACCAAAGAGATCTCGTTAACAGCCATCTGATAGCAGAATATTGGTGTCACTGAAGTCAGCTCAAGTGATACTAGTGGGATTGAGGTATACAGTTCCTCTGTGGTTTCAGAAGGTGACTGCACAAAAACTACAAGGCATACAGAAAGTAGACACATGTCAATGAACAGAGCAATCTCCAATATTTAACTCGCTTTGCGGGTGCTCAATATGGGCAACATTTGTTACGTGGCAAATGTGTATGCAGTTCATTGAAGTCATTGTCCTGAATAGCCCAGGAAAATGCAACAGCAGCCCACTTTGCAAATCTGTTCATAGGGATGCCTATCTGCAGGTGTAAAATAAATTTGATGCAACAGTATGGAGCGGGAATATGTCTACACGTTCTGGCACCCCTGCTCCCAAGTGCGACTACACCAAGGAACATATTATGAATCGAAATTTGGTGAGATGCATTATCAACTGATATGTGTCTTTTTCTGTTTGAATTGTAGTTTCCTCACAGTTGTCTTCTGAAACCCCTGAGCTACTTATGAATAATCCTGCAGGGATCACCAAAAAGTTTGTCAAACCTTGTCCCTGTTACCACAGTTGCATCAATTAGGCAGAAAGTAAAGTAGCAAACCAAAATAACCCTTACCAGAAATATTGTGCTAATTTCACAGTGAAACATAAATGGTATTAAAAGCTTAGGACCCTTGTTGACCTGACATAGGTAGATCCTCTTTGTGTCCGTAGGAGACCCATTGCAAACTCCGTGATGCCAGTGTGATGAGGGACTTCACCCTCCACAAGGATGACCACGCTAGTGAGGGAGCTAAATCATGATTAACAGTGTGCCTTAACTGTTTCTCTCTCACTGTTTTGCAAGTAATAGAAATCCCAATATATAACAAGAGAAAGCTGACAGTATTCTTACTGAACCCCCCCCCCCCCCCTCCCCCAGGGGCTCACACTCTAGGGTGAGTCCCTGCTTGGCTACCATGGGGCCCCAGCCTTTGCAGCACCTTTCCCCTTCCATGCAGCTTGTCTATTCTTCTGCTGTTCTTTTTCCTCTCCCTAGGGTAACATACCTGAGATATTTTTGGGAATGTGTTCTGAATTTTCAGTATCCTGATATCAGAACAGTCCCTCCACTGTTGTTTCTCTCTTTCTTACCTTCTTTCTTTCTTCATTCTCCATCTCCTATCCTTCCTCCCCTTCAACATTTGAGGTTTCTCTTTGCTTCTTCTTACTCCCTGTGCACTCCTGAAGGCCAGCCCACGCGTCTGATGCATAATGGGTCACTGGGTAATGCGTAATTCCCAGCCCTGGATCGACATGTAGGGTTCGTACATACTCTCTGGTACAGGCCAGGCCCAGGGAGGGGTGAGTGCCTGAGCTGTTACCTTCCCAGATTGCCAATTGGTCCCTATGTCAGGAGTTCGGTAGATGTGACCTGAGGTGTGAACTATTACCTATGGTCGACTGGTCCCTCTGTCAGGAGTTCGAGAGATGTGATCTGAAGTGTGAACAATCACCTATGGTGGGTGAGACCCCCTCTGCTGATGGTGCCCCCCCCCCCCCCCTCCCCATGTTGGAAGGAGCACACCATCAGAGATGCTGGCAATTGTGGGGGACTTTTCTCACAATGAATCAATCATCATCTCAGTCTACGTCTACTAAATGTAAATGGAATGAGGATAAAGATTCCAAGACACTATCAGCTGCACATCGGTTCCTCACGGTTTCACATACTGAAGAAGTTCAGGCCTTTGGTGTGGTTAATCCATTTATAATTCAGAAAGGTGTTGAGGCAGTTGCCAATCCAGCCCTGTGAAATCCTGGTCTCGTTTGTGTAATGGTGCTTTGGTTTTGGAGACGAATTGTGATTCGCAAGTCCAACAAATGCTTGCTGCTTCTCTACTCCACCTATCCCATTCATGTTGAGGCCCATCGAACGCTGAATTCCTCACATGGTGTTATTTACACTAGGCTGCTTGATGGGTCTGCCTAAGGGAGAAATAGAAACTTGCCTCTCTCTGATCAGAGCATTGCTACAGTCCATTGGGTAATGAGAAAGATTGATTCAACCTTATTGCCTGTATACAGTCTTTTTCTCATGTTTCATAGAGTAACACTTCCATCAAAGATCAAAGCAGGCTATGAAGTCATCACAGTCCAACCGTACATTCCAAACCCCATGCGCTGCTACTAGTGTCAACATTACAACCACACTCAAATGTCCTGTCAAAACACTGTCAAATGTGTTATATGGGTAGGGATGCTCATGAGGGCAGTTTCCCGTCTTCACCTCCCTGCTATATCGGGTGCAATGGAGACAAATCAGCCTCATCCTAAGATTGTCCTTTGTATCTCAATGAGCGGGCCATCCAGGTGAAGGAAAAAGTGTCTTACCCTGCTGCTCGGAAGTTGTTGGCTGCTAGAAAGCTCTGTGTTTTACCATGTGGTACTTACAGTACTGTTCTTGCTACATCTCACTCTATGAAGGTCACAGCCACTCTGACTTGTAACCTCAAATTCAGCATCATGGTTGTAAAATTGCCCAGTGTCATGGAAGCACCGCATCTCCTCCTCCTCCAGCTGTGCAGCAAGTCACCACATCTTCGTGTCTGGCAGAAAAATCACCTGTTGCACAACTGGCAGGCTGGAAAGGACAGAATGAATACTCCCATGAAGACTTTTTAAGTCCCTCCAGCCAACAAACATATGAGTCTTCATCTGCCACCTGCAAAGGCTCCAAGAAATCAAACAAAGTCAAATAGTCTTCTCATTCGCTGACTTGGAGATCCTCTTTCATGGTGTCATCGCATGATGCCCACACGCAGGCAACCAGCATTTTGGTGGTGCACACCCCGAACCATTTTTCTGTACTGGAATCTGTAGGCCAACCCAGTGAGAGTGCTGATGCGCCTGTTAATCTCATTGTTCAAGATTGTCCAGCCTCTGTGCCCTGAGGCAGTGAGTCTTCGAAGGCTGGCACTCGGCAGCTGCTGAGGTGATGACTATTCATTTTTTCCCTCCTGCCCTTTACCCATCATGACTCTCCTCAAATGGAATGTTCGTGGCATTAGATCCAACAAGGAGAAATTACGGCTGCTCTTGGAATCTCAGTGTCCACTTGTTTTCTGCCGCCAAGAAACAAAATGCATCCTCGTGACTGCTTTGACCTCTCACATTTTCTTCTGGTCCGTTTTGACCTTCTGCTCGAGGTTGATATTCCATCTCATGGGGGAGTCATGCTGCTCATTCAGGAGATACTCATAGCCAAACCATCTCACTGAACACCTGGCTGCAAGCTTTTGCAGTCCGCATTTTCCTTCCTCATTTCACCTTTTCTCTTTGTAATGTCTACATCCCGCTGTGATTCAGTTTCACCAGGGAAGACTTCCTCCAGCTCATTGATCAACTCCCTCATCCCTTTATACTGCTTGGTGACTTTAATGCAAACCATCCCCTTTGGGGCTCTTCCAGAAACTGTCCGAGAGGTGACCTCTTGTCATAACTTCTCAATCAACTCAACCTCATCTGTCTTAACACGAGCACTCACATCCCTTTCAGACTCCACGAATACCTATTCCCATTTTGATTTCTCATTCTGCACTGCCCAGCTTGCCTGTCATCTCACATGGTCTATTCTCCCTGACATGTACTCGAGCGACTATTTCCCGTGTGCTATCCATTTGCTGACTCCTACTCCACCTACGTGTAACCCCAACTGGTAGTTTTCTAAGGCTGACTGGAGGCTTTACTCTTCCCTAGCAACCTCTGCTGAACAATATTTCCCCAGTTGTGATGATCAGGCATAATACATTACAAACATTAACCTTATTACCACTGCAGAATGTTTCATTCCTTGCACTTCATCTTTACTGTGCTGTATCCCATTCCCTTGGTGGACTAAGGTGTGCCATGATGCAATTCGCATTTGAAGACACCATCTCCATGTTTTTAACTGTCACCTTACAATGGCAAACTGTATTCATTGCACACACAGTGTTGTTGCATTCTTCAGGACAGGGAAAAAGCTAGCTGGATTTCATTTACTACTTCTTTAACAGTTCCACTCCCTCTTCTGTCATGTGGGCTAACCTTCGGTGGATCTCTGGGACCGAGGTCCATTCCCAAATTACCGATCTTACCATAGCTGATAATGTCATTGCAGACCCTATTGCTATCTCCAACACCTTAAGACACTATTTTGTGGTGATTTGGGGCTCTACCCACTATCGGTCTGCCTTCCTCCATCAGGAACGAGTGGAGGAGGCTTGGGTGATACCCCTATTTTCTCAGAATAATGAATGCTACAATGCCGCCTTTACTATGCGGGAGCTAGATCAAGCTCTCACTTCATCCCAGTCTTCCGCCACAGGGCCAGACAATGTTGACATTCAGATGTTGCCGCACTTTTCTCTTGCGGGCAAGTACTTTCTCCTTCATATGTACAATCACATCTCGGCAGATGGCATGTTTCCCAGATGCTGGCGTGAATCTGCTGTCATACCCATATGTAATCCTGGCAAGAACAAAGACTTTCCTTCCATTTCTCTCACCAGCTATGTTTGCAAGGTGATGAAATGTGTGATTCATATCCGGCTGGTATAGTGGCTCGAGTCTTGCAATTTAGTTACCACTGCACAATGGGGATATAGAGCACGCCATACTACAGTTGGCCATCTTGTCACATTGTCAGCCCACGTCATCAATGGTTTTCTGCAGAAATACCAGACTGTGGCTGTTTCCTGATTTGGATAAAGCCTACGACACCTATTAGAGGACTGATACCATCCGTACTGTCTACACATAGGGCTTCTGAGGCCGCCTGCCCTGTTTGCTTCAGGAGTTTAAGACAGAGTTTTCAAGGTCCATGAGGGTCTGCCTTGCTGGACACCTATATCTGGGAAAACGGGGTGTCTCAGGGCTCTGTCCTGAGCATCATCCTCTTTACTGTAGCTATAAACCCTATAATGGCCTATCTACCAGCGGGCATCTCTGGCTCCCCTTTCGTCGATGATTTTGCAATCTGTTGCAGTTTTTCATGGACTTGCTTCCTTGAGCGCAATCTTCAATGATGTCTATATCATCTTTACTTTTGGAGCATTGAGAATGGCTTTTCCTTTTCCACTGACAAAACTGATTATGGGAATTTCTGGTGGCACAATGGGCATCTTCCAACGTCTTTACATTTTGGGCCTGTTGCTCTTCCATTTGCTGAAACTATGAGATTCCTTGGGCTCATGCTTGATAGGGAGCTTTTTTGGCCTTCCCACGTGTCTTACCTGCCCACCTGTTGTATGCGGTGCCTCAGTATCCTACGTGTCCTAAGCAGTAGTTTCTGGGGAGCAGATCAGGTCGCCCTCCTCTGTTTGTACCGACCCCTTGCTCGTTTGAAACTAGACTGTTGGTATTTAGTTTATGTAACTGCACATCAATCCATCTTATGCCATCTAAATATGATCCACCATCATAGAATCCGTTTGACCACTGGCTCCTTTTACACTAGCCCACTTGAGAGTCTCCATACAGAAGCTTCTGAACTGTTGCTGTCATACTGGCATGATGTTCTACTCAGCAGATACTCATGCTGTTCATCTGCCATGCCTAGCCACCCACCCTAAGTCTCCTTCTTTGATGACTCCTTTGACTGCCAGTATGGGGAATGTCCTTCTTGTCTGTTATCTCCCGGAATTCGCTTTTGGCTGTTGCTCCAGCAGCTTAACTTCACACTCCCTGCCACTTTCCCAGTGGATGTGAAACCTTTCACCAACTTGGCTTCATATGGTGGCCCATGTTAACATTTGCTTCCTAAGGAAACCACTCCAGATTTGCTATGTTGTTTGCATGGCACTTAACAATAGTACCTTTGTGTACACTGATAGCTCTCAGACTGGCCATGGTGTTGGGTGTGCGTTTGTCAGTGGCACCGTCAATTTTTGGTATCGGCTTCCGGAACACTGCTCAGTATTTACAGCAGAGATCTTCACCCTCTATCAGGCCACACAGTACATCTGTCGACACAGGATTTTCAATGGTGTCACCTGCTCCAATTCTCTCAGTGCCCTTCAGAGCCTTTGTGTGCTGTACACAGTCCATCCCTTAGTGCATCAGGTCCAAGAAGTCTTCCACTTGCTCATTCTTGATGGAGCCACTGTGACATTTGTGGTCACATCGTTCTGAAGGGAAGTGAGGCTGCTGACACTGCTGCCAAGGCTGCAATCCTTCGACCTTGGCCTGTGAGTTTTCCATTCCTTCTGATGATCTCTGTGGCGCTGTCTGTCAGCAGGTGGTGCCACTTGAGCATCACCACTAGTCTTACCTTCAAGGGTACAACCTCTGGGGAACAAAGCATCTCATCTCCCAGCGACTTGGCTGACCTCCTCTTGGCCCTCTAACTGCTAGAAGATCATTTTAGATAGGTTGCATAGGGGGCACTGTCATTTTAGCCATTGCCATTTGTTAACTGGTGATCCCCCACCACTTTGTGCTCATTGTCATCAACCTTTGAAGGTTTGCCATTTCCTGACTGTATGCACTTTTTTAAACCACTTATGTTATGCTGTATGTTTGCTGCCTGAGTTAGTGGCTGTTTTAATGAATGATGCACGGGCTGTCACCTGTGTTTTACTTTTTATCTGTTGTAGCAATATGGCGAAGGACATTTAATCTTTATTTGAGAACCTGCGTTGTCTCTGCAACGCATTTTGTGGACCTTTCTTCAAGGGAAGTCCCTGTTCTTAGCTCTTTTTTTTCTCCTGTCAATTGGGCTTAACATGTTGGCACTTTTAACTCCATTTTCGTCTTAACGTTCTGACATGTTGTTGCAATTCTCCCTGTACCTTCCACAAGTTGAATCAATTAATACACTCACTGCCATAAGGCTGCTGGTGGACACTGCCATAAGGCTGCTGGTGGACACGGCGGAGGTGTTCATCTGACACAGTGTGCCTGCCAGCTGCTAGTATACTGTTGGCTGGTGTGTTTTTAATACAGTGAGTCACATACAGTTTGTTGGTGAAATATATACTGTAGATGAATGTGGCCTGTAAATGCGGGTTATTGTCAGTTTAGCCCTGGTCACAGTTGTGGCTTCTTACAGTTCTACCTGTTGTAGATTTCTTGCAGTCAATTGCCATCACCATCACCAATGTAGTCATTCTCATCATCACTGCTGCCACTATCAGTTGTGTCCACAAATGCATCTCCTTCATCAGAAAACTCCGATAATGCTGGATCACTAACTTCAAAATCAGATTATTCCAACATGCTTAGTAACTCTCCTTCAGTGAAACCAGTTGTCTGACACTTACAATGTCGTGCCATCCCACTTGTTGATGGTATGGGATCCATTTGAGCTAAAACCATTTCTCATATTATATGATAATGTAAATCTCACTGTTCATGCAAAAATATATGTTACCAGTCAACTTTATAATGGATGTAGAGTGACATTAAAATTTCATAACAATTAGCAATAAACACTCAGTTGAAGGTAAAGTTGCAAAAACGAAATTGAAAGCATTGAACAAGATACTGAACATGGTTTCATGCACAATGGCATGAACTCAGTTAAGGGAGGAGGAGGGGGGGGGGGGGGGGGGGGAGCAAAAAAAAAAAAAAAAAAAAAAAAAAGTAATGCACAGTCCTGCACTATATACCATACTAAATATAGTGCAGTGTGTGGCCGCCAATGGGCTGCAGTATCAGCTGCGAATCTGGGCAGTGTTGTGCCCTGAATGTGTTAAGAGGATTTCTAACATGCTATATATATATCTCAAATATCAGCTGCATCGAGATGGGAGCCTACACAGAAGTAATGCACACATTGCTTCGCCAATGGCAGAACATTATGCTTGTGTGATCGTCACTCTGGATCAAAATTTGCATAACTGCAAAGAGATTCTAACAATGAAGAAGAATACAAAGGCTCATTATCTATAATATAGCTAGAGTCTGCTCTGTTCAGAGCTCCAAATACTCTTCCTGGTAGGACAATTTCTGCTTTTTTTCCTGAAACCAGCAAGTGACCATACTACCCAAGTAGTTATTGGAGTGCTGTGGTTATTAGCTGCACAGTGAAGACTCTTAAGTGGATTAACCAGGTTCCTAGAGACAAAGAAGCTTTGCAGATGCTTTTATCTATTTATTTTTTATTTTATTTATTTATTTGGTCCTGTTGATAACATATTATACAGCCAGTGTACAAGTAATATAGGACAAGTCAATTGATGCAATTACAGTACTACATTAACATTTATACATCACATTGCACAGACATTGGTTTATTTCACAAGAACAATTACTTGCATGCAGTATTAAAGCCTGCATTATGCCAAAAACAGTTTAAGTGATTGTTTAAAATAGTAGAATAAGTGACAGTGCATATTTTTATGCTACTGACATATATAAGGAAGTAAATTTTCTTCATAGTCATGGTTTAAATGAATACAAGTTTTAACTGCATTCCTTAAGAAGAGGTTTAAGTGAATGCTCAGGAGAGTGGGATTCATGGGATTTCACATTTTCTCATAATGAAACTGTTACAATGTACATTTGGAAGATATAATTTGGCTGTTGACTCTGATACCATTGTGGGCAGGCAACACTGAAAATGGGAAGTGTATGATGCTACTTGGACTCCTACACCTGACAATAGCTCAGCAAGTGGGGGTTCCAAGGTCAACTCCACTTCACAAGACCATCCTTCCAGTTCATTTGCTGTAGTGATTAATTCTATAAAGTCTGTGGTGAGGACTTCTGTGCAGTGTTCGCTATTTGTGGATGATTTTGCTATTTCCTGCTCCATCAACAACTTTGTAACCACCACCAGTCAGTTGAGGCTCATTATTAACCCTTTTCCCAGAGGGCTACGGGCGAACATGTACGCCCGGCTGGTAGAATGTCCAAATGGCTGCAGGCATTCATTTACACTTGGTGAGTAGGAAGGCCTGATGGCTAAAGCCATTTGTGTATTCCTGGCAGTGGGAACAGATAAATGTGCACAAATAGAATGGCGACTTGCTGTTGTCTGCATTTCAAAATTCATGCCAATTCTATCATTATCTGCTCTTCTTCAGAAAGTGCTACAGCTTTCACGTGCCCCTAGTTTCTTTCTGCTTATGAGTCAATTTAATAGATATATTTTGATTTCCTAATGTATACAAGACAAGTGACACAAACATATATATAATCTGGAGGGCGTGATTTATCCTAATGAATTGGCCAATCAGTGTTACAAAAGGAGAACAGTGCAGCAGATAAGTGCAGTTTCTCAAGACAGAAAACTGTGTGTATGGCCAAATAAATGTAATTTGATTTCCTAGTCTATGAAGTACATATGATAGATATATATATAATATGAAGGGGCATGAATTATCCTATAGAACTGATGTACTACGCATTGCAAAAGGCAGACAGCGCAGCAGATACAAGCATTTCTAAGGAACACTCACTGGTACACAGAACAGAAGATGCTCTGAGTTTTGGTACCTTCACTAGGAACTGTTCACCTTAAAACTATATACCTGAAATCTATTTGTCCAATATTAGTGGCATTATATTATGTTATAGGCACATATATTGGTAGCATGAATCTCAAGTTACAGAAATTTCCAGTCACAAATAAAAACGGTCTTGTCATTCTCCTAATATAAATTGTTCCTAGCTGAGGATAAAATTAACAGAAAGCTTGGATTAGTTTTGAAGTTCTCTTTTGTGGCTATCAGCAACTGCAACTAATGATACTGATTTTGTTAAGAGTAATATTGAAGAGTGATTCTATGCACTGTGGGATGTCTGATTAGCTTACAGTAGGTGTAGCCTGCAGCAGTTGTTGCACTGTGCTTCCCACCTGCCAGTGGAGCAAATGATTCGTTCAGCCCTGTTAGTCAGTCAGGCAGGCAGGACGCTTAGCCCTAGTAGCTGTGAAAAGATTAAGAGATCAGAGAAGTAGGCTGATACCAATGGTTTTTAATTTTTCTTTCAGGAAAACAGTAGTGTTAATTTTAAACATTATCTGAACTCCGAATGAAGGAAAGTATTTTCGTTTGTGTGTGTGTGTGTGTGTGTGTGTGTGTGTGTGTGTGTGTGTGTGTGTGAGAGAGAGAGAGAGAGAGAGAGAGAGATAAAGCCCCTTAGATTACAAACTGATGTGGTTTCCACACATGAGAATCATCACGGCAGAAGGCTTAGATACTATTCATGCACTCTAAGAAGATGCTTGGCATAATGGCTGATGGGAGTAGTGGAATTGAAAGAAGTCGTGAGACTGTGTACAACTTTGGACTGATATTCACTTGTTTCAAATCAATACCATCCTTAGCCCAGCATACAATGCAGTGCACAATGTCATTGTTGTCACCATTCTGAGTGGTCTGTTAATGCCGAGATTTGATTCATGTATCATTAAATTCAGTCTTCAGGAAGTGCACAAATAGTACATAGAACATATTAAAGTGCTGTACCAGGGGGAATAGACAGAGAGTGTCCACTTGTGTTTGACAAGGCTTTAGCCCAGTCCTGACTCAGTTACAGGTCAGAAAGATATTCAGATATTAAAGCCACTGACATTGTCCACTATGGCAGGATCAGGTTACTAGTTAGGGCATTTGAGTAAAGTTTTAGCCTCTGTGTTGAGATTAAAGAGAAACAGATTTAGTCTGGGAGCAGCTTATCATGAAATGCCATTCATACACTTATTGACCGTACGACAATCTCTGCCATCTCATGCTGTTGCTCCCCTGACTTCAATACGTTTGTCCATATCCCTGATCTTAAATGAGAACACCTAAGACAAGGAAAGAAGAGTAGGAAGAAACATGACAGTAAAGAGACTGCAACTACTGTAATCCAGAACTTGCTCCCCATCCTTCTTTAACATTCCAGCAAGATTGTGGCCTATGGATTGGATATGTGGCTTGTGGCAGATAGCTCACAATGTGCATCACAAGGGTGTGCTTCTATCAAGATAACTTTGCTGGTCACCTCCATGGGTGTGGCATCGGATGCTTCTCAACATGTTTCTGCAACTCATCAGATGTTAGTTTCTTCCCTTGTGAATGGTATTAAAATGAGCAAGCAACTTTGTGTAAGTAAACTGAAACACCAGTTTCCCACAGGTATTTTCATTATCTTTACACAAGAAACTACAGCTTATCAAATCACAATGGGTTTTTCAAGTGACTGTAACAAGCACATATAACAGAGTTTATTCCCCAACACAGCCTTTTCTTTTCTCTCTCTTTTTAAAAAAAAAAAAAAAATCAGCAGATGTTCTGCAATGTTGTGCTGAATGCATGGTATGCACAGCAACACCTATTAAAAACAAAACAAAAATCTGTCTTAGACTGAGGTTGGAATCAGTCAGCATTGTGGTTGTTAAAGAGGCCAAGAGTAATTTAAAAGTTACTGAATTACAAAGAGAACTTGCCCCAGATTACACTTTTAAATCAATATTTTGTATTATTTTAGCTAAGCACTCAAACTATGTCTATGTGCCCATGGGAGGAAGAGTGGCTAGAAGTAAGGGATAACAAGTCACAGCTAGTTAAGGCTACAATCTGTCTTCTACAATCCTCCTGGCCACTGAAGCAACAGGAAGTAATGTTAATGCCCCACCAAACAGGAAACTGTCTCTTTACTGGTGAGAGAATGCACCAATGTGTGATCCTTTAGCCATTCAAATGTGTACTCTATATTTTAAGTGAGTGAATTATACACCATGACAAGATGACTGGTTTGTCAGCTGATTTTCCTCTATGCTTTAGATGTCAGTAGGAAAATGTTACATGTTCTGTTATGCGTCTATCCTTTTAACTAAATTGAAGAATGACAACTTCCAGTTGATAATCATCAACACAAGAAAAAGGGTGATAGAGTGCTACTTACTGTGGCAGAAAACTTATATGTAAGTGTCTTTTAATTGTGCCTGTCTGCAACTTAACATGTCATCTTTATTTTAAGTGTCAATCTATGTTTTCCTTACATTATTGTGACTAAATTATTAGGTAGGGGGTTTTATTGTGAACTCATGATAACACTCTCCTTAAAAAAATTTAAGTGTGCTTCAGAGAGAGAAACTGACTGTTCCATATTCCCAACTCTCATGGTAAGAAAATGATAGGAAAAATCTCACCAGCAAGTGAACTCCAATGAAACATAAATAGCAATTTGTCTAAGAAATTGAGGCTCTGTGGGCTACAATGAACATGTAAGAGATGTTTTGAACAGGTCAACATCTACATAACAAGAAACAGGTAATCTCAGAACAGACAGAGCTAAAGGTACAGTGTATATTGCCTGACAATTTATGGGCTATACCTCTGTAGTAACAACCTGTTTTTTACCAACATGATGCTCTTTTGAAGGAAGACAAAGTCTCCTATGCCAGAGACCCCCCCCCCCCCCCACCCGCCTCCAGCCCCCTCCCCCTAGTCTTTCCCGTCTCATACACTCGTGGTTCAATATTCCTTGCGCGCGAAACAAAACTCAGCACTAGAAGACCACACAGGAAAGTGCAAAAATGCCAGTGTACGCTGTATTGTATGCTGGACTAAGGTTGGTAACAACTCAAAAGAAATTAAAATCACTACAATGATTAAGCACTTTATCATACAGTCCCACCTACATATGGAAAATAGTGTCCCTCGCGGCTGGTGTAAATACTGCCACACCCTAACTGCTCAGTTAGTCATATACTTTGTCTGATAGCATTCGTTACTATCTTTATTCTACTACTGACTACTTGTCGATGACTTTGCTTTGGTACTGGTTTTCCTTGTTGTTCTTGATTTGGATTGTGGTTCACACTTGACCTGCTGACAGCATTGTGTCAAAAGTTTGTTGCACTTTGTTGTTGCATAGGTTGGCATTGGCTTCCTCTTTTGTGTTGGGTGCTTCATTTGGTCAGCCTTTTTTCTCGACTCTGGCATGGATTTTAATCCTGTTCACAGGCGGTCTTCCTGCCTTGCATCATCATTGTTTCTCTCCTGTTCTTCTGACGTGCATGCTGGTATCTGGCTATTCACAGATATAACAGAAAACCAAACTACATTACCCAACAGGATGTTGACTGCCTGTTGTGCTGTAACAACAATATAGATTACTACTCACAATATACAGGAGGCATTAAGCAGCAGACAGGCGCATTGAAAAAAGGCTGCTAGATACTGTTAGTTAATGGACTAAGTTCTTTATCAGACATAGATATAGACAAAACAAAACACACACATTCACATGTGCATAATTCACAAATACTTGGCCACAGTCACACCCAGGCGCTAAGGTCCGACTGTGACTGCATCTGGAGTAAGCAGTGATCTTTACTGGAATGGGTAGTGATACAAAAAAGGTGTGGGAATGGTAGGGGGAGGGATAGCACTGTAGGGATGGGTGAAGATGCAGGAGCTGCCTGCGGGAGGGTGCAGGGACATGGTAGGGGACAGGATAGTGGGCTGCCAAGTGCAGTGTTGGGGGGGCTGTACTGGGAAAAGGGAGGTGGATGCCAAACGGCAGAGGAGAGAGCAGAGAAAGGGAAAGGAATGCGCAGGTGTGTTACCAGAATGGAAGGCATGTGTGGGGCTGAAGTGGAAGTGGGATAGGGGGTAGATGTGTGGAGGACAAGGACTAGAAAAAGTTGTGGTTGGGGGGGGGGGGGGGAGAGGTTAGAGGAATGAAGCATATGTTGCAAAGAGAATTTGCATACATGCAGTTCACAAAATCTGGTGTTGTTGGAAAAATCCAGATGGAACAGGCTGTGAAGCAGTTGTTGCAAGACCATGGGCATTTTGGATGTGAGTGTAAAGAGGGTTGGCATTGTCAGTGAAGAGCAGGGTGCTGGGTGGGAAATGGACAGAAATTATGGAGAGCTGGTAGAGGATATAGTTGTTGTCTTCTTGTATAGGAAGTTAGGTTATGGGTAATTGGCAGAAGGTACTGGTTGCAAGAGCGAAATGTTTCTCTGTGGGGTGCCACAAGGGGACATCCTGGGTGGCTGGATTTATGTACTACAGGAAACATTTATAAGGTAGGAATGGAGGAGTTAGAAGGGAGATAAACTAAGGAAAGAGATTCTGGGATGGTCCTAGGGATTGGAGGAGTACTGGAGATCCTGCAGGATTTATGGAGTGAGGCCACTGTGGAGGACTTGTATGTGGATGGATCTGACAGATGACAGAGTCTTTCTGCCAGGTTAACACTGCAGGTCATGACCACAGTGATGGAGCCTTTGTCAGCAGGTAGGATTATAAGTCAGGATCAGTTTTTGGGTGTTGGATGTAGTTCTTTTGCGAATAGATGGTTGTTTTCCATGTTTAGGGATTTGGGGAATGATCTTGAGGCAAGTATTGAGGCTAGTATATTCAGGAAAGTTAATGGAGGATGGTTGGGGGCATTGATGGAGGAGTAAAATTTTCACTAGTGGCCCTACCTTTGATGGACTAGGAGATGCCTGTGATAGGACTGGAGTAGGTTGTTCTGGGAGAATATATGGGATGGTCTGTCTTGCATCTAGGTCTACTGCAGGGATATGAGCCATGGGGCAAGAGATTAAAAACATGGTGGAATATAAATGGACAAGGATATTGTTTGTGTTGGGTGGGTGTTGAAATACCACTGTTGGATGGGTGATGGGGATAGTTGGGAGAATATTTTTTATTTCGGGGCACAAAAAGAGGTACTTTAAACCCTAATAGAGAACATGATCCAGACAGTGGGTTTGTGGGGGGAATGGTAGGTGTCTGGGGAGACAAAGCAAAGGAGATGTGTTTCTGAACAAGGTTGAAAGGATAAATTTTGGTCTGTGAAGGCCCCTGTGAGACACTTTGGAAATATGGGATCTGCCAGCTTAGCCCAATCGTCTGTGTTGCCTACTATGTGGGCATGATTACTAGCAAGCTGTCTGTCCACATGAATGGTCACTGCCAAACTGTAGCCAAGGGACAGATGGGTAATGCAGTTGTTGAACACGTCACCCCATGTGATGTGCTTATCTTCAATGACTGCTTCATAGACTGTGCTATCTAGATTCTTCCCACCAATGTCAGCTTTTCTAAATTGTATAGTTTGAAAACTGCTTGCAGCATATCATTCATTCCCATGCCACCCCTGTCCTCAACCTTTGCTTGTCTCTGTCCATCACCTGCTTAACCTCTTCCCTGCTCCCACTCCAGCCCTGCACATGCCCTTATATTATCAGCATGTCTGCATAGTTCTTTCCTCTTCTGTATTTCTCTTGGCTCTCCTTTGCCCCCCCCCCCCCCCCACCACACACACACACACGCACACACACACACACACACACACACACACACACACACACACGCCACCATTCTTGACTTTTGTACTTGTTAAAATTTTTGTAGTAAGTTGAATGTTTATTGAATTTTGAGTGTTTTTTATTTTATATTGTTATTCCTTGGCTCAGTCTCTGCTAGTTACAGTCGTGCAAATCATCTTGATCCTCACTCCTATTTCCATTCAGTTTCACCCTCCTAATCCCATATTGATTTCACACTGTGCCTGATATGCTATCTGAGTGTACCTTTTTTTCTGTCATTGTCTCTATTGTACAGTCCAGAGTCTACAGTGTCCTTCTATAGTGTTTTCTAACATGCCTCCCTGCATAATACCACCACTGGTTCCATGAAAATAGGCTGTCATTAAATAAAAATAAGGCTGTCATTAAATAAAAATAAGGCTGTCATTAACTAAAAATAAGGTTGTCATTAAATAAAAATAAAAATGAACACATCCTCTTTTCCCTTAGAGATATTAATGATGGACCTAATGAACTCAGACATTCAGTAAAATTGCTAGGCATTTATCTTGATACCAAATTGTGCTGGAATACCCACACAGAAAAGCTGTGCAGTAAGTTGGCAAGAGTTCTATATCTCCTTAGGAAACTGAAGGATTGTGTCAGTAAGGATACTTATGCATACCATGCCTATTCTCATACTCATCTGCATTATGGAATACTTCTTTGGGGAAACTCTGCTGGGGCAAAAGATGTTTTCCTCTGGCAGAAGAAAGCCATTAGATGTATTTTTGGTGTGAGTAATTTAACTTCTTGCAGACAGTACTTCATTGAGCACAAAATTCTTACAGTTCCCAGTCTATACATACTTAAAGCACTTATGCGTGCCAAAGAGAGTGCCCACATGTATGAAAGCAGGTCAGATGTGTACTCATATGAAACTAGAAATAGGAACTTATTAGACATTCCTTGGACACGTTTGAGTAAAACCCAAAATAATTTTTTACATGCTGGCAAAACATTTTATAACAATACATCACATGGAACGAGGGAATTGCACGAGAATAGATTTAAAATGGTGGTAGAGACATGGTTGAAAGAGAAATCATTCTACAGCATAAGTGAATTGCTACATAATGAAAAAATATGATTCTCTATTATTATAAATGTGATTGTGATCAAAGAAACTGTAATTTATGTCATACAACCATACTGACCTTTTGTATAATCATATACCATATGTTAACTTTTGTGTAATCATTTGTACCACAATCTGTATAACTATGTAACTACTGACCTTATGTATAATCATTTGTATAACCATCTGACGATGCCTATACAACACAACAGTAGTCTACAGGTAAAAAAAAAAAAAAAAAAAAAAAAAAAAAAATCTTCCTGATGCTTCTGTCCTGTCATTCTTAATTCTGAAGAACAACTTTGTATGAAAGCTCAGTTAATAATCAAATCTTCCTGTCTGACTGTCTGTTGCTCAATGTGACATCTATATGGTGAGCAGTGACTTGTCTTCATATATGTATTGTACTGTACTCTATCTTTATTGTTTCTTTTAATCATTTGTTGTGAATAACAGACAAACGTACACTTCCCACAAACAGTATTTTTCTGTTTTAATCCCCTGAATTAATGTTGACATTGCTTTTGAAATAAAAGAAAGTGTGCTGTTAACAGCAGGTCTTGCTATTTTATTTTGTATGTTGGATCTGTCTTACGTCTCCTCCTTCCACATTGATACCACTTTGATTCTCAGCAATTCTGGTGAATAATTGTATAGTCATACTAGCAAATCCAACAATGCTTTGCTATTGCTAAATATGTATGGGTATTAGATATATGTCTTAATCCTGTTCTCCCTACTCTCTCTGTTCGTTTCCTCTTCCTCCCCTTGCTGCCCATCTCCTCCTCCAACATCCTCTCAATGTTTCCCCTTTATGGGAAAGAAGAACGACTGGTTTTCATATTCTGTTGACATCGAGGTCATTAGAGAAGAAGCACAAGCTCGGACGGTGTCAAGGATGGGGAAGAAAATAGGCATTGTTGTTTCAACACTGGTGTCCAAAATTAAAGCAACAAACTGTTACTTTCCCTTGTTGTGTCTAATTAATGGTATAATAATACAAAATGTCAACAGATGTCCGTACAATCATGTTCATCACTGAAGATGGCATTCCAGTCAATGGATAACTACATCAGTGATGATGTCAGGGCAGCTATCAGATAGGGTAGTGTTTGCTGGGTAGTCCCATATCCACAACTGCTGTGTATACAGAAACATACAGTGCAGTATGGCCTACCAAACACTACAGTGGAGGGCCATAAGAAGAATGGAAACAGGACAGTCACAAACTGATGTGGCCTGAAGGCTTAATGTGAATTGTTCTGTTATTTCTTGGATGTGGCAACAATTCATAGAAAGGGAAACAGTATCCTGAAGACCAGGGCATTGTCGACCACATTTGATATCAAAAGGAGAGGACCGTTATTTGGCAAAAGGGCATGACAGTACTGCCTTTGTGCTGCCTAGCAACTGGCATCTGACCTCGCAGCATCCACTGAACGTGTTGTATCAAGACAAGCAGTGTACATAAGGCTTTGGGAGGGTAGCCTTCATTGTTGGAGACCTTCCTGTATTTGTACCTCTGATGCGTCTTCACAGAAGGGAACGTCTAGAATGGAGTCGTCAATGTGCCACCTGGGCAGGAGGACAGTGGGTCAATGTTCTTTTCACAGATGAGTTCTGATTTTTTCTGGAGAATGATTCTCAACAATTTTGCATCTGGAAGGAATGTGGAATATGATTTTGGAATCCATACATTGCGGAAAGAGACGAATATCAGGGAGGGTTCTTAATATTTTGGGCAGGGATTATGTTGACCACTCGAACACCTCTTCACAAAACTGTACGGGTGAACTGGCAAGGTATAACTGCTGTCAGGTATTTTGACAAGATCTTGGGACCTCATGTGTGGTCCTCACAACGTGGTGTGGGCCCAGATTTCGTATTGATGGACGATAATGCTCGACCTCATACAACACAGGCGGTTGATGTTTTCTTGGAAATGGAAGATACTACACGCATGATACAGACTGCTTGCTCAGCCATTTTGAATCCCATAGAACATGTCTGGGATGTGCTAGGGAGACAGGTTGCATCACGTCAATATCCACCAACCAATCTCCAAAACTTGCAAGCAACTCTGCAGGAAGAATGGGCATTATTGCCTCAAAATTAGAAGGCGACATCACTTACAGCATGCCTCGTCGGTCGCAGGCGTGTATTGCAGCCAGATGTGGTAACACCCCACGCTGAGCACATTCTCCAGTTGTTGGAATGTGTGTGCAAATCCGTGAAGTTGGAAAAAACGAAGAACATTTTTGTCTCTGTTATGCATGTTGCAGTTATTTTTGTTCTGTGTCCTTTATGTTATTTCTGCTTTGCTATTATCTGTTTACATTTTTTTCTGGCAAAATTAATGCAACCTTGCAAAATTTCTGTTTGCTTTAATTTTAGATACCAGTGTATATTACATGTATATTTATATGTTATATATATTTTATGTATGTTATAAAAATTTATAGTCTGTTTCTGCCTGAATGTTCATTAGTGTAACATGGGAATATTGGAAGTAAAACTATCCTGTATTTTTGACAACAACTTTTCTGCTTAAAAACATATATAGATAAAAGCTTGAAATTTGTGTATGTGTTTGTGTGTTTATTGTCTCTATAAAGTTACAGCATCTTTGTTTTTAGATATATTTTTCTTACGTGGAATGTCCCCCCCCCCCCCCCCCCCCTCTCTCTCTCTCTCTCTTGATAGAGACAATAAACACACAAACACACACACAAATTTCAAGCTTTCGCAACCCAAGGTTGCTTCATCAGGAAAGAGGGAAGGAGAGGCAAAGACGAAAGGATGTGGCTTTTAAGGGAGACGGTAAGGAGTCATTCCAATCCTGGGAGTGGAAAGGGTTATCTTAGGGGGAAAAAAGGACAGGTATACACTCGCACACACATACATATCCATCCGCACATATACAGATTAAAAATGTATAGTGAAAAATGTATAGTGTATATCTGTCCGCATGTTCAATACAGTATCATGTAAAAATATCAAGTAAATTGGTCAACAACTTTTTGAGCCTTTCGCTAGCAACGTTCCCCATTCATATATTACTTTTATATTTACTTATTTTACATATTAAAAAATATATGTGCTATGTAAGTCTGAATGTTCTTTAGAGTATTGTGTAAAAATTGAGTCAAATTGGTCAATAATTTTTTGATGTTTCTGGTAACAATGTTTCCCCTTAGTATATTACATGTATTTTCATATGTTACATATATTTTGTATATAAACAAAAATGTATAGTCTATGTCCACCCAAATGTTCATTGGAGTACTTTGTATAAAATTGGAAGTAAATCGATCACGAACTTTTCAATATTTTTGGTAACATTTCCCCTTTATATATTATATATTTATTTATTTATTCATATTTTCAGAAATTCATTATTTTCAATTATTCATTTTTATCTGTCTACCAGTATTATATATATTTAAAGAAATATAGCCTTTGTTTCAGTAGAGTACCCTGTAGAAATTTAAAGTAAATCGGTCAAGAAGTATTTGAAATATTTTATAACAATGTTAAACAACTTGTCTTTATACAGTAGTGCAGATTAATGGGCATTTATTTTGTACCTTTTCAAATAACTGACTTTAAAAAAAAATTACTACCCTGTTCCCAGAATTCAAATTAATAATATGTGATACAAATTTCCTGATTCCATCCTAAGGTACTTCACTGGTCTTTTTATTAGCAAGTTTTTATCTTCTGAAAGCTTAATGTACTTACAGTAGGGACTAATTGGTTGTGGATCACTTACAAAAAGCAGGAAAATTTGCTTTGTTATAGAATTTAGTGGTACACCATTCTTATGTGAGTTCTACTAGTTTTTCTTCACCTTGTAGATATGAATATATCCACTTGCATGCTTTTGCTGTAGTTGTTGTATGTTCTGCTTTGATGAACATGATGTTTTGACTAATGACCTTGGATAGAAAGAGCATAAACATACTGCTTGTTGTGAGTTATTCTGAAAGCTTTGTTTAAAAATGCAAAATTAATCTTGTCAGTAGGTCTGAAGTTATGGAAAAGGTGTTGTGTGACAGATGTATTTTTCAGTGATTTATTGATGTTGCATAATAAATTTTGTTCCAGTGTTATTGAGAAACTCTTGTACTTTTTATAACAGGATCTTTACTTACCATTTTTACTTTCCATGGAACACGCCTAACAGTGAAGCATATATTATTTATGTATGTTTAGGACTATTCTAAAAACCAAAGTAAAATTTTGGTTTTGCTACATAATTGTGTCATTCCATTTTTATTGGTAGGATACAGTGAAAGAGCTTAAATATTTGCATTACCTCCAGACTGAGACTAGGGACACAATGAACTTTGCTCTGAGAGATTTTTGTCTTCATGCATTAAGTATTAATTAAATTTGTTTGTAATTTATTAGCTTTATATTATACAATTGTATTATTCAACACATTTTTTCTTTGATTTAATTATTTTATTTTATCCCAGGCTTGGAACTATTGTTTGAAAAAATACACTATGCATGTGTATAGGATATTGCACTGAGGAAATTGCGTTCATACCATATCAAAAACATTTGTGATGCCTATCCCATGTCACATACCTTTGATAGTGGTTGAGCAGTATAGACAGGAGATAAAGTTATCTCACTTTATCATTAGGGAAGATAAGATGTATTTAACAGACAAAATATCAGATGCTTACACTGTTATCACTTGCGTCAGGATATTTCCTTGTGGATGACATGTAGTACATCATTTATAATGTATCATTAATGTTGATTTTAAGTTTATTGTGAAAACTTTACATCATGGCAAATTTTACTGTATCGGTAAGCTATATCACATAATATCATATAAAGCTATGTTATTTAGTAAATTATCTGTAAATTTTACCACAGGCCTAGATTGAATTAGGAGCAGAGTTGGTTTCGTACTGAAGGGATATGTTAACACTATTGTCTTGAATGCTAGATATGGAATATCTCTCTTTTATACACAATAAAATTTTGAGTAATGCTTATCTGGATTGTGTGTAAACTAACATATGTTGATAATTTTTCAGACTAGTCATTTATGGATTAGACCTGAGGGGAAAAGAGAATTTGACGTTCCCATTGGTGTTAAAGTACTATCAACAGAAGGAAACAAGGTTAAGGTCCAAGATGATAGTGGAAAGGTAAGTGTTTTGTTTCAAGTAAAGTAGTTACAAAACACAACTGTTATAGCAGGTGATTTAGAAAATTTCAGAATAGTAACAAATATGAATAAATAAATAAAAGTCAGGCCACTTTTGGTGAGAAATTTGTAACAATTAGTTTGTGGCACCTCACAGAAAGTACCAGAAATTCATTGGCAGTAAAGATTCTGCATCTAACAAAGAAAAACCTGTCACTTTATAGTTAACTTCTTTCTGACAATTTCCTTATCCAATCTGAGCATGTGCTCCATCTAATAACCTTGCCGTCAACAGGATGCTAAACACAGTCTTTCTTTCTCTGCATAAAGTAATTAGTGTCATGTTTCTTCATGTTCTATGTGTTGAAGGCTGTACAATGGTAATCATAATATTCATCGCTCCACCGTGGCCTGTCAGTAGAAAGGCAGATGGTCTGAAGCAAATGTATAGTATTGGAACAATGTAAATAATTTACCTCCTCAAGTTTTTATCTACAAGAGGAAATATGTCGATACATATATAATGAATATGGCAGAGCTTTTCAGTAACTGTAAGGAACAACTTACGTTTTCCTCCTATAATGTTTCTGCTTGTTTTACAATAGCAGAAGCTAATGTTTCTGCTGCAAGTTTATTTTATGTATATAAAAATTAACAAACCTGCAGAAAACCAATTACACATGCAATTTTTTGTTCATTGGGCATGTTATATATATCAGCAATCTTTTTTATTCAGTCTCCACATTCCACATCATAATTTTTTTGTGAAGTCTACATCTACATCTGTACTCTGCAAAGCACAGATGTATGCTGCCTAATGAACTGAAGCTAATTATAAGCTAAATTCCAGAGTATGAGATTCAGGATATTTCAGTGATGTAGGATATAATAGATATGACAGTTGAATGTTGTCTGTCATAGGTCATGGAGATCACAACTTTATCATTCACATCGTTATAAAAATTTTTCACCCTAAAGCTGACCTATGTTGGGGTGGATGTGCAGTTGATGGAAAAAACTGAAAACTGCACAGGTGACCTATGAAGGTACATGCTACATGCCAATGGAACAACATCCACTTTAGCATTGCTGCAGCAGCATCACTTGCCTGATACTAACCTTTCCTTTTAGTGCCCTGAAACATTAAACTCTAACTAACAAACTTTTATTCAGTGAGAATCTGTTGTGCAAGTCTAACTTTAATAATTACCTTAATTTTCATCACACACACACACACACACACACACACACACACACACACACACACAAAACACAAAAATTATAAGCACCAGGTAGTACATGTTTCATGTCATTAAGCACCCAACTCAATTAATTTTGTGTTTTGGGCATTGCTGTTGTGTCATCATTAGTTAACATACTGCACAGATTTCCTGACTGTAACAAACAGCTCTCATGCTGAGGTGGTTTTTTACTTCACCATTGTCCCTTCAGTAACATTTAAAGACTGTTAATTATTAAAATAGTGTACATAATTAGTTTCTAACAGCTGTTTCTCTGTGTTGATGTGTACCTTTACTCATTTCTGAAGGACCTCCTCCATGATGAGATCCACAGAACATGAACATACATAGGGTGCCTCGTTTGTCTTATGTAGCATTAGGTATCTATAGAGCTATTTAGAGCTGCAAGTGACATGGAAAGCACTGTCAAGATGGTTGCCAACATTCAGAATGGATAGGAACCAGAAAAAGAAGAAGAAGAAGAAGAAGAAGAAGAAGAAGCTTTTGGTATCGGGCACTACACTTAGTACATATAGCTGTGTTTACACAACACAACACAACGAAGTAATTAAAAACCTGAAAGTCTTGAGCATTGGATGTTGTGCTCTAAATATGGGAAATAAAGCTATGCTTAACATGACATGACACAGCACAATAAAATAAAAAACAGTATGGAAACTCTTGAAGTTTTATAAAATGGGAACTAATTCTGAAGTGAAGAAGAGCTGTGAATAGGTAGGTGTTGTAAGATAAAAACATGCTTACATCACCTAGAACAGCAGTCCAAGGTACATTGCAAGTTAATGCTGAATCTGGGTCAGACCAAGGCGTGGTGGTATTATTCCTACAATTAATTAATGTGATTACAGTGAAGTTAGAAAACAGATTAGAATATCAAATGAATCTGGAATTGCAAATAAGGACTACCATCAGCTGTAGAACAGAATGATGACAATGAAAATTTGTGCCAGACCGGGACTCGAACCCAGATTTCCCATTTATCTTATGCATGAATGCATGCATGCATGTCCAAAGGGACTTTGTATCATAATTAGAGTAACACAAGTACTGCAGTATCAAAGATTAGAATATTGCTGCTAAGATGAAAAATGAGAGGAATGTGAAAAAGTAAAGACATACAGACAGGAAAAGAGAGTAAAACACTGGTGTGAAGCACCAGAAGAAGTAAAATGTGAACCCAATGAAAACAGAGGATACAGCAACACTGCAACATCTAAATATAAATTGAAAGAAGATGGGAGAAACTGAGTACACACTGGAAAGTTGGTTGCCAGTTGAGTTTCTAATGTCTGACGAGAAGAGCCTATTCATTTTTACCCAGTTCTCCCCCTCTCACAATCTTCTTCCCACGATTACCTCATTCCCATCCATGAATAACTCTTTTCTTGGTGAGCATGCTCAATCAGAGGGTACTGCGTAATGTGGTTACACACTGTGCTGCTTCATTACTATTGAAAGTTTTTTCATGAATGAATATTTTATGGTGCATTGGAGTGTGCAGTTTTTAAAACTTCCTAAGAAAGTAAAACTGTATGTGTGTGTGCACATGTCCAAGTGCATGCTCTTGTGTGTGTGCCTGTTGACTACTAAATGCATGTGACAGATATATCTATCAGTATTTCATAAATAATAATATGGAAAGGATAAATTGCTATTCACCCCACAGAGGAGGCATTGAGCTACAGACAGGCACAAGGAAAAAGAATGTTGGAAATATTCAGCTTTTGGACTAAATTCTTCATCAGAAAAGTCATACACATTCATACAAATACAGCTCAGACACACATGGCCACTGCTGTATGACTTTGTGTGCTAAGGTATGACTGCGACTCTGCAATATAGCTGGGGTCGATAGTGGGGATACGGAAGAGACATGGTGGGGTAAGATGCAAATGCTGCCTATGGGAGCATGTAAGAACTGGTAGGGTCAGGAAAGGGCTGTCAGGTGCAGCATTGTGAGGCTGTCTTGTGGAAAGAGGGAAGGGGGAAGGGAAAAAGACTATGCAGGTGTGTTGGCAGGATTGGAGGTGTGTGTAGTACTGTATGTAGTATTTCATAAATGTTAGACAGTTATCAAAGTGTCAATCTCATCTACACAGATGATGCATGGCTGATGATCACGGGTATAATTAAACATTTCTCTAATAATACAAACATTTCCTCCAAAATATTTATCCACATATACAATATGCACAATCAAAAAAAAAAAAAAAAAAAAAAAAGACATTTAGTGTAAGCATTGTGTGTTATTAGCAGACTAATTAGATTTTCTCAAATCTTTACTACAGGTGATAGGAAATCTTAAGAAATCAAAGCTAAATGGAACTATTTGTTGAGAATCTGGATTCTGGTATTGCAGATTCCTGGAAGTATTATGAAACATAGTGATAACACTAAAAGTAAGACTTCAGTCTTGTTGTTGTTGTGGTCTTCAGTCCAGAGACTGGTTTCAGAGACTGGTTTGATGCAGCTCTCCATGCTACTCTATTGTGTACAAGCTTCTTCATCTCCAAGTAACTACTGCAACCTACATCCTTTGAATCTGATTAGTGTATTCATCTCTTGGCCTCCCTCTACGAGTTTTACTCCCCACACAGCCCTCCAGTACTAAACTGGTGATCCTTTGATGCCTCAGAACATGTCCTACCAACCGATCACTTCTTCTAGTCAAGTTGTGCCACAAATTCCTCTTCTCCTCAATTCTGGTCAGTACCTCCTCATTAGTGATGTGATCTACCCATCTAACCTTCAGCATTCTTCTGTAGTACCACATTTCAAAAGGTTCTATTCTCTTCTAAACTATTTATTGTCCATATTTCACTTCCATGTATGGCTACACTCAATACAAATTCTTTCAGAAAAGACTTACTGTCACTGACACTTCCTGACAAATGAAGTTCAGGAAGGGGGGAGGGTGGGAGGTGGCAACCTTGTAGTTGGAATATATAGATCAGCAAGCTCAACCACTGAAAGCTTTTCCATGGAATGCTGCTACTGCATTTAGTCACAGAGAAATATGCTTTTGTAGTAATAGCATGAGTAAAATATAGATATAAAGACAGACAGTGGTTATACAAGAAGTTTTCATGATATTGTGGAGATGTACAATTCATGTACAAAATCCAGCAAAATTTCCAGAGACACCAAGCACATTAACAGATCGCGTTTTGTCAAATGAGTCTACAGACAGACAAACACTTTAGGATGTAAATACTGTTGTTACTGACCATTTTGGACAAACAATTGAACTGTGAAACTGTATTAAAGTGAGGACAACATAGTGAATGAATTTAGACAAACTAAACATGATAATTTAAGTAGGATAGAAATTTTTCTAAAATTGATTATGTTTAAATACAGACAGTGTAGAAAAGCGCTGAGAATCATTCTGTGATATATTAAGGCACCACATAAATATAGATTGTCCTAAAGTATGCAGAACTATTAGTGATAAATCAAATTAGAAATGGATCACCAGGGAAATTAAAAAAAGGAAGAAATGAACTCATCTCTGAGAGAATAGTTTTACTAAAACTGAAAGTGGCTCATCACCAATTGAACATTATTTCCCTGTACAGCCTAGAGAATTGTAAATTTACCGGATGATCAAAAAGTCAGTATAAATTTGAAAACTGAATAAATCATGGAATAATGTAGATAGAGAGGTACAAATTGACCCACATGCTTGGAATGATATGGGGTTTTATTCGAACCAAAAAAATACAAAAGTTCAAAAAATGTATGACAGATGGTGCTTTATCTGATCAGAATAGCAATAGTTAGCATAACAAAGTAAGACAAAGCAAAGATGATGTTCTTTACAGGAAATGCTCAATATGTCCACCATCATTCCTCAACAATAGCTGTAGTCGAGGAATAATGTTGTGAACAGCACTGTAAAGCATGTCCGGAGTTATGCTGAGGTATTGGCGTCGGACGTTGTCTTTCAGCATCCCTAGAGATGTCGGTCGATCATGAAACACTTGCGACTTCAGGTAACCCCAAAGCCAATAATCGCATGGATTGAGGTCTGGGGACCTGGGAGGCCAAGCATGACAAAAGTGGCAGCTGAGCACACGATCATCACCAAACGACGCGCTCAAGAGATCTTTCACGCGGTTAGTCATATGTGGTGGTTCTAATAAAACCCCATGTCATTCCAAGCACGTGTGTCAATTTTTACCTCTCTATCTACATAATTCCGTGGTTTATTAAGTTTTCAAATTTATACTGACTTTTTGATCACCCGGTAGAATGAAAAGAGAGGCCTCCTGTGAGCAGTTACAAGATGTTATCAATCTGATATCTTGAAATGAACTTGCTGTCATAATGGGAGATTTTAATGCTCGAGCTGAAAATAGTGCCATCTCTGAATTTAAACAGCGATTTAATGAAAATTTTGTAAATGAGAATGGTGAAATTACGATTAGCTTATGTTCAGGAAATGAACTGAGAATAAATAACACCTTCTACGACCATAAAGAGCAATATAAATCGTTGGTCAGTGCTAGACGTTAGGACTTCAAACTGCCAACATAAGGAGTGATCACAGCCTATTGATGGCAAAAATCAGATTGCATATAGGAAGGAACAAGATTGCTAAAGAACCAACCTTAAAAGAAGAAAAATATAATACACAGTCATTATGGAATGAATCTACAAAATTTTATATCGGAAATGGCTAGCAGAGAAAGTGAGAGAGCAAATCATTAGTGCAGAGGATTATGTAGATCCAGCTTGGGAGAAATTGAAGAAAGTATTGAAGCAGCAGCTCAGGAAGCACTAGGTGCATATAAAGGCCCAAAGAGCATGGTTGGGAGATTATATAAAACCAAAACAATTCATTCTCTCAATAAATGAATTGAAAATGGAAAATACTTGAACCACTAAAAAATAAAAATACAACAGTTTCGATGGGTGGCATATTGGCAGAAATTCTTAAACACTGTCTTAAATATCTTGCAAAGTCTCTGACATTATTGATAAATTTAGCAATGAAAGGAGGAGTATTGCCAAAATGCTTTAGAAGGAGCAGGACAGTAACAGTATTTAAAGGAGAGTATAAAGGAGATCCAGAAAATTATTGACCCAGAACTATCACAACTATTCCATCTATGAAATACTGTGAACAGACAGAATAATAAACTTTATAGTAAGTAAAGTAAAGCAGTCATCAATCTAAGCTTTACTAGGCATGGTCCTTTTGAAAGTGGTATGTAGTCACCTGTCTCTGGTCTCTGAACTGACTTATATAGCCAGTTACAGTGGGACCTACAGAGCGTATACCTTTACTTGGCCCCTGAGTGGAGTATGCTGAGAGTGGAAGCGTGGGATCAGCTCATAGCACATTGACTGCTGAGATAAGCTCTGCCTCCTTTTCCCAGAGTAGCCAGTTTGCAACTTGTAAAAGGAATGAATGTGCAACAGGTTAATGTGTTGTAGAAATGACATGAAAGTTGATGACAAGACTCTACAAGGAACAGGTACAACCCCTTCACTCACTTTTGTAAATAACATTAACAATCACTAAGCACAACAGTGCACATGATGAACACTATATTCCTGATGCTGCTTATTGTTACAGTATACAATACTGTTATGTAGCTAATCTTGGAAGCGACCACAAACATTCCAGAGTGGCTTGAAGTTAGCCAATTGCCATCGATCACAGTAAAAGTGTGTGGTTGGTATAGTTTAATATGGTATCTGAGTCACTGTGCATCATATCATTTTTCACATCAACAAACATTGCCAAAAGTGAAAGAGCTAGGGTTGACTAGGGATCAAACCCAATACATTTGGATTTGTGGTCTGGCACTTTACCACTGACGTAACAAACCAGCTATATAGAAAAACTTTCTTTAGAAACAAAACATCTTAAACAAAGCACACCATGGGTTCAGAAAGGGGAGGTACATAAAGACTGCTGTGGTGAAGTATGTGACAAACATTATCGATGCCCTGGATGATCAGAGGAAAGTATCTGGTTTATACTTAGATCTTCCTAAAGCTTTTAATTGTGTCTGATATAGAATTTTTCCAGAGAAATTGCATTGCTTGGCATAAGTCGGAAAGCTGTGGATATTATAAAAAGAAAAACATATGTAGACAGCAGGTAGCAATGTTCTAAAATAAAACATAAATTTGGAAATACTGAGAAAAATGTCCACTTTGATTTATTAGAGATGAAATATGAAGTAGCTTAGGGTTCAGTGCTAGTACCACTGCTCTTCATCTTGTACATAAATGATATATCCACTGCAGTAATGGGAAGGTGATTCTGTATGCTGACAGCACAACTTTACTGGTATAGAAAAACAGAACATGCACATGGCAGAAAGATGTTTTAGAGAAAATAGCATATTGATCAATAGGACAAAAAAACATGTAAAAAATTTCAAACATAACTGTCAGCTCAGAGGATTTTGTTCCAAGCATTGAGGATGCAGACACAGAAGAAGTGGACTTTAATAGTTTTCTGGGAATAGAGATGGACAAATTTCTGACATGGGAAACATGAAGCTTATTTTGTAACAGACTGCCACTTGACATAAAGAACATGAAGGAACCAAACACCTTCAAAAGAAAATTGAAGGAACATCTCATCGCTGGATGCTGGTGTATGATGAAGTAATACTTGAGCAAATTCACAGAACAAAGGTAAATTTAAAACTGGGAATGGTGCTAAATACATCGTCTTGATTTGGAAACCAACTTCCAGAGGAGGGAAGAAGGGACTACTAAGCACGGTGCTGGAAATACAGAAGAAGATAATTTACAGACTAATTGTTTAACTGTGTTTCTGATGCTGTTTATTAGAGCAAATATGTTTAAAAATAGTTTTCCGGTTTGCATAAATTCCTGGTATTTTTTTCTGTAGTATGACATACTTTGTCTACTGTTTCTTGTATCTAAAATATTGTGTTTTAATTGTGTCTACTCCCATATCCAAAGTAAACATTGTGATCTGGTGAAGAGATATTGGCATCCATAGGTAAAGTCATTTTGCAGACCTTACAAAAGATGAAATCTGTTGTTGTTGTTGTTGTTGTTGTGTATTCTGTCTAAAAACTGGTTTGGTGCAACTCCCAATGACAGTCTATCCTTTGCAAGTATCTGAATCTCTGGATAACTATTGCAGTCTGCATACTCTTCAGTTCAGTTTAAACATACTTACTGTAGTCAAGCCTTAGTCTCCCTCTACAATACTCACCTGTAGCTCCAGGACACATCCTGTTGAGAGATCCTTTCTTTTTGTCAAGTTGTGCCAAAAATTTCTTTTTTTTCCCTGTTCACCTCAGTACATCTTCATTAGTTGTCCTATCTGTCCATATGATAGTCAACATTCTTCTGTAGCAACACATTTCAAAAAATTCTATTATTTTCTTGCTTGCACTGTTTATCACCCATGCTTTACCTCTGTTCTGGGTATAAGGGTACAGTACCCTTGCAGATTATGAATGTAACATTGTTGTTGACACCAGAAGTGCTGTGCAATAGGCTTAGCAAACAAAAGGGCAGTACACTTCAGTCTTCAGTGTGAAACGGACAACTTAAGCACCACTCTGTTTCACGATTTTACTGAATTACATTTTGGCACATTTTATTAACAACAGATGTTTGTTTGTAAGTGTTTGTATGTGGGAAAGTTGATGTATGTGAATAAATAATGTTCAAGTTCCAACAAACTGACCTTGTAAATTAATAGTGGAAGAAACTTCATTCACAATAATAATAAATAGATGTTTGGGGATCAACATAGTTCACCAAACAGGAGAAGGAGTGTAATCAATGTAGTCATTGACTCCAAAAATCACTATAGTGATTGACCCCAGCAAACATTACAAAGGCTGTACTCAAGAAAAATAGTTGCAGAAAGATCTTTCTAACACTTAAATCTATATTAATGTTAAAATATTTCCCTTTTTAGAAAGCATGTCTCTCACTGTTACCAGTCTGCATTGTATATCCTCTGTGCTTCGGAAACCATCAGTCTTTTGCTGCCAAAATAACAAAATTTGTCTACTTTTAATGTATATGTCTTTAATTTAATTTCTGCAGTATCGCCTGATTTAATATGATTAAATTCCTTTAACTTTGTTTTGCTTTTGTTGAGATTTGTACTGTTATCCCTTTTCAAGACAATATCCATTCCATTTAAATGAGCTTCCAAGTAATTCCTTGTCTTTCTCCAACAGAGACAAGCTGTAAGTTTTTATTTCTTCTTCCTGAACTTTAACTCCCTTTTCAAATTTTATTTCTTATTTCCTTTACTGCTTTCTTAACGTAGTTTTTGAGTAATAAGGGGGGTAGACTCGTAATACTCCCTTCCCAGCTATGGCCTCCCTTTCATGTTCTTTGGCTCTTGTAGTGGAGAAAAGATGAAGTGCATTGGTTTAAAATGTAACCAAGGTGAAAAATAAATCCATTTTTGACATAATGAACATAATATTGCACTACCAGGGTGGGACCTATTCCCCTTGTTATTGTATATGAGGCTGACTGCTAAACTCTGAACAGATGAGATGTTGATCCATAGAAAAGACTGATTAGTTGTTGACCCTTAGGAAAAGTTGTTCAGGAGAACCCTAAGAAGCCCATATACTTCACACATACAAGGCCACTCTCTCCCTGTACTCTGGTGCACCATCAACTCCCTGATACTCTATAAATTGGGCTGCAGTGCTAGCTGAGAGGCTGACTGTATTTGTGCTCTTCATTTATTATCTGTCTGGCAAAGGACTTTTTATAAAAGAACACCTTTTTCAATGTTTCTGTTCACTGCATGATGCCATTTTTATTCAGTGAACAGTGGTCCTCATACACATATTTATCTTTCATTCTAGGTTTTCCATTGCCATTTTTATCTTCCATTATTACAACTGTTTGAGGGGTTGCATTCATAATTTTCTACAATATTCTGCTTTTGAGTGAAACTGATGTTGAAATTACTATATTAAAATTACATACATTTACTCTGTTTGCTAACTAAAGTATGAGTGTCTGTTTGATGTGATGTATAGTCTCCTCAGAAATTACGTACAGTAACAATTTTCCCTGCCAGGCTCATGATACATGCCGGTAATAATTTTGATGCAATTAAACACATTGTGCATCTTATTGACTTCAGTATTGGTTTGAAGGTTGGGGGAGATACTGAGTGACTATATGTTTTTTGGTGGCACAAACACCTAATCTAAAGATTTGGGGTATGATCTTCAAGTATTTCTAGGATGTTTTCCTGTTATTTATTGCTTCTTACATGTCTGACAATGATTTGGAAATATGAAGAATGTCAAATTGCACTATGGTTCAGTGTCCACATTAAACTATAGTTTTTCTTATTACTGGATGTGCACATCAGTTTAAATGTCGAAGGAAGGTGAGGGCATATACACCGTCTCTGAATAAGATCATGCCTAATAAAGCACTACAGGGGTTCAATGATATTGAAATCTTGTGAGTTTGTGGACCACTCCAGATGACAGAAGTTTGTCTGAGTTCTTCAAACTACCTCAGCACCAGATATACCAGGGGATGCATTGTGCCACATTGTGTGTTGACTGTTGTTGTACTGAGTGGTTAGTTGCTTCATAATTAAGCAGTTTTTGTTATGTACCTGTTGTTGAACTCAGCACTGTCACTGACTGACAATGATTTATTGTGATCCAATATCATTTATGATGTTGTAGTGTAAGTTCAACACGCTGACAAACTGTCCTGTAGCAAATACTTAAGGATTCGGTTGTTTTATGTTGATGGCTACAAAGTATTTTGTGACAGAATCTTTGGATAAAAAGTTCTGAAGTTCATATTTGATGTGGCAAATTTGCCAAGAACTTTCATCCATTTTATGTTCATGTTTGAGTGTTCACTCACTATGACCTATTAGTATCTTTATATACTTTACAAGGTTGGTTGTAGTTAACTGCTTGTTCAGTGTTGAAGCATTAAGTTGCTTTTCTGGTTTGATTGTGATAGTTTACAACTGGTTTCAACTTCACATTTCAACTACTGCTCCTAGAATCCATTTCACAGCTCTTCTTGTCCTCACAAGATGTCAGTCACTATCATTTTAACATTTCCTTTTTAACATTCCCCAACCTATACCTCTTCCTCCTTCAAGGAAAGAAATAACAGTTCTGTAAGCTAGAATATTTTCTTGTACTTTTATGTATGTCTATTGACAGTAATAAGAATTTGGCCTTTTGAAGGTAATAACTGGCCAGAAGTTGTGTGTCTCAATTTTATAGTTTCTCAAGTGAATTTTGCTTTTGATAAAAATATTGGTTTAATCATTTATCATAATTTTTTTCTGTTTTCCATCATTCCTCCATTGCTTCAAAATTCATAGAGGTATGTTCCATCTATGCAACTAAATGAAAGGCAGTTCGTTTATTGCCATATGCATTTAACTTCATTTATTTGTGAAGCATTTTCAGTGGCCTTTAATACATGTTCCTTTTTAGACATGTAATAAATGTATTATGTGGTGGTTACAAAATGTTATTATATTACATTTGTGGTGGGTAACATATGTTTCTTTTTATACATGTAATAAATTTATTATGTGGTAGTTACGATGTAACATAGTAACATATTGTATCTACCACATAATATGTTTATTATATGTATAAAAAGAAACTTGCATTAAGGCCAATGAAGATACAAAAAGCAAAACACATATGGCAATAAACAATAGTTGCATAGATGGAACAGATCTCCATGAATTAATCAGTTATGTTGTAGCAGAGATTTTTATACACAGACAGTCACAAAATATATAAGCTTTGAGAACCAGAGGTTCCTTCATCTGGCTGAGTGAAGGACAACATTGAAAGGAATGATGCTAAATGCAAATTAAATGGAAGAAGTCACCCAGGACAAGAAGTCAGAGAAGGTGTTTTAAAACAATATAAGAAGGACATCGCCAATGAATTGCTGCAGGAAGACAAAATAGACAGCACAGAAATTAGAAGCAACAGAGAAAACAGTTTGCAACCAAGATATAAGGAAAGGGCATATTAAGAGCAGTGTAGCTGAAATGGAAATCACTTAAACAGGAACTGGAGAGAGAGAGAGAGAGAGAGCAAATAGTATAGAAGAAGTGACTCAGGACACAAAGAACCACGAGATAGGTAGATAGATAGATAGATAGAGAGAGAGAGAGAGAGAGAGAATGGATGATGAACTCAAACCAATGATAGGTACTGAGAAGGGGATCAAGAAGTGCAAGGGATATAGACAATGACTGGAGTGGCTAGCAGATATACGTTGGAAACCAAACTGATTTTGTGAAGCAAATTTCCACTGTTAAGTTGTTTATGGTCAGTTATTTAGAATTAATGAAGTAATGTTTGTTTAATAACAACAAAATAGATTATACAGTGGCTGCTGACATTGTTATTTATGATCTCTCATCCTTTTATGAAGCTCGTTACATTGTATTCCCAAATTATGTTATTCACATGGATAATGTAAAGCAATAACCCACTTCTTGGCAAGTAAAAGCTAGCTTTACCATCCGGGAAAATTTTACACATTTTCTTAACATTTCTGAAGCTCTTGGAAAAACATGAATATCGTGCTCCTGAAACAAAATCTTTCAATCTTGGGCTAACATCAGGAGAAGTATTTTCAACACCAAAAATCTGAATTCAAATGAGTCAGACCCTGTCTTTCTTCTTTTTTTCACAGGCAGTTCAGTACCAACAAACTAAATCAAGTAGCTCAATTTGGAAAAATCTTAGCTTTAAAAACCTAGACTGTTAATAAAACATTCATCATGTGAGAGTGGAGTGTATGCAGACATGACACTGCTTAACATGACAGGCAATGTGTCACTCTATCTTTGCACAGAGCTGTACCTCATCTGCATCAGCATCATTACTCCACCAGACATCTCAAGGAGTGTGTCAGAGACTACTTCTGGTACCAAAGTACAGTAGGGTCCCATTAATCCGAACTAATTGGGACTGAACCTTGTTCAGATTACTGATTTGTATGGATTAGCCGGAATTACAGTGATGAGTTTCTAGAATGAAGTATACCAAGCAGATAAGTAGGTACACCATGGTAACAAATGGGAACAAGTGTGGGAACAATGACTCACTCTCACTCCCTGACCTTGTTGTTGTGCATTGTTGAGACCTTTGTAGTGGCTGAGGTCAGTGCACTGCCAGTTGGCTCACAAAGCGCTTGGTGGTGTTAGTTATCAATTGCTGGCATGCGTGTATCAGTTGTATTGTATTTGTTCAGGTGTAGTGGTGTACGTATTTTCGTCATGAGTAAACAGAAACATACAACGTAACTCTCAAAGAAAAACTGAATGCTTTGAAGTGGATAGACAATGGTGAGAATGTATCTAAACTGGCAATGGAATTGGGTGTTGGTAAAGCAACCATTTGTGACTGGAAGAAGAACCGAGTGAAGCTTGAACAGTCCTGTGCAACTTCTTTGGGAAAAACACTCGAAATTCTGCAGACTTTGAAACAGTCCCAGTACGATAAAGTGGATGAAGCTCTTTTCCTTTGGTTTACACTGGAAAGAGAAAGGGGAACTCCTTTGAGTGAAGCACTGGTTCAGCAGAAGGCTGTTTACCTGAACATGTTAATGAATGGTGATGAGTGTTTTAGTGTGACTACGGGTTGGTTGGACAGATTCAAAAAACACCATGGAATCTGTCAGCTAATGATTACTGGAGAGAAGCTTTCTTCAGACTGTGATGCAGCAAAGGAATACTTGGGTGAGTTTGAAAAAATGATAAAAGAGAGAAAGTATTCTCCCCAACAAATTTATTATGCTGACAAGACTGGCCTGAATTTTAGGGCATTGCCAACAAAAAGCCTGGCATCAAAAGCAAAAGACCATGCCCCTAGTTTTAAAATGTAAAAGATCATGTGGCTTTATTAGCATGCAGCAATGCTGCTAGTGATCACAAGCTGCCTTTAATGCTTATCAGCAAATATGCTAGACCCAGAGCTTTTAAAAACTGCAACATGAAGTCCCTGCCCATATATTATCGCAACCAGAAAAAGCGTAGATGGATGGTAACCTATTCAAAGAATGGTTTCACGGCCAGTTTGTTCCCTCTGTTCTACGGTTTTATAAGGAAAACAATTTATCTCCCTGTGCAATCCTTTTGACTGATAACGCGCCATCTCACCCCAGCACTGAGGAATTATGTGATGGAGAAATTGTAGCGAAGTTTTTGGTGCCAAATGTTACACCACTTCTACCAGGGCATACTGCAAACATTAAAACTGATTTACAGAAAACAATGTTTAAGAATGCTGAGCCAAGACGATAGCATTCCTTTAGTGGACAAAATAAAAAAGACCAATGTGAAAGATGTTGTTTATTGGGCCGCTGAGGCATGCCAAAATATTTCAGAAAATAATCTGAGAAAATTGCGGAGCAAACTGTGGACATATCTTGAATTTCAGGACAACCTAGTTGAAAATGAATAGGAAAATCTACTACAAATGATACAGACAATCCCTGGATGTAAAGAAGCTAGTGAAGGAGACATAGATGAGTGGATGGCAGTGGATGGGGTATGTGTGGAGAACCTTACTGATGCTGATTTAGTTGCTGCTGTGACTCAAGACCAGGAAGAAGTGAACTATTGTGGCAGAAGTGACAATCAGCCTGAAAGTGACAAAGGAGAGCTGGTGTCACACAGTGACGCAGCAGAAGACCTTGACCTCACACTACATTATTTGGAGCAACAGCCCACTCCTACACCTGCTGATTTGATGTTTATGAGATGATGATGCAACTATGCATCATATAACAGACTGTCTTCATTACGCCAAGAAACAATGACTGAGTTTTTGTCATCTAAAAAGTGAGATAAAATGTTCACTGTATTTTAGTAAGTTTGACAGCTTTTCTTTCATTGTTATGCATTGTTTAAACATAATGTTTTCTTGCCAATTTTTCTAATAAATGTTTACTGTACTGTGTAAATTAAAATAGTGTGTAAGTACAGCAGTTTATTGCACAGTTTTTCATACTCAAATTAACATTTTTCATGTTTGGATTAACCGAACATTCGGATTACCAGGGTTTGGATTAGTGGGAAATTTTTTATATCTTTGTGAAGATCATATTTACATCTTGTATCATGATCATGATATTCACTGTTTGTTTTGTATATTGTATGGTTATTGTTCACAAAGCACATTAGTGAAAAATGAAATGAGATGGCATGGTGAGGTTCCTGAGCTGTTTGAAGAGCATCTGGGTGCACTCTAGCCATAATTCTGATTACTCTTTTCTGTGCAGTAAAGACTTTGTTCGCTCATGACTGTTTACCCCAAAATATGATGGCATATGTCGTACGTGACTGGAAATATTCTAGGTATGCAGCCTTAATTGTTTTCAAGTCAGAAAGAGGTGAAATTGAGCGAATGGCAAATGGTACTGTATTCAGTCTTTTACATAGGTCGTTGATGTGAACTGACCAGTTTAGATTGTTGTTTATGTGTAATCCCCAGAATTTGGAAGACTCAACTCTCAATATTTCCTTGTCACCATATTTTATTTCAATATGTTCCTGTTTTTTATTTGCTGTTTGAAATTGAATGAATTGGGTCCTATTAACATTGAGTGACAAACCATTTGAAGTGAACAAATCTAGAGCTTCTTTGAATACAGTGTTCTCTAGATGGCAGTTGGGTGTTTTGTTAATCATAATGGTTGTGTCATCAGCAACACAATGGATTAAATGCAAGGAAAAAAACAGAAGACAAATGTAACTGACTGGTATACACCTTACTTGAATAATTTAAGAAGTCTGTTAAAAATTTATTATGACAATTCTTGCACTAATAACAAGTATAGACATTTATACACCAAATTTAAAAAGCTTTACAGAAAAGATATCATTTCTGCAAAGAAAAAAGTCAATGATAACTACATTTCTCAGTCCTGGGTGCAGTCAGATCACTGAGCAACTCCAGAACTGAAGACATATATGGTTTCTCCAGTTTTTCCTAAATAAAATAAAAGATACTGGATGCATTCCAATGTATAATCTTATAAATAGGGAACATTTCTGGACTGCTCAAAACTGACAATTGTCTTAACTATATACAAAAAAAGTGGACATAAATTCGCCCCAAGATTACAGACCTATAGCAATGGTACCAATAATATCAAAAATAATTGAAACTGTAATGAAAGGCGAATTAAATGATTTTTTGAGTGTTACACCCTACTTAACAAGGCCCAATACTCATTCTGAAGTGGACTGTCAACAACTAAGACAGTTCAAGAAGTTGTAATATCAGTACTACATGGTTTTGAAAATAGGGAGCACACGTATACCTCTCTAGTAAATCCCTCTTACATTGAATTTAATTAAGAAACTTGAAATACATGGAATAACTAAAATAGAGCTGGCACTGCTGAAATCATATTTGACAAACAGAAACCAAAAAGTTGTTGTAAATAAAAAATCTGACCTTCTCGAGGTAAAATTTGGAGTCCCACAAGGACCTTTGTTATTTATTGTCCATGTGAATGACCTGCTCAACAATTACCTTATAAATCCTTGATGTATATTGATGGCTGAACTTTTGTCACCTCATGTAATGATGTGAGTGTTGTCAAACAAAAGAACAGCTCTGTGATATGAAAGGCTGCTCAGTGGTTCCATGAAAATGGTTTGACATTAAATAAAAATAAAACTGAATACATCCTTTATTCTTTTAGAGATATTAAAAACAGAGAAAATGAACTTAAGCATTACGTAAAATTGCTAGGTATATATTTTGATAGTGAATTATGGTGGAATATCCACACAGGAAAATGCCTGCAGTAAGTTGACAAGAGTTCTATACCTCCTTAGGATACTGAAGGACTATGTGAGCAATGAGTTTGCACTTAAGGAATACTGTGCCTTTTTTCATACACATTTGCATTATGGAATAGTTTTTTGGGGAAACTCTGCCAGAGAGAGAGAGAGAGAGAGAGAGAGAGAGAGAAAAGAGGTTTTCCTCTGACAGAAGAAAGCCATTAGATGTATTTTTGGTTTAAGCAGTTTAACATCTTGCTGTGACAGTACTTTATTGAGCACAGAATCCTTACAGTTCCCAGTCTATGCATACTCAAAGTATTTACTGATGCCAAACAGAATGTCCACATGTATGATGTACACTCATATGAAATTAGACAGGGACTTACTGAATATCACTTGGATTTGTTTAACTAAAGTTCAAAATAATTCTATAATGCTGGCAAAATATTTTTCAATGATGTACCATCTGACACGACAATAACACATGAAAATAAATTAAAAATAGTGGTTGGGACATGGTTGAAAGACAAATCATTCTATAACACCAATGAATTTATGTACATAATGAAAAAAGATGATCTTTTATCATGAATATGATTGGAAAAAAACAGTAATTTATGGGATACAATTTAATCTGTACTCTACATAATCTGTGTTGTAACAAAACTAATTATGTGATGAGATCAAGGTAAGCAATATTATGTAATATTGTTTTTATATGTTCATGTCTGTAAAATTATGCGTCCATTGACAATGCTTACAAAACACAACAGTTGTTTACAGGCAAATAAATCAATTCAATTTCGTTCATTTCAGTTCAATTCAATTCAGTTCAGTTCATTATCTGATCTCCCCTTTCCTTTTCCATTTGAAAATATTGCATGGGAAGAAGGATTGTCAGTAAGTCTCCATACTAGCTCTAATTTCTCAGACTTCAGCAATTTGTATTTTGTGATATATGTATAGGAGGAAGTTATATGTTGCTCAAGTCTTTCCAGAATGTAACCTTCCAGAATTTTAATAGTAAACCTTTCCATGATGTACAAAGCCTGCCTTGTAAATTCTGTCACTAGAGTTTGTTGAGCATCTCTCCAGTTCTCTCATGCTGACTAAATGATCCCATGATAAAACATGCTCCACTTTGTTGGGACTAGTCTGTCTCTTCTATTAATCCAGTCTTCCCTACTCTTGCAAAAATTAGTTCTTGCTGTGATTGATGTCTTCTGTAACTTTAAAAAGACATGATATAAAATTCTTATGTTGTTTACAAATATTTTTTTACTATTGTAGTATTTTTTGAAATGTTGACTAAATAGGAGTTCACTAGTCATTTGTGGGATTTATGTGACATCTGTCTTACACAAATACATTGATTTTCATATTGTTTGTAGCTATAGAATGTTTTTCGGATGAATACATTGACTGTAGATAAAATTTATTTTGTAAGTATTATGTTTCAATAATTAAATTTCACTGTTCATATGCAAAATTGTTCTGTGCAGGATGTCTGGATTTTTCATTTAGTATGTTGTGAACTAATATTAAGCTGATTTGTGTGTTTCAGCAAATGGTCGTATCAAATGACCAAATCATCAAGACTATGCATGAAACATCTGTACGAGGTGTAGAAGATATGATCACACTTGTTGATTTACATGAGCACACTATATTGAGGAATCTGCACATCAGATATAATGAAAATCTTATTTATGTAAGTATCTACTGTTATGTACATGTTAAGCTTAGCAAGTTGTGAAAGGATGTATGAAAGTGGTGGTCATGAAATTGAAAATAAATTATGCTACAGTTAACAATACTGTTTCAAGTTCATTTTGTTCATAAGAGCAAATTTTGGTTGCATCTGCTCCTGTCTCATCTCTGATGCACAAATATCATTCTTAGTCATTTAGTTTAATTTTACATGAAATTTGTAATATACTGCATTATAAGCTTTGCTATGCTGGCATGCCTAATATTAATTTTATAGTTCAATTATCTGTGTTTTCATTTCTTAAGAGATGAAATGTCTTTCTATAATAAAATATATAATTATGGGTGTTGGAAAGGAATGTAAGAGCAAAAAGATTCTTAAATTTGATAGCTGGTAAACAGAAACTATGTATATAACATCCATGAATGAAAAATATTGAAATGTAGGCACTGTCATAAAATGGTTACCATTGAAAAGTAAACAAATTAATTTTAAACTTAATTCTGAATTTCAGTCTTTTAGAACTTGTTTGTTTCTTTGGGTATTAAATAGGGAACAAACCAAGTTTAAATGTTTATGTGCGTGGAAATTTGGCTAGTTTTAAATTCTGAGAGGAGTAACTGTTTTCCTTAAATATAAATTACATGGTTCTCATTGAATATCTTACAACTCTCATCAATTCTCGACTCCATTTGTGCAATTCAAATTCCAGCTTCAAAAATATGCCTTAAGATCACTATATCATTGACATATGAAAGAAATGTGGCATATAGAATCTGTCATTGTGGGTTTTCTTCTTTTCTTTTCTGCTGTGCAGAAGGTTTGTGCATGACTTAGCAGTCACAATTACAATTTCACTGTTACTGCCATTTTATTATTTTCTTCTCATCTCATTAATGAGATTCTGCAGATTGATTACAAGGCACCTGTGCTCTCCAAACCCCTGTGAAGTGGATGGAATAGGGCACTTTCCATTGAACCCAACATCATGGTTTCTTCTCATTCCATTCGTGTAAGGAGTGCAGGAAGAGTAGCAATTGAAATGCTTCTATGTTCACTGTAATTAGCCTGACCTTGTATTTATGGTCCTATGGAAGTGATACATACGAGGCTGTGGTATATTCCAAAGTACTATAGTTAATACTGGTTCTTGAAACTTTGTAAGTATGCTTACCTACCATAGTTTGTATGTAATTTCAAGTATTTGCCAATTCAAATTTTTGAGCATTTCTGTGATACTCTCCTAAAACCTTGACCACTCATGCTACCCTAATTTGTATCAACCCTTTTAGGTATATCCCCTTTTAGCCATATTAGGCATGGTTCCTACACACTTGAGAAATATTCCAAGTCAGGATGTGTGATAGTTTTGTAAACAGTCTTCTTTTTAGACTGACTGCACTTTCCCAGTATCCTGCTAATGAAATGAAGTTTGCCACCTGGTTCACCTATGCTGAAACCAATGTGACAATTTCATTTCATATCCCAACAAATTATCGTCTCTAAGGTTTTCTTGATGTGATTGATTAATAGTGTTCTGGCTGTTCTGCTGAGTTTTTGTTTCCATTTTATGCAAAATACTTTGATGATCAACCCAGTCATCAGGTGCTGCCTGGTCTCCAACTGCACTGTGAATTGTTGTCTCACACTGCTATTTACAGCTGAATTTGACTCCTGACACTCACATTACCCTTTGATGCTCTTCTGTATTTTAGACTTCACACTGATGTTCCATGAAATGCAAATTCTTTCAGTTCTCCAGCTCTGGTGGATGTTATGGCTGGTGAGGTCTTACATTTCTGGGGCAGCATAATTAAGGAGTCTGTCAAAATGAAGATGTCAGAAAACCTAATAAACAGAGACAGAGGTTTCAATTTAAACAAAGCTTGGGGTCCAGCACCAAATTTATTAAAATCTTGGTGGACTTCACATCCAACAGAGCTGGAAAACCCCCTAGAGAATTTCTGCTTCTTGGAATATCAATGCAAGCTTTGAAAAACAGAAGAGCAACAAAGGACATAGTGGGCATCAGGAATCAAGCTCGTCTATAGACAACTAAATGAAACCAAGAATAGTTCACAGTCTGGTTGCAGCCCAGGCAGCAAGTAGGCATTACAGCAAAACTCACAGAACATGAAGGAGATGGCAAGAAGATGACTGCATTGGTGATCAAAATATTGTGGGTAGCATGGAAACAAGAACAGAACAGAGCACCCGAAAGCACATAATTAATCCCCACATTATTGTGGTTGTAGGATACTATGACTTTGCATTTTGTGAAGTGCAGAGTTTTACAGTTTCTGAACATCTAAAGTAAGTTACCAATCTTTGCTCTGGTTTCAAACATGATGAAGGTTTGACTGTATGTTTTTTCAGATTGTTGTTCATTACAGATGAGGTTACTATTAATATTGTCTGCACATCATTAATATATGACATGGGCGGTAAGATTTCTAACACACTTCACTGTGGAACACAAGAATTTACTTCAACTTCTGTTGATGACTTTTCATCAAAGATAAAATGCTGTAGCCTCCCTACCGAAAAATCCTCATTGGAGTCAGATATTTTGTTTGTTCTTTAGTGATTATTGTCTAATATTGAATCAAATACTTTTAGTAAGTCAAAATGTACTGCATTTACCTGCTTGTCCTAAGCTTGGCTTTCATGATATTATTTAAAAAAAAAACCCAAATTGAATCTCACATGACCACTATTTTCAGAATCAATGATGGTTGGTGTAGAGGTAATTTTGTTCAAGATACCTCATTATGTTTGACTTCAGAGTATGTTCAAAGATTCTACAAGAGATGGATGTCAGTGATATTGGATGGTAGTTTTTGGATCACTGCTGATAGCCTTGTTATAGATTTGCTTTCTTTCAACCACTGTGCACAGTTGTCTGTCTGAGGGATGTGTGTTATGTTATAGTTAAAAGGAGGACTAACCCAGTTGCAAATTTTGTATAGACTCTGACAGGGGTTCCATCAAGCCTTGTTTAGTTTAAGTTTAGTGATTACAGCTTTTTCTGAATGTCACTTACACTAATATTTGACAATATAAATCATCACATAGAGGAGGCACTGAGTGTGAGACAGACACATTGAAAAAAGATTGCTAAGTATTGTAAGCCATTTGTCTAAGTCCTACATCACACTAGATAAAATGAAAACATGCATACATTCACACAAGCTTAATTCACACATACATGGCCACTGAAATCTCCAGACACTAAGAAGGGCTAGCAGGATACAGGTGGAGGAAGATGATATTGGTGCCCCTAAGACCTTGCAGGTACGTACTGGGGACAGGATAGTGGGCTGCTAGGTGCTGTCCTTGGGGGAGGGAGGGGTGGGGGCAAAGGGGAGAAGAGAGAAGTAGAAGGGCCTGTGCAGGTGCACTGACAGTAGAGGAGGCATGTGCAGGGCTGCTGTGGGAGCAGGAAGGGGTTAGGCAGGTGAAGAACAGGAACTAGCAAGGGCTGAGGCCAGAGGGGTTAAGGGAACGAAAGATGTGTTGCAAGGAGAATTCCCACCTGCACAGTTCAGAGAAGTTGGTGTTGGCGAGGCAAATACTAATTCCACAACCTACAAAGCAGTCATGGAAGTCAAGTATATTGTGTTGAGTGGCATGCTCAGTAAGTAGATGGTCCAGCTATCTCTTGGCCACAGTTTGGCAGTAGCCATTATGCTTCAAATTGGCTCTGAGCACTATGGGACTTAACATCTATGGTCATGAGTCCCCAAGAACTTAGAACTACTTAAACCTAACTAACCTAAGGACATCACACAACACCCAGCCATCACGAGGCAGAGAAAATCCCTGACCCCGCCGGGAATCGAACCCGGGAACCCGGGCGTGGGAAGCGAGAACGCTACCACACGACCACGAGATGCGGGCATAGCCATTATGCAAACCACCACCTTATTAGTGGTCATGCCCAAGTAAAATGCAGCACACTATTGGAACTAAGTTGTTTGATTGCATGACTACATTCAGAGTTGGCCCTGCCTTTGACGAGATGAAGATTCATGTGACAGGACTAGAATAGGTGGTAGTGGGAGGATGTTTGGGACAGGTCTTGCCTCTATGTCTTGCAAGGATGTGAGCCTTGGACCGTGGGGTTGGGAGTGGGGGTAGAATAAAGTTGAACTAGGATTTTTTTTTTAAATTTTACACATCTAGTTCCACATTACCAAACTGAGGAACAAATCTCTATGATCATGGAATGAGGCAATACATGAAATTACAACACAAAAGTAATAATAGATAAAATAAAATGTTTATGAATTCTAAAAAGATGACAAGTGCTAAGTTTATATAAACACAAACAACAATGTAACACTGGAATTAGCTTAATTTTCCAAAGAACTGCTTGACAGAATGGAAGGAGTGACCCATGGGGAAACTCATCAGTTTTGATTTGAAAGTGCATGCATTACTGCTAAGATTTTTGAATTTTTGTGGTAGTTTATTGAAAATTGATGCAGCAGGAGGTGGAGGGGGGGGGGGGGGGGAAGCTAATATTGTTAACAAGAAATGACATTAAAGAAAATATATATTGAGAGGCCAATGTCAGAATACCAAGAATAATGAACAGGGGTTGACAAGAGGTTTGTGAACTTACACCACTTATTGCTCAAATCCCCCATTTGTGTGCCAAAAATACCCTTTGAGAATGGGAAGAGTTACTCCAAAATATAATACCATGTATCATAAGTAAATGAAAACAGGCAAACTAGACTACTTTTTGTTTCGAACTATCACTTACTTCAGATGTTATTATAATAGTAAAAATGGCAGCATTAAGCCTCTGAACAACATCCTCAACATGGGCCTTTGATGACAATTTACTATCTATATGAAAACCTTAAAATTTTAATTGCTCAGTCCCTCTAATCATATGCCCATTATGTGCAATTAGAATGTCAGGTTTTGTTGAATTGTGTGTTAAAAACTGTAAAAACTGAGTCTTACTGTGATTTTCCATTAGTTTATTTTCTACAAGCCAATTAACTTATATCTTGAACTGCACTATTTGAAAAAGTGCCAACATAGTGCACAACATTCTTTATTACCGAGCTAGAGTCATCAGCAAACAGAAATGTTTTGGAATCATCTGTAATACTAGGAGGCATATCATTCATATAAATAAGGCACAGGAATGGCCCCAGCACTTACCCCTGCCCCCCCCCCCCCCCCCAAATAACCGTGCCCCATTTGGACCCCACATTATTTCATTATTTATTCTCAGTGCTGTAGAGAAAGACTTTTTGGTATCTGTTCTTAAAGTAAGAGGTGAGCCAATTGTGAGGCGTTGCCCATATTCCATGATTTTGTGGTCAATTCAATGAAATGCCTTAGTTAAAAAAAAGGATGCCTAGCATTGAAAACCTTTTGGTTAATCCATCCCGTACCTCACAAAGAAAAGAGAATATAGCATGTCTGGTTGTTAAACCTCTTCTAAAACCAAATTGTACATTTTACAGCAAATTATTTGAAATGAAATAATTAATTACCCTTACATTCACAGACTTTTTAGTAACTTAAGCAAACACTGATGGCATAGAAATAGGTCTAAAATTGTCTACATTATCACTTTCTCTCTTTTTGTGTAGTGATTGTACTACTGAGTACTCTAATCATTCAGGAAACTGACTATTCCTAAAGGAAAAATTACTAAATTACTTGGTTAACTTGAGCAACACAGTTCTTTGGTATTCTGATTGATACTTCATCATATCCATGAGAGTCCTTAGCTTTCAGGGATTTATTATTGACTCAATCTTCCCCTTGTCTGTATCGTGGAGCAGTATTTCAGATATCAATCTTGGAAAGCCATTTTCCAAGAAAGTTACATGATTCCCTGTAGAAACTAAGTTTTTATTTAATTCACCAGCTATGTTCAGGCTGTGATTGTTAAATACTACATATGTAACTGACTTATCAGGGACAGATACATTTTTACTATGTACTTATTTTATGTCCTTAACCCTGTGCTGCTGGTCAGACACTTACTTCATTGTTTTAATTTTGTCATGTGAATTAGCTATTCTGTTTGTATACCACATACTCTTTGTCTTCCTAATAACTTTTTTAAAGGACCTTACAGTACTGTTTGTAATGATCAACTGCAGCTTGATTGTGACTATTTGTAACATTTTAATCTAATTCCCACTTTGTTCTGCATGATATCCTTACCACACTAGTCAGCCACCCAGGCTGCCTTTCACTGCTAGTACCCTGTTCTGAACATTCTAATCGAAAGTCACTTTCAAAGAGCATGAGAAATGTGTTAAGAAAAGTATTGTATTTGTCATCTATCTTATCAGCCATATAAACATCCTGCCACTCTTGTTCCTTAATGGGGTTTTAAAAGCTCTCTACTGCCATTGGATTCACTTTTTTATAGTTTGTTACTATATATAATATTTGTTTTAGTACAAAAACCTTTTATTGTTAAAATTTATGCTCCATGGTCTGAAAGGTCATTTACCCTTTCACTTACAGAATGCCTCTCTAGTAATGAAGAATTAATAAAAATAATGTCTATGGTTGCGTACTGTTCCTCTGCACCCTAATTGGAAAAATTACAGTCTGTATCAGATTATATTCATTTAGGAGATCTTCCATAATCCTTTTTCTTGCACAGTCACATATAAAATTAATATTGAAGTCACAACATACAATTAATTTTTGTTATTTCCTGTAAAGCAAACCAATAACCCTCTATAACATGAGCAAAATGCCCTGAAGTCAGAGTTAGGGCAGGTATAAATAACTATCATTAAAAGTTTAGTTTCACTAAATTCAAGTACCCCTGCACAACATTCACATATCTGTTCAGTGCAGTCCTTTGATGCATCTATGGACTCAAATGGAATACTGTTTTTTATGTACAAGGCCACTCCCCCATTCTGCAAAGAACTCCTTGAAAAACAGCCATTCTGGTAAAGGAAGCCTCTGAATTGTCACAGTATTTAAGTGGTGCTCTGATATATCAATAACATCAGAGTCAGTATCTATAAAAAGCAGTTCACTGACTTTCTTTTAATACCTCTTATATTTTGATGTAATATGCTAATTCCTTCACTATTTGGATATTTGACCTGCTTTGAAGGTAGTTCCCTTGTTGGAAAGACTTCCTTTAAGCAGGGATACCTATCAACTGAATTCAATCTAAAAAAGATGCAGCTGTAACACCAACTACTATAGGGATTTTCATATGAGTGATCCCACCACCTGCCACTACACTGTCACCTATAAGCTTTACCAACTGCACCTCCATATGCTATTGAGGTACAGGTCATGCCTAGTGGAAGCTAATCTATTGACGGACTCAACTGGCATCACTGCAATGTGAGCCATGCCCTGTGCCATCAGTGCCTTCTCAAGCCCTGTATTAATCACCTAACAGCAGTATTAAGCTGAGGCTGATCATGACACTGAAACAGTTGCATGAAGTGCACATTCATGCCACCAGTTTGAGTACTATCTTTCCCAGGTCACCACCTACATCATACCCCATCTCTGTCCAGACTATTCCCAACTCCACCCACAATCACTGCCTGATCTACTTTCATAAAATTCCTACATAACTCTCGTAAGTGAACAGTCACCTGAACCAACCCTATACTATGCTTCACAATGCTGGTGACTTTGTAGTCACTCCCCAACTTTTCCTTCAACTGCTGTCCTACAGCTCTGCCATGTGAACTACCTAACTGCAGAACTTTTTTCTTTCTATCAGAAGCTGCAACTGTTTTAGGTTCCTTAACTACTGAGGTCTGCTGCATGTGTCCTACACCTCAGCTACAAGAGGCTCCTTTCCACTAAACACTGACAGTTGGTCAGATCTATTGGTGATACATAAAGACAACTGTCTGACAGTCTCCTCCTTCCTAGCAGCCTTCTTACCAGCTGCCAGTTCTCATTCCTCAGCACTCTTCTCCCTCCTCATCCTGTCCAGTTCCTCCTTTGCACTTATTTTTTAACTTATTTCTGCTAGAAATTCTGCATTTTCAGGAGAGGATCTCACCAGAATGCCCAGTGGCTTCCTTTCTGCATTCCCCCCCTCCCCCCCCCCCCCCCCAAAAATCGAAAATACTTTGAACAAATCCCACACTGTAACCCACTACTCACAAACTTACGGCATAGCCCACACTTCTAACCTATGGTAAAATGTTAATGATTACTGAAAAAAACCAATTGTCTATGTTACCTAAGTTCAGCTACCACAGTAGAGCAATTTAAAGAACCAACAACAGTGAGATTGAAATAAGCTGTGTACTAAGAAAGCAACTGTTAATACCAATACCACAAAAACTTCACAAAATTTGTCTAAAACCAAGAACTCAAGCATCCACTGGAACACTCTATGAAACTAAACACAGTGAGTGAAAGTATTTACTGAAATATTTCTCTAGAAACAGCAAGAAACACCAGCTGAAAACTACCATACTAAATTTAATACGTGACTACAATGCACAAACAACTTTATAAAACATGTTGGTGTAAGTTTATTAAACCATTATTTCACCAGAAACAGCATGAAACACCATTGAAAACTATCAAATTTAAAGACCAAATATACATTGCACAAACAACTTTGTCAGTACTTAACTTTAGAACAGCTACAGCTGCAACTGCATGCTGCAAAATCTAAACACACTATTGATATTTTGATGAACAATGAAAACTACTAAACTTAATAACTAAATACAGTGCACAAACAACTTTGTCAATATTTAGCTTTAGAAGTGCTGCAGCTGCAACTGTACATGACGCATAATGCATAATGCATAGATTGGGTGGCCAGTGTAGTACTGCTATGGGAGGAGTGGGGAGGGTAGTGGGGAGGGTATTTCTCATTTTAGGGCATAAAGGGAGGTTGTTGGGGCCCAGTCCTGGGTGGTACTGAGTCATGATGGGTTCCCCTCTGTGATTTGTGAGTGGGTGTGTGAGGGATGGTAGTGGCATGCACTTCACAGGGTACAACAATTGTCAATCATCAGTTGGTTTGTCATCAATCTGCTCATTAGTGCATTAAACTTTTTGTCACATAGATAAGTTACAATTTCTTCATGTATTGCTGTGAACCTGCGAGCTTTTACTACATGATTATCAGTCAATAATAGAGTAAAAAATGTTTGTACAGTATTATTTTTTGTGTACCAAACTCTGTTTTCCTCTTTGGCATAGTTGCTAAGATTCATTATTACTATCTAGAGAAGATATGAAATGATCATAGATTAGATAAAGTATAACAAAATTGGAAATCCAAGTAAAGGACTAAAACTGGCTTTTTCAGAAGAGATGGGGGAAAAAAAAACTTTTTGTGCAAACACAGAATAATATTGTTTACCTTATTTGCAAAAGTGTTGTAGCCATCCGTAAGGAACACAACATAAGGAGTCGCTAAAAAAGTCTGCATTCTACATATTACAGTTACCAGAAGAACTACATAAGCAGAAAATTTCACCCTTGAAACAAGTTCTGGTACATGAGCAAGTGATGTTCAGAAAGCCATTGAAGATTCATAAACAGAATTAAATTTTAAAGTTTATTGACTTACAGCAAGAAGTTATTGGCCATTTACAGATAGAGATTTTTATCAAAAATTGTTTCAAGCTAATTGCTAAAAAGATTTCCTTGGAATCAATGACACAATTGAAGAAAATTCAAGTAACAACTGTTGTTAGTATTTGCATTTGGAATAGCACATGAGTTAGAAATATGTGAGGAGTTGATTGGAACGAATGGACTGTCAGATCAAATTAGGTGGAGTGACATGTTTGCAGAACTATTGGGATTCTAACATTGGTGTAGTTCTGACCAATTTAGCAGTTATTACAACTGATGGAACACCATGCCTGGTAGGAGTTAATTTTGAATTGATAACATTACTAAAATGGAATTTAGCAACATTTGCTGAAATTTGATACAGTTACACTGTATAGTTCATAAGGAAGTGGGGTCTGGTGGTCTACTAGTAACCTGAGAAACTGCAGGATCGAATCTTGGTCGGACCATGGATTTTTCAGTCTGCATTTTAACCTATCCTTCACCTTTCAGTGATGTGAGGAATTGCCAGAAATGACATGTAGCTTGGATTCCACATTAAACTGTTGGTCCCCTTTCCCCAGTTGGATAACTGGGGTAGGTTAGGGACATGCAGATCATCCAAATGGCATTCAATTGTAAGACTTGCACCAGGCCATTGAGCCACATGAATTAATTATTATTGTTATTACTACCTTTCATCTTTTCAGCATAAGTTAAATCTGTTTCAAAGCCAACTGAAATCAACAATTGTGTCCATTTTTGTAAGTGCAAGAAACTGTCTGAAAAGTCAAATCCCAACTTTAAGAGTACATACAATGAAAAATGGGTAACTTATATGTCATCCTGCAAGGCTTGTTTCACTGATTTTCACAAAATAAAGCCATTGCTAGGTTTATGTAGCAACATTTGTACTATTTATCTGGGAAATGCATCAGAATTGGTGCACTTCAAACATATCACTGGCCGGAGTGGCCAAGCGGTTCTAGGCGCTACAGTCTGGAGCCACGCGACCGCTAGGGTCGCAGGTTCGAATCCTGCCTCGGGCATGGATGTGTGTGATGTCCTTAGGTTAGTTAGGTTTAAGTAGTTCTAAGTTCTAGGGGACTGATGACCTCAGACGTTTAGTCCCATAGTGCTCAGAGCCATTTGAACCATCAAACTTATCGACAAACAAAATGATGAGACACTGAGGAATAAACTCTGTGAAACAGATCTGTTCAATTAAAACCAATTTTGCATTTGGGAATGAATAGTATGAAGAGTAGAAGAACAGAGATGTTGAAATGTGAAGAAAGTTATTGGTAAGGGCAGGCCAGACAGGGAGGTATACTGCATGACCTGTTCATTGGTGCTGGGTTCCAAGTTTGTTTGCAGATACTGTTTTGTAATGAATGTTCGTTTTGAGTGACAGAAATATCTAAAAGTTCTTTGACAGTGTTTTCATCTGAAATGTTGTCAGCGATGATAAGACTGGTGCCATTAAGACTGATAACATTCCAGTGCCATGTATCAGACAGCTCTCGAGCTCTTTATTGTTCCATATCTACTTCATACAGATATACTGCAATTACCTTCCTGCAGCATGTGTCTAGTTTTCTGGTTTTATGCACTACTCTAGCCATTTACTGATTTGAAGAGAGTTAAAGTCACTATAATTTTCTGAAAGATGTGCAAGGGTACACAAAAATATCACTGATGCTAATTTCCTGTTAGATATTGTAATGCATTACATGCTTAAACTTCCCTGTTTTCCATTTTGGTTGAACACATCACCCAGATATGACAGCAGGATAGTACTTTTCTTGATTTTTTGGTTCATGTGATCCAAAATACAGTAGATAGTAGCAGTCAGGCAGATGCTTTTCTCTTAACATCTGCAGAACTTTTGAGACAGTTCTACACCATCTTTCAATAAACTAAATCCGTATTCACAGTATATGTACCAGAACTGTGACTGTATTAATGGGTTATTGGCAGTCTGATATCATAATGTAATTTTGGATGTGAAATCATAATTAAAATGCATATAATGACAGGGTATCAAAAGAAAATGTAATGACATATTGAGATCCATGGTGTACCTAAAGGATAACAGACAATTTTGGTATTCCTGTGCTTAGTGCAGGAGTCCACATCAGAATTGTTGCAGGTTCAGAAAGATCTACAATAAAACAATCAGGGCTTCTAGCAATCACTAGCAACAGCTAAATATATGTAACTAGATGAAATCCTAAGATAACATTTGAACAATGGAAGGTTGAGGTTAGAACATCAACAATACTATGAAAAGTATAAATTGCTTCTCTAAAGATGACATAATTAGTTGTAGACAGGCATGACAAAAAGACTGTTACTCATGATCTTTCAGCCAAAGCCTTCTTCATAAAAGAAAAACCCAAACACATACAATCACACAAGTAAGCACACCTCACATGCACATGAGCGCTATCTTCTACTGCTTTGAACAGAATTCTGTAATTATGTAACTAATATAAACATTGTGTTAGTATTGGAGTAGACCAGATATTGTTTCCAAACGAATAAAAATATTTTTTCCAGTATTTTATTTGAATTGAATCCTGTAATGATAATCCATGTGCACTGACACAAGATTCAAATTTGTCCTTTTTGTAGATGATACAGGTATATTATTAAGAAATAGCTCTTGTGCCTGTAAAAAAAAAAAAAAATAATAATAATAATAATAATAATAATAATAATAATAATAATAATTGGAAAATACCAAAAAATGATTCAAAACAAACTGATTGTCATTAGAGGTTGAACAGACTCAGTAAATACAGTTCTGTACTTCTCACAGGAGTCCAGCACCTGTAACTATAATGTATTCATCCAAGTACTCAAACTCGAGAAGTAGACGGCTTTCTGTCCATGGGATTATGAATATCTTACACCTGAATTCAAAAGCTTTGTTCTAGATAATGAGGCACCTTAATTCAACTAAATTTGCAGTAAGGAGTAGTACAGATATAAGTGATTTAGATGAAGAAAGTAATTTATTCTGTAGATTTCTGGACACTATACAGTTACATAATTTACTTGTTTTCTTTTTGTTTAGTTGGGGGCAATGTAGATGGATACTTGGCTTACAAACAGAACATCTAAAGAATACTGAAGTGTAGTACCTGAGTTATGTTGTTATTCATAGGGCAGAGACCACTCCAATTGCTCTGCTAATTTGACAACTGTTTCACAGAACAGATATTCAGAAATGTAGCCTGCTGTTACCAATATTTTTTTCCTCCAGAAATAAGGCAATTCATGATCATGATACAAGATGTTTCAAAATGGATACAGGGATTATAAGGCTTTGTAGCATTTATTACATTTAAGTTACAATTATAAATAATACTTGAAATGAGAGAAAAACTCAGTTTTTCATACAAGTGTTGAATGTGAGCACCATTTGTCACATGACACACATCCATTCGATAGGTGAGTTATTCTCAAACATTGATCAGTGTGTCAGGAGTAATTGTTACAATAACTGCTTCAGTTCTTTTTCTTAAGTTGGGTAGATTAGTTGTTAATGGAGGCACATACACTCGATCCCTTATGAAGCCAAAAGATAAAATCGTATGGTGTCAGTTCAGACAAATGTTGAGCCTATGTGAAACAAGCTCTGTCATATGGCTCCTTGCAGGCAATCTAGTGGTCAAGTATAATGTCGATTAAGCAGTTGCATACTGAATTATGCCAGTGAGGCGGTGCACCATCTTGCTACCAAATAAAGTTCAGTGATTCTGTTTCTGCCAACTGAAGAAGAGCCATAGTTGTAGCACATAAAGATAAGAAACACCACTTGTAATTGCTTTGCCAAAAAAAAAAAAAAAAAAGAAGGCTCATACAATTTCTGTTAGGATATGACACAAAAAACATTCAATTTAAGGGAGTCTCGTTGCAACTGTACCATCTCAGTGGGATTCGCTAACCCACCAGATATGCACATTGTGTTTGTTCACATCTCCACATAAGCAAAAGGTAAGGGAAGTCTCAATACATCACTGAGGATGACACAATCCAGAAAATGTTCATCACCATGCAGCAACATTTCATTGGAAAAGTTGGCATGTAAACTGTAGTCTATGGGCTTTAGAGCTTGTAACAATTGCAGAGGATTAAGGACACACTTGTAAACATCTCCTTAAAAGGCTCCACACAGATCTCACTGGAACTGCTAATTTGCAACTAGCCTTCTGAACTGATTGCTTGGAGCTACATATGAAAGACTTTCTCACTTGTTCAGCATGTTCTTCAGTCACTCTTATTAGTACCATACTCTTCTCTGGTGCCTTCAAATTGATGATACCACCTACTGATGTTATTATCACTTAGACGATTAGAATGGAACTTAATACAGGATGCTTATTGCATTTTAATGACAGATTTAGTCCTTGCAAATGGTAAAATACAAAAATCTTTCTGTTCACTTGTCACTTCTTTGCTACTAGTACTTCCTAATGGGAGACACAGGAAACAATTCATGCACGTACGCACAGGTGTACAAACAAAACTGACTAATTTGCTTTTTCATTTGATGTATTGTTTGTAATTGTACACTGAGTATAATAAATACTAAAAGTCTTAAAAACTCCAATCTTCATTTTGAAATACTCAGTATGAGATTATAAGAAATCTCTTCTAGGACATTAAGAGATTAACATATAATACCTGACCAAAGATATCATGATACTTATTAATGGACATTGATATGGGGTAAGTCCACCATACACCATTGTGATGGCTTTAACTCTGCTGGTGACACTTTCAATGTGGTGTCTGAATATCTGTGGGAGAATGTCAGCCCACTTTTCCTCAAGAGCACAAACCAGAGAAGGCAGTGATGTTGGATGCAGGGATCTGGAGCAAAGTCAATGTTCTAACTCATTCAAAGGTGTTCCATTTGGTTTCAGGTTGGGACCCTGCATAGGCCAGTCCATTTCAGCAGTATTACTGTCCACAGACCAGTGCCTCATAGGTGCTACTTTATAACAGCATGCAGTGTCAAGCTGCTCCAAACAATCATCATCTCTGAACTGTATGCTGAACACTGTGCTGCAAAACATATTCAGATCCTTCTGCATTTGCTTTCTTAAGGGCAATTAGGGGCCCACACCTTAAACCCCCTCCCCCCCCCCCCCTCTCCCACCATAACACCAGCTCCTCTGACTTCACTGTTGGCACTACACATGATGGTAGGTAATGTCCTCCAGGTATTTGTCAAACCAAAACTCTTCCATCAGATTACCACAGGGTGTAGCATGATTCATCACTCCTAATCACTCATTTACAGTCATCCATTGTCTAGTGGCATCAATCTTTACACCAACTCAAATGTCACTAAGCACTGACTACAGATATGAGTGACCATTGTACCTATTCTCCTTAACTCCCTACGTACAATCATTGTGATAGCTGGTCCACTGGTAGCACTCTGGAACTTATAAGTGATTCCTTCTGCTGATTACATATGAGTTTTTACAACCACTTTCCCCAATGCTTGATGGTCACTGTCCATGAGCAAAAGAGGTCTGCCTGGTCTTGGTATAGCTGGTGTTGTTCCTTCTCATTTCCACTTCACAGTCACATCAACAGTTGATTTGGACACTATAGAAGGATTGAAATGTCCCTGATGAATTTGTTACTCAGGTGACAGCCAATGACTAGTCCACATATGAAGTCATTGAGCTGTTCTGACTGACCCAGTCTGCTGTTACTGTTTCTGTACTGACACAATACTTCCCGCTTCCTTTTACACTGGCTGATCCACCTCTAATGAGATCTAGTGGTCAATCCCTCATTGCATAGATGTAACTAGAAATTTTTGATCATATAGTGTAGGTAGAAATCAGATATATGACTACACATGTATTCAAACTGATTAATGGAAAATCTCATATAAAGATGTGAAACAAACACTAACAAAGAGATAGAGGGGCTGGCCAGTACTTACCTCAGCTCAGTACAGCTGATAGATACACAAAAAACAGAACCGAAAATTTACGTTCCTAGCTTTCGGAATAAATGTTCCTTCATCAGGGAGGAGAGAGGGGAAAGAAAGGGAAGAAGGGAAAGTGGATTTAGTTACTCACAACCCAGGTTATGAAGCAACAGGGAAAGGAAAAGGAAAACAGGGAGGGTAGCAAGGATGGAGGCATGGTTGTCAGAGGGAAGGCAAAGATATTCTATTGTAAGTACTGTGCCAGCTTCAAACCAAAGAGGATGCATACAGAAGTAAAGAGGTATATAGTATAAACACAACTATGTAGGATGAAAAGATGCGTGAATGGCTAAAGAGGAAAGGCAAAGAGGAGAAGACTGAAGAGTAAATGGGAGTGAGGTTGTTTAACGTAGGTTCAGTCCAGGGGGATGGCGGGATGAAAGGATGTGTTGGAGTGCAAGTTCCCATCTCCGCAGTTCAGAGGGACTGGTGTTGGGTGGGAGAAGCCAAATGGCACATACGGTGTAGCAGGTTCCTAGGTCCATAGAATTATGCTGGAGGGTGAGCTCCGCTACTGGGTATTGGACATCTCCTAGGCGGACAGTTCGTCTGTGTCCGTTCATGCGCTCAGCCAGTTTAGTTGTTGTCATACCGATGTAAAAGGCTGTGCAGTGCAGGCATGTCATCTGATAAATGACATGTGTAGTTTCACATGTGGCCCTGCCTTGAATTGTGTATGTTTTACCAGTAGCGGGGGTGGAGTAGGTGGTTGTGGGGGGATGCATGGGGCAGGTTTTGCAGCGGGGTTGGTTACAGGGATAGGAACCGCTGGGTAGAGAAGGTAGTCTGGGAATATTGTAGGGTTTAACAAGGATGTTACGGAGGTTAGGGGGGCGACGAAAGGCAACTCTGGGTGGTGTGGGGAGAATTTTGTCAAGGGATGATCTAATTTCAGGGGTTGACTTGAGAAAGTCATATCCCTGGCGGAGTAATTTGTTGATGTATTCGAGGCCAGGATAATATTGGGTGACAAGGGGGATGCTTCTGTGTGGTCTGGGGGTAGGAACATTGTTGTTGGACGGGGAGGAATGTATTGCTCGGGAGATCTGTTTGTGGACAAGGTCTGCAGGATAGTTGCGGGAGAGGAAAGCACTGGTCAGGTTATTGGTGTAATTGTTGAGGATTCGTAACTGGAGCAGATACGTTTGCCATGAATACCTAGGCTGTAGGGAAGGGAGCGTTTGATGTGGAATGGATGGCAGCTATCAAAGTGAAGGTACTGTTGTTTGTTTGTGGGTTTGATATGGACAGAGGTGTGGATGTGAGCTTCAACAAGATGAAGGTCAACATCCAGGAAGGTGGCTTGGGTTTTGGAGAAGGACCAGGTGAAATTCAGATTCAAAAAGGAGTTGAGGTTATGGAGGAAGTTGAGGAGTGTTTCTTCACCATGAGTCCAGACCACAAAGATGTCATCTATAAACCTATACCAGGCCAGGGGAAGCAGCTGTTGGGTCTTCAGGAAAGCCTCCTCCATGTGGCCCATGAAGAGGTTGGCATAGGATGGAGCCATCCTGGTTCCCATGGCCGCTCCCCTGATTTGTTTGTATGTCTGGCCTTCAAAAGTGAAGTAATTATGGGTGAGGATGAAGTTGGTAAGTGTGATAAGGAACGAGGTTTTTGGAAGATCTTCAGGTGGGCATTGGGAGAGGTAGTGCCCAAGGGCAGAGAGACCATGGGTATGTGGGATGTTTGTGTAAAGGGATGTAGCATCTATGGTGACAAGAAAGGTTTCAGGTGGGAGAGGAGTGGGAATGGATTTGAGGCGTTCTAGGAAGTGGTTTGTGTCTTTGATGTAGGATGGGAGTCTGCGGGTGATAGGTTGGAGGTGTTGGTCTACCAGAGCTGAGATACGTTCTGTTGGGGTTTTGAAGCCTGCTACAATGGGACAGCCAGGATGGTTCTCTTTGTGGATTTTGGGTAATAGGTAGAAGGTAGGGGTACGTGGCTCTGGTGGAGTGAGTAAGTCTATGGAAGCCGTTGTGAGGCCTTGTGAGGGACCTTGGATTTTTAGGATTTTCTGCAGCTCAGTCTGGATGGAGGGAATGGGATCCTGGGTAACAGCTTTGTAGGTTGAGGTGTCGGAGAGTTGACGCAGTCCTTCTGCCACATACTCCACACGGTCAAGTACCACAGTTGTGGAGCCTTTATCCGCCAGGAGGATGACAATAGAGCGGTCTGTTTTCAGCCCCATTAATGGCACGGGATTCAGCTGGGGTGATGTTGGGGGTTGTCGGGATGTTCTTCAAGAAGGACTGGGAGGCAACACTGGATGTAAGGAATTCCTGAAATGTCTGCAAGGGATGGTTTTGGGGGAGGAGAGGAGGATCCCTTTGAGAAGGCGGTCGGAACTGTTCTAGACAAGGTTCAACACTGGGTCTAGTAATTGGGGGCTGTGTTTGGGTAGTGAAGTGATATTTCCAGTTGAGGTTCTGGGTGAATGAGAGGAGATCTTAAACCAGGGCAGTGTAGTTGAATTTAGGCGTGGGGCTAAAGGTTAAGCCTTTTGATAGAACAGATGTCTCTGGAGGAGAGAGGGATCTGGATGAGAGGTTTAGAACTGAATTGGGACTGGTGATATGTGGCATTTGACTGTGGTTATAGTTGAGATTTGGTGGCAAACGTATCTGCTCCAGTGACGAATCTCTCAACAATTACACCAATAACCTGACCAGTGCTTTCCTCTCCTGCAACTATCCTGCAGACCTTGTCCACAAACAGATCTCCCGAGCCATACATTCCTCCCCGTCCAACAACAATGTTCCTACCCCCAGACCACACAGAAGCATCCCCCTTGTCACCCAATATTATCCTGGCCTCGAATACATCAACAAATTACTCTGCCAGGGATATGACTTCCTCAAGTCAACCCCTGAAATTAGATCATCCCTTGACAAAATTCTCCCCACACCACCCAGAGTTGCCTTTCGTCGCCCCCCTAACCTCCGTAACATCCTTGTTAAACCCTACAATATTCCCAGACTACCTTCTCTACCCAGCGGTTCCTACCCCTGTAACCAACCCCGCTGCAAAACCTGCCCCATGCATCCCCCCACAACCACCTACTCCAGCCCCGCTACTGGTAAAACATACACAATTCAAGGCAGGGCCACATGTGAAACTACACATGTCATTTATCAGATGACATGCCTGCACTGCACAGCCTTTTACATCGGTATGACAACAACTAAACTGGCTGAGCGCATGAACGGACACAGACGAACTGTCCACCTAGGAGATGTCCAATACCCAGTAGCGGAGCTCGCCCTCCAGCATAATTCTATGGACCTAGGAACCTGCTACACCGTATGTGCCATTTGGCTTCTCCCACCCAACACCAGTCCCTCTGAACTGCGGAGATGGGAACTTGCACTCCAACACATCCTTTCATCCCACCATCCCCCTGGACTGAACCTACGTTAAACAACCTCACTCCCATTTACTCTTCAGTCTTCTCCTCTTTGCCTTTCCTCTTTAGCCATTCACGCATCTTTTCATCCTACATAGTTGTGTTTATACTATATACCTCTTTACTTCTGTATGCATCCTCTTTGGTTTGAAGCTGGCACAGTACTCACAGTAGAATATCTTTGCCTTCCCTCTGACAACCATGCCTCCATCCTTGCTACCCTCCCTGTTTTCCTTTTCCTTTCCCTGTTGCTTCATAACCTGGGTTGTGAGTAACTAAATCCACTTTCCCTTCTTCCCTTTCTTTCCCCTCTCTCCTCCCTGATGAAGGAACATTTATTCCGAAAGCTAGGAACGTAAATTTTCGGTTCTGTTTTTTGTGTATCTATCGGCTGTACTGAGCTGAGATAAGTACTGGCCAGCCCCTCTATCTCTTTGTTAGTGTTTGTTACACATGTATTCAGCATCATGCCAGAGCATTTTACAAATACTACGGGTATTTTAAAGAAGTATAAGAGAAATTTAAAGCATCTTCCTGTGCTTCATTGGAGTACTTTCATTTTTGATTATAATATCATTCATAGTAGGACTGTACTATTATAATATTTCATAATTTTAAGTCAGTCTGTTGTATTGGACTTTAATGAAATTCACATCTTTGCCTTCTTTTCATATCCTAGAGACTAATATAAATGGGAGACATGGAATGTGATTTATATAATATATGTATTGTTTATATCTTTAGTCCCAGAAATTTCTAGACAGAGAATGTATATTTAAGCCAAGTAATATGGTGACAATATTAGAGAAATTAAGTTGCAGTAGGGCCCAAGTATGCACAAAATATGCAGAATAAATACTTATTACTTACTGCAGTCATCAAATGAAATATTTTTGTAGATGCTGAACATGGCGAATATTTAAACACAAGTTATGATTATCCACTTGTGAACGGATTCATTCCATGTACGTATGATATATCATACAAGTGACTCATGATACAATAATTAAATAAACTACAAGTACACGTTTTTGTGACTTGCTTTTCTAAGGCAACATAAGTACACAGCAATGTGAAATAAAAATCAGTAAGTTCATAATAAAATAAAATAATTGTCCTGGGCCACAATAAAATTAAAAGTATTCACACAACTTATTCGCTGTGTGCTCAAGATAAACTGAATGCAAACCAGTGGACATGTAATAATGTAAGTGTGGTGATATTGATATATGTGTTGTTGGACAATAGTTGGTTACATTAGATTAGATTTACTTCTCTTCCAGTTGATCCATAGTGAGGAGGTCCTCCAGGATGTAGGACATATCAGAAAAACAATACATGACAAATATTTACAACTAAAACAAATAAGCACACACACACACACACACACACACACACACACATATGGCTGACTAAGTGCATCAGTTTATAGACACTGAAGCATAACTGCACTCTACTAATTTCACTTACAGACATAGTCGATTTCCACAATGATAGGAGCAGACTGCTACATTATCTGGCAGTTTGTAAATACAGCATTATTGTCTAGGGATTGTCAATTAGCTCTAAACACAGTAATGACTAACTCTCAGAGAATAAGAGAAGGCTCATGGCCACCCAACTTAAATTGGCCAGCTAGCAGGTCCCACATGATCAATTGGCCAGAGATGCTGTGTTTTCTGTGTTGGGAGCTTTCTCACCCAATGTGGGTGTGATGGCGCTTGTCTTTAGGTATGAATCTTACAGTGATACATCCATCAGAGTAACAAGACCTATTTTTCTAAGACCTTTTTCTGCCTCACTGTTGCTTTACTTAGCTCTGGTAGAATGGGAATCTTTCCAACAGAAGAGTTAACTATGACATAAAAAGAGTAAGGGAAAGCAAGGACTGCCAAAATCTTCACATCAACTTGTGAAAATAATCCACATTGTTTATTGAAAATAAGGATTTTAACAAATTATTAACTTGTGGGTGTGAAGACTTTATATACATTCAGTTTGAAAATATGAAAACTTGTGTATGTGAAATGGAAAAGGCACTCATATTTAGCAGAATATGAGAGTAATACTAAATCTGAGTCTTCATAATTCACTCAGAAAGTATAAACACAAATGTGAAATCCTGGGTAAGAAGAAAAAAGAACCTTTTTTGGTGTAACTTACTGCACCTGTAAATCCTTCCTCTGTAATAAAACAACATATTTTATCTCATTTAGCTTTGAAACATGTGGGAGATTAGCAAAATGTGATGACATATTTCAGAAAGAATATCAGAGTGACTGCAGGGATGAACTAATCAGATAGATTATGGAGGCACACAGAGGAGCAGATGTAGGACCTTAAAGTGATCTGTAATAACAAGGTGGAAAAAATGGGAACTAATAAGTGGAAACAGAAACAAGAAAGATGCACAGAAAAATGACTAGCAATAGATCTAAAAATAGGATGTGATGGAATAAGGAAAAACAGATAGCTGAATAAAAATATATAATAATTTTACATAATTTGCATAAAGAATAACTGGAGAGGAAAGAATGAGATCAAAACTGAGAATGAGCTGTGACTGTTTAGGGACTAAAAAGACAAAGTAATTTCAGTATAGACTCAGTGCAGCTGACTAAGGAGAGTTCAAAGCACATTTTTGACTTAGTCTTCTCTCTGGATAATGCAGTTCATGGAATAACTGGGATGTGAGTCACATTTGGTGCCTAGAACTCCATCTTTGTATGACGTAGTCTGCCTTTGTCTGCAGATGTATAAAATCTTTTTGATAATTTTGCTTATGTCTTTCTTTTATGGTCAAGCTATCTGGGTACTGGAATTTGAAATTTATTTCTAACTAATGCTCTATTTTAAACATAGCTGCACAACAGCAATGATTTCACGTAATAAAGTTATAAACAGCCGACCAGTTGCAATGGATAAAGAAATTCTTTACCTAGGTTTCAACAAATATAAATTTGTCTTCTTCAGAAGGTAGCAATTTTACATTAGTAAGGACTAATGTACCATTGCCGTTTTTACAATTGTCAGCATAGATCCATGTATCAAAAATAAAATAGTCGGTTGTGAGCTCTGCAAGATCCATGAGCTATTTTATATTTACGTGACAAACCCTAATTCTAGGGCTATATTTTATTTTTGACACATGGATCTATGCTGACAATTGTAAAAACGGTGATGGTACATTAGTCCTTACTAATGTGAAATTGCTACCTTCTGAAGAAGACAAATTTATATTTGCCGAAACCTAGGTAAAGAATTTCTTTATCCATTGCAACTGGTCGGCTGTTTATAATTTTATAATGCTCTATTAATTAACTGAGACATTTGTTGTTTCCCTCCTCATTCTGAACCACCCCGTATTTATTCATATTTTGTTTAAATATATCCATACCAGTAGGATTTCTCATAGTTTTTAGGCTGACATTTTCCTTTAGCTTTTATGTGAATAAACAGATCAAGATGTTGCCACTAACTTGCCACCAATGAAGGCTCATAGTAGAGGCTAAAGGATGAGCACATGGGAATGCCGTACTTTTTAATCATTCAGTGAAGATTCCCTCTGATTTGCAGAAAAGAATAAAAAGCAACATTAACTTTTAGCTGGCTTTTCTGTTTTTGTGTCGTCCTCACTCCCACATTCATCTTGCTTTCCAAGTTTTTGTGCTTCATAGAGTGATGCATATGGTTTGTTTATTTTCTATGTTGTTTCTGAAACAGACGAAATTTTCTGTTTTTCAGACATACACTGGGTCAATTCTTGTGGCAGTCAACCCATACCAGCCACTACCAATATACACAGGAGATTATGTCAAGGAGTACAAGGGACAGAAAGTGGGCGATAAGCCACCCCATATATTTGCTATTGGTGACAGTAGCTATACTGACATGGCAAAATTTGGTCGAAACCAATGTATTGTAATCAGGTAAACTATTGCACTTTTATGTAATGAAGTATGAGAAATTTGTGTAGCTATGGAAAGATTCAAGAACATATTTATGAGTCTAGAGGAGAGGAGTCACTCAGTGTAGAAGAATTTGTAAGAGAAACTGGTTTCTTTGTGACTGAGGAAATACTTTGTAAAAGGTAGATGGTTAAACGGCTTTGTATGCTGCTGTTTTTGGCCTGCACATATATCCTCAACAGTGATTCTGGTCATTACCTGTGGTGGGGATATTCTGCTTTAATATTCTAATATGCCAATATAAAAGTAAATGTGTGTTGTACTTCACCTTTTACTCATTTTTTGTGGTTTTGATAATTGTCTAGCCTTCTTTTCCCTCTTCTTCTTTCATTCATTCATGTCAGTTGTTGTCTGACTTATACGGGTTGGACCACTTGGAAATGGGAACCCTTGGTACCCCCATTCCTGTGATGTAGGACACTGGGGTGTTGTGGTCAAGTTGTCCCCTGACCACTCTGCTGACATCATTTTTGCAGCGTGGCCATGCCTGTCTCCAAATGGCATGTGTGGGGAGCTATGGGATGGGATCTTCCAGGACTAAAGCAAGTGTGAAATCAAGAATCCTTTCTCAACAACCACATCTTTATTACTCAGTGTTTCCATACAGGAGTTCAATGACTGTGGTCTTGGAGCCAGCTGCAGCTAATGATCAATGAGTGGGTATGCTGTGCAGCAGATTAGTGGCTGGTGATGACAATGTCCTTTTTGAGACACTTGTGGTGAGAGGTCCACAGTGTAGATAGCTTAGATGGCTGGGCAGATGTAAACTGCCCATGGCCCAAGGCAGCTGGCAGTGGTGTGCAGATGCCCTGATTTGAACTCTCGGAGACTGGCTGGGTGGCTCACCTCTGGGCCAGCTGATAGCTCATAGACCAGTTGATGACAGGTTGTAGCTGCTAGGCCACACATTTGATTGATGATTGACTCAGGGACTGTGCTGGCTGAATGCAGCCTACCAATGGAAGTGCTACATCCATCTGAAATGTGAGTAATTAGATGTGACTTTTCAGGCTTTCCTGATGGAGCTGTTGCAAATACACTTCTCAGGTTTGTCACTGGATCACATAGTGCAAACCCCACAGTATTTTATGGAAGACTTTGAGGAAAATGCACTGCTGTCGGCAAGTGTCCAGTGTCCCTGCTTCTGATGGTATGTAGACAATACATTTGTGGTACGGCTCCATGGAATAGGGATATTACCTATGTCTCCCCAGCATTTTAACTGGCTCCATATGAATATACAGTTCACCATGGAAGTGGAGAAAGGTGGAATCTTACCATTCCTGCATGTCATGGTTATAAGAAAAGCTGATGGTACACTGGGACATAGTGTCTACTGCAAACCAACTCATACAGAATTGTATTTGCTGGCCACAAGCGGTCATCATCCTGCACAGTGCAGTAGTGTCTTATATTCTTTGGTACATAGGCACATGTGGTCTCAGATGCCGATAGTCTATCTGGTGAACTACATCATCTAAGAACAGTGTTCCAACAGAATGGTTATTGTGATAGACATACCATTTCAATTCAATTCAATTCAATTTATTGGTTGTAACATGTAATTTTACATGCATGTGCCAACAACTACAAAATTAATAGAGATGTATGAAGCTGATGAGGTGCTTTTTACAATAACAGCTTTTTAGTTTACTTTGTTTCTTATTACATTGTAATTCATGATAAATTCAGGTTATAAGAGAATTTTTGGATAAGCCACTGCTTGACTTGATTTGTAAAAGTATCCTGTGTCAATATCTTAACTTCATTTGGTAACAAGTTATTAAAAACAGCTCCTTTGGTGTAGGGGCGTTTTGCTGTTAAAGTTAATCTTCTGTTAACCATATGCCTTGTTTCATAGTTGTAAATATCCATGTTTCTTTTTGTGATCTTAGTGTCTATTTTTGCTAACATTATAGTTTCTAGTATATACATGGCGTAAACTGTGAGAATATTGTGTCTAATGAATAGGGGTTTGTAAGAAGTTCCTGGTCTTACTTTTGCTATGATCCTCAAGGCTTGCTCTGCAGTATGAAAACTCTTTTCATGTTAGTTTGGCATGTCCCATCCCACAGTGCTAATCCATAGGACAAGAAAGAATACACTAGTCCATAATATACAGTCCTTAGGGTTTCAGAATTAAGATATGGAGATAATCTTCTTAATACCTATAGACTATATGTTATTTTTTTACAGACATAATCAGCTTGCTGCTTCCATGAAAGTTGCTCATCTATGCATAAACCCAAGAATTTACAATATGTACAGGTTTTTGGTTGAATTTCATCAGTTGCAGTATTTTGTCTGTTTGGAACACTTGGTTAGTTTTTTCTATGTTTAATTTTAGGTTCTCTCTTTCAAAGTGAGCTCTTGCCTTTTCAATCAAGTTATGTATCTCTTCAACTAGGCTGAGCTCATTGTCTGCGAACCAGACACAAGATGTATTGTCTGCATACATAGTGATCAATTACTTATTGTCTAGAGAACTTGGGACATCATTTACATAGCATATGAATCGGACTGGACCTAAAATGGAGCCCTGAGAAATACTAAAATGTATAGTTCTTATACTTGACCTTCTCCTCTCCAGTATTTCTCTATTAGAGTACATAATCTCCGTGCACTGTTGTCTATCCTTTAAATATGTTTCTAGCAATTGCATATGAGTTTCCCAATGACACCACTCTTCACAATTTTTTATAAGAGCATGTCATGATGTACTCTATCAAAAGCCCATGAGAGGTCCAGAAATACTCCTGCTGTTTGGAATTTTTCATTTATTTTTTTCGAGTACATTATGGACAAATCGTACTGCTGCTGACGTGATACTTTGACCTCCTCTGAAACCATGCTGGATATCACTTAATGTGTCAGCATTGTTATAATATTCCAAGATTTTTTTAAAAATATTATTTTCTCTATCAGTTTGGTGAAAGTTGAGATTAGGGCAATGAGTCTGTAGTTCTGTACATGCTTTGTTTCCCCCTTTTTGTGTATTGGTTTCACTACAGAAAGTTTCAATTTATCAGGGAACACACCATCTTCAAGAACACTGTTTATTAGATGAACTAGTGGTTTCATTAGTTCATGTTTGCATTTCTTCAATAGATATGGAGAAATTTCATCTAATCCTGCTGATTTTTTGTTTCTGAGGTTATCAGTAAGTGAAGAATGTCATATGTGCTTAGGCCGGTATTACACTATCAAATTTATTTGTCAAAGATTTGATCAAAGATGTGATCAAATATTCCATCAAATATATTTGACAAAGATCTTTGACATAGTGCTAGAAGGTGTATTACACTGTCATCATATTTTTCGTCAAAGTTCAAGATGGCTGACAACAACTTGTTATTAACTGCAGCAGTTGCATGTGCCACAATTGCACTATGTGCACATGTGGAAGAGAAGCAGGAGAAAAAAAGGAAACATACCTGGGTGAAGCCATGGGTTTTACGATGACACGATAAAAGCATTCAACAAAACTTGTTACGTGAACTTATAGTGGAGGAGGTCAAGTCATACATCAATTACTTAAGAATGGATGAGCATACATTTCTGTATGTGCTCAGTGAAGTGTATCCTCATATCATAAAGCACAATATTTACTTAAAAACTGCTACATCTGCATAAGACAGGCTCACTGTAACACTCCGATTCCTTGCTACAGGAGAGGGTTAGGTTAGGTTAGGTTAGTTTAGGTTAGGTTAGGTTAGGTCAGGTCAGGTCAGGTCAGGTCAGGTCAGGTCAGGTCAGGTCAGGTCTCCAATCTTCTTAATCTATTTTTGTATTCAGGGTGCCTCACATTGTAAAGCACCTCATCAGCTTCATACATCTCTATTAATTTTGTAGTTGTTGGCACACACCAATTGTATTTACCGGCAATGTTTATAAAAACACTACAGACGACAGAACACTGCAGCGATGCTAGCGCTGCATGTGGTAACGTCTAACATGTCACACTGCAGTGAACAGAAGACAAATGACTTCTTTGATCAAATCTACAGCGAGGCCCTAGATTTGATCAAATATTGGACGACATTTGACAAAGTTCCCTATAACACCATCAAATATCTTTGACTAAGATTTTTGACAAAGATATTTGACAAAGAAATTTGATAGTGTAATACTGGCCTTACTGTGGGTAGTGTACTGCAGTTCTGTTTGTTACAGGACTCAAATTAGTGCTGTATATCATGTTTCATAGAGACATCATTTTTGACAGTATCTATGAATTAATTATTAAAAATATTGCTGACTAGAAGAGAATCAGAGATATCTTCATTACTCACAGTTAATTGTACAGTATTAATTTTAGTTTGTGTTTCATTGTGATTTTGTCTATGAAATGTTATCTGAACCTCATATCTGTTGGCTGATTCTGTCTGATTTTAATCTCCTGACTTCTTTGCGGTACTTATGTTTGTACTGCTTGTAGAGTTCTTTATGTAACTCTGAGTTAATCAGTCTGTGTAAGCTATACATGTTTTCCATTTTTTATTTCTGATCTGTTGTTTTAAAATCTAATATTGCATTCCATTCTACGCAAATTCAGAGCAGGGATGAAAATGAAGATGCAGAAGCACTCACTGCAACAGCATTCTTGCTCTATTCTGGTGGCATGTCATCAAGAATAGAAAGCATCCTCAAGAGACATGACATCAAATGTGTTTTTTCGCCACCAGCAAAATTGAGGAATTTATTTGTTTAGTCAAAGATGATCTTGGCCTTAGGAAATGTTGTGTGTATAAGATCCCATGCCATTGTGGGAAATCTTATACTGGGCAGACATTCCAAACATTGTGTTGAACACCATTGTCATACACACCTTGGGCAACCTGATAAATCAGCAGTAGTGGTGCATTGCCTGGACACAGGGCATCACATGTTTTATGGGAAGACAGAAGTTTTGTCCTCAGCATCATCTTTCTGGGACTGTGCTCTTTAGGAGACCATACATATCCATATGGCATACACTGCTGCCTCGAGTCCAGCACTGGCTGTCATTAAATTAAAACAGAAGAACTTCTGACTCATGGTTTGATGCAGTGCATTGCTGAGGTTTAATTCGGCTTTTAATCACAGGAGGGTCCGGCAGCACAGTCTTTGTCCACAGCACATGCATGGAAGGCCTTTCCGCAGCTCCTGGCAGGGAGTACTATGAGTGCTGCTTTCTGCCAACTCTGAGCATCTTTCTGTGCACTTGTATTGCCCACTCATTGTCCGATAAATTTTGATACCATCATGTGATTATCATCAGTCGCTTCTTGTAGCAGTTACAAATGCATCTACCACCACCTGAAGATGTAAAGCAGTTGTGTCAATGAAATATTGTAGGATTTGCACAATATGATCTGGTGGCAAATCCGATAAGAGTATTTGTGGGAGTATTTACATTCACTCCAGCTGGGTGTTTTATGGTGAGAGCAGAATCTCATCACATAGCTAGCTGTGGAACTGCTGCTACAGCATGCAGCAGTCTAATCCACTGCTCATGATGGAATACTTCATTGCAGAATGCTACAGCAGTGTTGTGCAGCCTCCAGCTTTGGAGTTATGTAGGTTGCTGGCCTGCACACCCCTTGGCTGGTTTCAATGGACTGCCTGAGGCTGATGCCACATTTCCTCTCCCCTTGGAGAATTCAGTCCTCTGAGTTGTGGGCTGCTGTTGAACTTGTGAACTACTAAAATAATGTGTCTAAATTTATTTTCCCCTGCTTATATGGTGCATTTCTGTTCCAACCATTACTTACACTTTACTAATTTTCTATTCTCCTTCCCAAAACACTCCTTCATACGGTTTATTGTGACTGGTACACCCCTGATATTTCATCACTTTGTTCAAAATGTACACTTGATTCATCAGGCTGATAGGCAATGGAAGGGAGACTGGCTGGTTTAATGTC